>NW_027551579.1:470209-589915 GCF_008692635.1 Crocuta crocuta | reverse complement strand
GGGAGGCCGACTCCCAGCCCCCCGGGCGGCTTCCTCCAAGGAGCTCCGCCGGGAGTCCCGCAGGGTGGGGGGGACGGGCCGAACGCGACCGTCCCCGGACGAGACAAATGGTCCTTTTCATCGTCGGGGCGTTAAATCCGGCAGACTTGAGGGCGCGTTTCTCAGTGCGTGTCCCCGCGGCTCCTCACCTCCCGCTCTCCTTTATGGGCACGGGACTGGCGTCCGCCACCGCGAGTCCTTCGTCTGTCCCCCAGGCCTGGTCGGAGCTGTCCGGCGCCTGCCTGCCGGCCCTGGGAGCAAAACCTTGTGTCCTTCAGCCGCGGGCGGCTGCTGCGTGCGCCCGGGCTCGGGGGCCGCGCCGCTTGCTTCCTCCCTAAGCGGTTGGACTTACTCGGTCAAGGCTTGGAGGTCTTAGTGTCCTGGGCGATGCCTGTGCGTGTCTCAAAAGGCTGGGTTTTGCTTTTAACGGTAACTTTGCCTTAAGAGTATAGTGCATGTTGTTTTCTTTGAAAACTGTGATGTAAGTTGGTTCAACAAATCTGGACGTGAAGTAGGGCATGGCTGCGAGAGGAATTGTTCGGAGTTTGACTCGCAGAGCCTACCAATGAAGTGTACGTGAAAATAGAAAATTCCCTAACGACATCCACTTGCTCTAAAACTTCTCTCTCGTGGGAGTGAAATCTTTGTTCTTGGTCATTTCACAGCCCAGTCGAGTGCTTTGTCCGTAGTAAGGACCCAGTGGACTTTTTTTTTGTTGATGGGTTCTACCACCGTTTTTTGTTAATGGGTTTCCCTTTTTATCTTCCTTTTTAAGGGCTTGCCTTAGGACATATAAAGAAACCTAGAAGGCTGTTTTTAAAATGAGGTAANTTCTGAGACGGGCCTTAAGTTTTGAGGAGAAAGCATCGGCAGTAATTGGGCAGCCCTCAAAGCAATCTGGTTGTTGGAATTGGAGTTCTTTTTTCTGGTAACAGTCTCTTAGAATCTTTTCCTATTAGACAAGCCACAGGCTCTTTGAAAAGGCTATTTGTGTGACTTGAATAGCATTAAAATACTGTTTAAATTCTTTAAGAAAAATAAAGTTGTTACAGGGCATTTAACCTGTTAACAGTTTGGGGTTTGGGGTTTTTTGGTTTTTTTTAGTTTTTTTAAAGCCGATTTGAGGAAAGAGTGCCATAGATATAAAATACTTTGTTACATCTGTTAGGTTTGTGTTATACAAGTCTTTCCTTTTTTGCATGATGAGTGAGCACTACTAGGATTTACTTGCAGAACATTCTTGGGGTATTTATGCCCTTAACAGTCTTTTGGGGTTGAAGAAATAAGCAAGAAGTCTGCTTTCAAGCTTTTTTTTTTTTAAGTGAATTTTTTATTTTGAGAGAGAGAACATGCAAGCAGGGGAGGGGCAGAAAGAGACAAAGAGAGGGAGACTCCCAAGCAGGCTTCACACCGTCATCACATAGGGCTCAAACCCACAAACTGAGATCATGACCTGAGCTGAAATCAAGAGTCCCATGCTTAACTGACTGAGCCACCCAGGCACCCCGTCAAGCTTTAAACTTAGTAAGCCAGCCTGGCAATTTCTTAGTTTAGCGAAGTTTTTTCCTGTCCCCATAGTGTTTGGATGATGCAATTATCTGCGGTGAAGTTAGACTCAGCTAGATGAAGAAGTCAATACTAGTTAACATAAATTAACTTTGACTTTAGATGGATATTGTGCATCTGGTAAGATGATAAATTAGGTGTTTTAATCTCAATGAAACCTGACAAACTCCTAACTTTTGCTTTTCAAAACTAAAAACAGCAGAAGCCTGTCGATTGCCAAAATTTCCTGCGGCTCTTTTTGTTGCGTTAACCACCAGGCTCAAACTAAAACATTTGCACATGTTTACATTTCAGCACCTATACCTTCAGCCTGAAGTGAGAGAGAAAACCCCAAGATTTTGTTAAGGTTTCTTCCATCGAATTAATGTTTTAAGATTTGTTTGTGTTCTCTTCTGCCTCTTTGTCTGTCTTCAGCCTCATTAAATTGTGGCGGTATTTCTTTAGGAAGTATTTTTTTAAATGTTTTATTTATTTCTGAGAGAGACAGTGCAAGCAGGGGAGGGTCCGAGAGAGAGGGAGACACAGAATCCGAAACAGGCTCCAGGCTCTGAGCTAGCTGTCAGCACAGAGCCTGACGCGGGGCCCAAACCCACCAACCGCAAGATCATGACCTGAGCCTAAGCCGGTTGCTTAACCAGCTGAGCCTTCCAGGCGCCCCAAATGTTTGTTTATTTTTGAGAGAAAGCGAGCATGGGCGCAGAGCGAGGGGAAGACCGAGGATCTGAAGCAGGCTCTGTGTTGACAGCTGAGAGCCCAGTGTGGGGCTGGAAGTCCTAACACATGAGATCATGACCTGAGCCAGCGTCAGCCGCTCAGCCAACTCAAAGGACTGAGCCACCCAGGTGTCCTGTGGCAGTATTTTTTTTTTTTAAAGGGAGAGTTACCTTGCCTGAATATTAAAAAAGACAATCTGATTTATAGTTGATTGAGCAAATATATGAGAGCCTACTCCGGCCCGCCCCTGTTTTAGTGTAGCATGACAACAGTAATCCAGATCAAGGCCCCGCTGTCATACGGTTTACAAGTTAGAAGGCAAGATAGAACATAGAAAATAATTAGTAAATATCCTCAAGGATATGGATGAATGGAGTGATAAAAATAAAGTGGTGTAAGAGGCTAGAGAATGGTGTGCTACTTTTTTAAATAGAGAGGTCAGGGGACACCTCTTAGTTGAGGCAGGGACCTGAATGCAGTGTGGAAGTCCTAGTAGTACCTAGTACTTTTTTAACATAGTGGCTCACGTTAAACAGCTGAACTACAGTCACCAACCATTGAAGAGAAGCAAGTCTCTGATGAAATGAGGAAACTGGAAGCCTATGGATACAAGGCATGTCTAACAGAACATAATTCATTTGGGGTAATGCCTTAGCAGGAATTATTTAACAGCAAATTTAGAGAAATGATGAGACAAAAGAAGGCTTCTCTTTCTGGGGTGTTTGGAGAGAAAGAAACCAAAGGGAAAGGAAAGCATAAATGTTCAACAGTTGCTTGAACATAGAGTGCTGGGTCAGGCGCTGGATGCGCGGTCCCAGCTCAGAGGTCCTCACAGTCTCTGGAACTGAAACAGACATGGAGCAAGTAGAAGGCCAAAGACAAAGTGTGCTTGCTTTGCAGTTTTGCCTGGTGCTGGTTCATCCAAAATTATCCCTGTATGTTAATCTCGTCTCCGTGCTTCAGTGTCCTTATTTATAAAATGATGATCTCATAGGGGTATTGTGAAGATTCAGTTAGTAAAAGACCCAGAAAAGCGCCTGATTCATAGTAAACACTGCATGAATTTTAGACAAGAGGAGTAGGATAGTGGGGGCTGGTCCTGGGCTAGTGAGCTGCTTGGGGAGGTTTCTGCAATTGGCGAGAGCACGCTGATTATCTTCATCAGTAGATCTGTGATGAATTTCTATGTTTCCCTCATTTTCAAGATTTCTGCTCATTTGTGATTGATTCGTCTGAGAGTGTACATGTGAGAACGGAAATTTTGGTTTGAGGTTTAAGAATCCTTGGGCCTAGGGGCACCTGGGTAGCTCACTGGGTTGAGCGTCCGACTTCAGCTCAGGTCATGATCTCACAGTTCAGTTCATGCGTTCAAGCCCCATGTTGGGCTCTGTGCTGAGAGCTCAGAGCCTGGAGCCTGCTTCAGATTCTGTGTCTCCCTCTCTCTTTGTCCCTCCCCTCTTGTGTGAGCTCTCTCTCTCTCAAAAGTAAACGAACATTAAAAAAAAAAAAATTAAAAAGTCCTTGGGCCTATTTTAAACAGTTTTGAAGTCAACCTCTCTTGGTCTTTTTTTTTTTTAATTTTTTTTTTAACGTTTATTTATTTTTGAGACAGAGACACAGAGCACGAGCTAGGAAGGGACAGAGAGAGAGGGAGACACAGAATCTGAAGACAGGCTCCAGGCTCTGGGCTGTCAGCACAGAGCCCGATGTGGGGCTCCAACCCATGGATCCCGAGATCAAGACCTGAGCCAAAGTCAGACACTTAACCGACTGAGCCACCCAGGCACCCCCAACCTCTCTTGGTCTTAAATAAACGTTTAGATGTCCACTCCAAATGCAGAGCCTAGCAGATTGCAGACCCTCACATATTAGAGAAGAGAAATGTCGTCCTCAGGGAGACTGTGGGGTTTGAATGATTCCTGACACGAAGATTTGTTTACTGCTGTATATCTACCACCTAGAACAGTGAACATAAGAGAGGTGCTTAGTAATTGGGAGGAATTAAAAGATTAAAAAATTCTCTTATTAAAGAGAATAAAACTGGAGGAGTATTCATGAATTTGTCACCTGTAGATCTTCTGTTCGAATTCAATGATGACCTTATGATTTCAAATTTTGTCTTATAAAAGCAAACCAAGTTCTTTGTAGAAAAAATTGAAATTCTTTTTTAAAAGAAAACAGGAAAAATGATCTATATTACAGTTTTTGAATGCACATACTTACAGTGCATAGTATAAAGTATGGTCCCCTGTCATTCTTTTGTGGCTGTCCAGTTTTCCCACCACCATCTATGAAAGAGACTGTCCTTTCCCCATTGTATATTCTTGCCTCCTTTGTCGTGGATTAATTGACCATGTAATTGTGGATTTATTTCTGGGCTCTATTCCATTGATCTGTGTGTCAGTTTTTATGCTCAAACCACACTGTTCTGGTTACTGTGTCTTTACAATATAGTTTGAAATCAGGGAGCATAATACTTCCAGTTTTTTGTTTTTTGGTTTTTTTCACCTATGACTCCACCCACCTCCCTCTGGCAACCACCAGTCTGTTCTCTGTATTTAAGAGCGTGGTTTGGGGCACCTGGGTGGCTCAGTTGGTTGAGCACCCAACTTCAGCTCAGGTCATGGTCTTATGGTTCATGAATTCGAGCCCCACATTGGGCTCTCTGCTGTCAGTGCAGAGCCCACTTCGAATCCTCTGTCCCCTTCTCTTTCTTCCCCTTCTCCACTCGCATTCTCTCTCTCTCAAAAATAAACACTTAAAAAAAAAGAGTCTTCTTTTTCATTTGCCTCTTTTTTATTTATTTCATCATTTGTTTTGTTTCTTAAATTCCAAACATGAATGAAATCATACGGCATTTGTCTTTCTCAGACTTATTTCACTTAGCCTCTTGGTCCATCCGTGCTGTCACACATGGTAAGAACTCCTCCTTCTTTATGGCCGAGTAACATTCCATTGTGTATATATATCACATCTTTATCCATTCATCTGTGGATGGACACTTGGGCTGCTTCCATATGTGGCTACCGTAAATAATGCAGCAATAAATGTAGGGTTGCATCTGTCCTTTAGTCATGCTGATTTGATTTGCAAACACTGAACCACTCTTGCATCCTTGGAATAAATCCCACTTGGTTGTGGTGAAAGATATTTTTCTGTTGTATTGTTAGTTTGCTGATATTTTGAGATTTTTTGCATCTGTGTTCATCAGAGACATTGGCCTGTAGTTTTCTTTTTTTGTAGTGTCTTTATCTGATTTGGATATCAGAGTAATGCTGGCCTTGGAGAATAAATTTGAAAGCTTTCTTTCCTCTTCAATTTTGGAGAATAGTTTGAGAAGAATAGATATTAACTTGAAAGGTTTGTTAGAATTTACCTGTGAAGCCATCTGGTCCTGGACTTTGTTGGTTTTTTGGTTACTGATTCAATTTCATTGCTGGTAATTGGTCTGCTCAAAGTTTCTTTTTCTTACTGATTCAGTTTTGGAAGGTTATATGTTCTAGGAAATTATCTGTTTCTTCTAGGTTGTCTACTTTGTTGGAAATGCCTTTTTATAACATGTTCTTATAATCCTTTGTATATCTGTGGTGTTAGTGGCTATTTCTCCTGAAATAGCCTGATGTGAGCTGAAATTGAGTCAGATACTTAACTGACTGAGCCACCCAGGTGCCCCAATAGGATTGGTTTCTTAATTTCTTTTCTTTGATAGTTCATTTTTAGTATATAGAACTGCTGCTGATTTTTGTAGATTGATGGTCTATCCTGAAGCTTTACTGAATTTGTTTATTATTTCTAACAGATTTTTTGGTTGAGTCTTTAGAAAACTATTTTTCAATATATGTGGGAGTAGAAGATTTAAAAAAATTTTTTTTAATGTTCATTGATTTTTGAGAGAGAGAGAGCATGAGTTGGGGAGGGGCAGAGAGAGAGAGGGAGACACAGAATCTGAAGCAGGCTCCAGGCTCTGAGCTGTCAGCACAGAGCCCGACGCGGGGCTGAAACCCACAAACTGAGATCGTGACCTGAGCCGAAGTCAGACGCTTAACCGACCGAGCCACCCAGGAGCCCCAGGAAGTAGAAGGTTTTTTTTTTAAGGGCCACAATCTACCATGTACTTGCCTTCTGCAAGGAAGGGAGAAATGCATGTGAACAGAAGTAGTTCAACATCAGCAGCTTAGACCTGGATTCAAAGCAGCAGAGAGAGGTGGGATGAGATCAAAAAGTAGTTTGCTACCATAAGCCATGGGATTTTCACATGTCTTTATTCTTTATCTTTATTATTTACTTATTTATTTTTAGAAAAATCTTGACTGGCCGTGATATGAAGAAACCAGGAGTAAACTGTTGGGACAGCCCTGGAGTTTTTTGTTTTCTTTCTTTGTATTTTAAGTTTTTATTATGAAAAGTTTAAGACATACCCCGAAGTAGAAGATTATAACGATTATTATGTACTCATACACCTACTTCTAGCCTCTTCTTCCCACAGCTTTATTTGGAAGCAAATCACAGATTAGCTTATGCTTTCCATAAATATCTTAGTATATTTATGGAAAGATAGACTTTTAAAAAGCATAACTACAAAACCGTCATCACAATTAGGAAAATTAATGATGCTTTCCAATACCAAGTGTTCAAGATTTCCCAACTGTTTTTTTTTTTTTTTTTTTTTTTTTTTAATTTCAGTAGAGTTAACATAGATGCAGTGTTATATTAGTTTTGGGTCTACAATACAGCAGTTGAGCACCTCCGTACGGTACTCAGTGCTCACCATTTGGAAGCGCCTGTCATGGTCCAGTGAAAGATAAGATTCTGAATTGAAGCCAAAGGTAGAATTAATGAGAAAGGGATAGATTTGAGATATTTTTCTTGAAGACTTTGTCATCAAGAACAGGTGAAATTATGTTTCGTGTAATCCATTTCTCTAGGATTTGATCATCTACCAAAAATGAGGTGGTGATATTTGGCCTTTAAAGGGCTGTTTTAGTGCTTTTGTGATTTTACTTTTGTGCAACAACCTTGTTTTCTGATGATGTCAGGTAAGTGAGGCATTTAGGCTAAATGTGATTTTACTCTTCTATAGCTTGTAATCTTTCCAGAAGACATTTTGAAACAGATGAAAAATAGACTCTCCAAAGAGTTTTTGGTATCGGTTTTTTTCTAGTTAGGAAACTGAGGCAGAAGGGATTTAAATACCTTGTTATTAATGCCAGGCAGCTTGTTGGTTGTGGAATCAATGTCAGATATGTCTGGTTACGAAATTCACCTCATTTCTGTCACTAAAATATACTATCAGTATTTGTCTGTGAAAAAGTAGGGGGTAAAAATTTGCATAAGCATTTAAACAGTTCTCCGAATTCAGACTCATTTAGAGTTAGTTCAGCAGTGGATACAACTTTCAGCGTACAGTTACATGTATCTGAGGAAGAATGTTCCTGGGCCATGAATTATAAAAAATGAACACACTAACCAGCATTTCCAGTGATATGCTTATCACTAATTCACCACTTGAACTGGTGTTGCCAATAAAAGATCAGAATTTAGTATCAGATGAGCTACATCAAGCTGTGTTGTTAATAGAACAGTGATAAAGAATGGAGTGGAGGAGCCTTGGTTAAGTGTCTAACTTCGGCTCAGGTCATGATCCCACAGTTCTTGAGTTCAAGCCCCACGTCAGGCTCTGTGCTGATAGCTCAGAGCCTGTAACCTGCTTTGGATTCTGTATCTTCTCTCTCTGCCCCTCCTGCACTTGTGCTCGAGCACTCTCTCCCCCCCCCCGCCCAAATCAATAAAAACATTTTAAAATTTAAAAAAAAAAATGGAGTTTAATTGCCTGGGATTAAACCTTAGCCTAGGATTTACTAGCTGTTTGACTTAGCAGAGGTCAACTGAATTCTCTTTGCCTCTTTCTTTATCTGTTTAATAAGGAGCCAGCCCCACCTACCTCATGGGTTGTGAGCATTAAAATAATTGTCTGGGGGCATCTGGGAGGCTCATTCAGTTAAGCATCTGACTCTTGATTTCGGTTATAATCTCACACGCAGTTCATGGTTTTGGGCCCTGCATTGGGCTCAGCGCTGACAGCACAGAACCTACTTGGGATTCTCTTTCTCCCTCTCTCTGCCCCCCCTCCCTCCTTCTCTCTCTCAAAAAATGAATAAACTTAAATGATACTCTGTATATAGTACTTAGTACATTATAGATGTTCAATAAATGTCTATTATAAGCAAGCTTAGGCTAGGAAGATTTGGATTTACATTAAAGGTAAATTCTTGCCTTTAAAAAGAATTCATTTTAGTACAGGATTCACAGTAGGCTAAACTAACAAATATCTCTATTCCATTTAGATTGAATTTTTTTTTAAGAAACATATCTATTGTGGAAAATAAGGTGTCTACACAAAAATTCCTGTACTCCTAGAATTGTTACAATGTAATATCCCTAAAGTATCCTATTCTCTGTCCCCCAGGTTTTCTTTGTATTATTTTTGATTGGTCCTTTGAAAAAACAGCAACATGTTTTTGTTGCCTTTTGACTAACTACTTAGGTCCTATGGCATATAAAAACATTGCACTTAATGTAGTAAAGATCGCTGGCCTTCAATAATTTATTTTTGGGAAATTTTGGATCAGTTCCCACCACTGGAGAAAGAGATGAAATGGATCCCTCATCAGAGCTATATATAAGCTTGTAACCCTCCAGCTTTGAAACGGGTGACAAAAAACAAAGTATCTTTCCCAGCTATCTTCTTTCCAAGGACAATTTTTTTTATGTGGTCCTGCCCANCCTTTCGCATGACTTGTCACTTGACTGTTTTTTGCCTTGCTGGAAATACGGCCTTCCTCTTTCATTCTTTGGAATATTTAGTAAGTGATACAAGGTTTGCCGGCTGTAGAATTTATTGGTGTTAATAAGTGTTCTGATACTTGCCTGCATTCATGTCCCAAAGTTATTAACTGATGTTAACGTAGGCTGTCACCTTTGAAAGCACACCTTTGTTGTGGTTCTTGCTCTTAGTCCCCGTTGAGTGCCTACTATTTTGGTACCAGATCAGGACCTTTATACATATTATTTCATTTAATTTTTTAAAAAATTTGTTAACATTTTTATTTATTATTGAGAGACAGAGACAGAGCATGAGCAGGGGAGGGGCAGAGAGGGGGAGACACAGAATCTGAAGCAGACTCCAGGCTCTGAGCTAGCTGTCAGCACAGAGCCCAACATGGGGCTCAAACTCACAAACCATGAGATCATGAGCCGAAGTTGGATGCTTAACCGACTAAACCACCCAGGTGCCCCTATCTCATTTAATTGTACAATACCTCTGTGAGAAGTATTACTACACCCTTTTGTAGTGAAGGAAACTGAAGCTCAAGAAGTTAAATAACTTTTCAGGGTGCCTGGTTGGCTCAGTGGAGCATGCAACTTGTGATGTCAGGGTCATGAGCCCCATGTTGGGAGTATAGAAATTTAAGTATTTAAGTATAGAGATTACTTAAAAAAATAAAATCTCTAATAAAAAAGAAAGAAGTTAAATAGGTTTTGTAGGTCATAAAAAAGAGCCAGGATTCTGCCTGTGGCCTAGCGGACTCTTACTGCCTACTTTCACATGGCTTATGCCACGGCGCCTTTCCAAACTGATTCTCACGCCTTTCCAAAGCAATTCTCACCATGAACATCTTCCTAGCTTTAAAGAATTTATGTACTTATGTGAGCATAATACATCCAGATGTGTGGAAGACAAAAAGACTACACCAAAAATGTTATGAGTGGTTATCTGGATGGTATGTCTGTGGGTCCTTTTTAAATTTTTTCTTTAGGGCGCCTGGTTGGTTCAGTTGGTTAAGTGCCCAACTTCAGCTCAGGTCATGATCTCATGGTTCCCCAGTTTGAGGGCAACAGCTCAGAGTCTGGAGCCTGCTTCGGATTCTGTGTCTCCCTCTCTTTCTGCCCCTCCCCTGTTCATGCTCTGTCTCTCTCTCAAAAATAAACATTAAAAAAAAAAAACAATTTTCTTCTTTGTATTCCTCTTTATTTTTCTACACACACAAACATACGTTCTTCTGTAATAAAATTTTTATGTTACATGGTGAACTTTGTAATTGAGACAGGACATTTCTAATTCATTGTTGCTTATTTCTAGATCAATTGGCCTTATTTCCTCCGTGGAAATCTAGTCACTATGATGTCGTAGTTGGTGTGTTGTCAGCTCGCAATAACCATGAACTTCGAAATGTGATAAGAAGCACCTGGCTGAAGCATCTAATACAACATCCATCATTAAGTCAACGGTAGGTGTTCTTCATCGGCACCTTGCCCGAGTTACTAAGTAAGAGTTCTGAAAAACCTCTTTGGGGACAGTCAGAGATATTAATTTAGGACTGTGACATTTCTCCCTAGGAGACACAGCCATTTCATTTTCCCTTCCCTCCATGTAACTGAGTCACAAAAGGAATTTTTTTTAATGTTTATTTATTTTTGGGAGACAGAGCAAGTGTGCACATGGGCAAGGAGGGGCAGAGAAAGAGGGAGGGAGGCAGAGGATCCCAAGGGGGCTCAGAGCTGTCAGCACAGAGCCAAATACGGGGCTCGAACTTACAAACCACAAGATCGTGGCCTGAGCTGATGTCGGACGCTTCACCCACTGAGTCACCCAGGTGCCCCCACAAAAGGAAATTGAACCAAGGTTCTTAGCCAAAAGATAGTTGGGGGAGACTATATTCAGTGGTTAACATAGGTACTATTTATAGATACCTAGTTTGTTTTATTTTGCTTTGTTTCTGCTTTACTTTAGAACAGTAATTTGTAAAAGGCTCTAGTCCACAATAGTCCTCTGCTTAGATCTGTTTGTGTGTAAATATGCTTTTCACTAACTTCCCAGGACACGCTTAATTTTTTCCTACTCTGTAGTATTGAGTCATATAGTCTGCGGTGTGTGTGTTGTATGCCACGCTGTTTCTCCTGACCACCCTTCGGGGATGACCTTTGGTAGCACATCTGCTATTGATATTAGATGGCTTAGTTGTTGGTTAGGAGCCCAAGGCTTTCGTCTTCTCGGTGAGGTCAGCCTCTGAGGGTTACATTGCAAGGGGCTTGTGGAAGAGAAATGTGGGAGATTGAACCTTTGGTTATGTGAGGACCCTGAGGTGATGGGCACTTCTGGAAGGCTCTCTCAGGCTTGCATGAAGCTGGCGTTTTCGTGGCTGAGTAGCTGTAGGACTGCAGAATTTTCTTGTCATCCGTAGTAAACATCGATAGATTTCTTACCTTATGCATAGCCGCTTTCATTCTTTTCCAAGCCTGGTTTCTTTTCGTTCATGTTTTCTTTCCTTTCCTCCCCTCCCCTCCCCTCCTCTCTCTCTCTCTCTCTCTCTCTCTTTCTTTCTTTCTTCTTTTTTCAAATAGTTTATTGTCAAGTTGGTTTCCATATAACACCCAGTGCTCATCCCCACAAGTGCCCTCCTCCATGCCTGTCTCCCCCCTCACCCCTCCCACATCCATCAGTCCTCAATTTGTTCTCAGTATTCAAGAGTCTCTCGTGGTTTGTCTCTCTCCCTCTCCCCCACTATGATAATAGAACCCATCACCCAGCAAATGAAAGGCCTCAGACCTTCCTCTGAAACCTGTACTTCCTGCGAGGTCTTTCACTTCTCAGAAAATAATGACCCCTCTCCAAGACAAAAAAAAATCCTGGTGATTGTGTTATAAATGAGGGAGTAAGTCCCCCTCATGGGTATTTTTTTTTTTAATTTTTTTACTACTTTATTTATTTTTGAGACAGAGACAGAGCATGAGTGGGGGAGGGTCAGACAGAGAGGGAGACACTGAATCTGAAACAGGCTCCGAGCTGTCAGCACAGCACCCGACACGGGGCTCAAACCCACAAACCAGAAGATCATAACCTGAGCCAAAGTCAGATGCTTAACTGATTGAGCCACCCAGGTGCCCCCCTCTCATGGGTTTTTAAGGAACACTCCAGCATGACCACGAAAGTTCCACTGGGAGAGGCATATGAAATTAGATTTATTTTTTTTATAATGATGACTTTATTTTTATTTATTTTTTAAGCTTATTTATTTTGAAAGAGAGAGAGAGAGAGAGAGAGAGAGAGAGAGAGAGAGAGACAGTGAGTTGGGGAGGGTCAGGAAGAGAGAAATCCCAAGCAGGTTCTGCATTGTTAACACGGAGCCCAAGGTGGGGCTTGAACTCACGAACCATGAGATCATGACTTGAGCCGAACGAAATGAAGAGTCGGAGCCTCAACCAAGTGAACCACCCAGGCGCCCCTGTACTCTTATTTTATTTTATTTATTTTTTTTTAATTTTTTTTAACGTTTTGTTTATTTCTAGGAGAGAGAGAGAGAGAGAGCGCGTGAGCAGGAGAGGGTCAGAGAGAGAGGGAGTCACAGACTGAAACAGGCTCCAGGCTCTGAGCTGGCAGTCAGCACAGAGCCCGACGCGGGGCTCGAACCCACGATTCGCGAGATCATGACCTAAGCGAAAGTCGGACGCTTAACCGACTAAGCCACCCAGGCGCCCCCCTGTACTCTTATTTTAAATCCTCATTGTTTGTGAATGGTGTTCTGCCTTAATTGGCCATCAGGAAAAGAAAGTGCTTGCATTTCTGTGGCTGTGACTTACTTTCAAATCTTGCATTTCACTGAAGGAGCCAGACTCCACATATATTTCCAGGACCTTGTTTAATTACAAGCCTTTGTAATAAAATAAATAAGTTGTCAACTTCAGAAGTATTTACTAAGGATCTTCTTTATGCAGGAAGTGTACTCTCTGTGGTAGAATATAAAGATAGTGACAGTATAGCCTGGGTCTTTATGGGAGAAGTTTGTAATAGTGTAATAAAATGTTATATGTGCTGTCATATAAACAGATAGAAAACAGCCCAGAGTGTTTGGGAACCCCCAAACAGCTCCATGTAAGTGGAGCACGTAGGGGAGGGGGTCGGGTAAGTGAAGGATGAAGTGCTGGGAAGGAAAGAGGGGCGGAGAGACAGGGATGATGAGGTAAAGAGAGGAGGAAGGGTGTCGAACCAAGGGGTAGGCAGCGGCCTGGTCATGCAGAACAGCTGTGGGGACAGGCTGAGGGGCCGAACTAAAGCATGACCTTTGAAGAAAATGACGTCAGTAGACAGGAGGAGGAGGATTGCTAGCTTTTAACTTAGTAATGAAATCATCTGTCAGGATGAAAAATACTAGATGAGAAGAGCAGGTGTCTTGGGGGGAGAAGTTCAGCTGTGGATAATGTCGAGTTTGTGGCAGCTGTTGGCAGTGGTGTGCTAAGAAATGTTGACAAGCTGGCCTTCTGAAAAATAAGTATGTTTATGCATATGTATGTGTTTACTATGAGTTTCATTGATATAAAGGATGTATACACACGTGACATATGATAACTTATATGGTACTCTTTATGATAAATTTCGTGCAGCCAGCAGATTCTCCTTTCATTGAATTAGACTTTCATTGTTTTAGACTTTTGTATCTGTAACTGACGTATGTGTGCAGTTGACGAAAGAGTGTAGTTCTGATGTAAATGTTCTTAGTCAATTGAGTCCATGGCTTCTTTGCTGAATAGGTTTTGAACAGTGGAAGAGTATTTCCTCAGTTTTTTGGTACCATTCAAATAGAATGTCTACCGATGTATCACTGTTTTCTTTTAATTTTTATGTACTTATTTTTAATTCAAATATAGTTAACATACAATGTTATATTAGTTTCATGTGTATGATACAGTGATTCAACAATTCCATACATTACTCAGTACTCATGATAAAAGTGCTCTTTTTTAAAAAAAATTTTGGGGCGCCTGGGTGTCTCAGTTGGTTAAGCATCCTCCCCTGCTCCTGCTACCTCTCTCTCAGAGATAAAACATTAAAAATTAAAAAAAGATTTTAAGTTTATTTATTTTGAGACGGGGTGCAGAGAAGGGGAGAGAGAGAGGATCTCTGGACCACCAGCACAGAGCCCGATGCAGGACTCAAACTTAGAAACTGTGAGATCATGATCTGAGCTGAAACTAGGAGTCGGATGCTTAACCAACTGAGCCACCCAGGCGCCCCACAATAAGTGTGCCCTTCACCTATTTCACCCATCGCTCCTCCCCACCTTGCCTCTGGTAACCACCAGTTCTCTCTAGTTAAGAGTCTGGTTTGTCTTTCTCTGACTTATTTCACTTAGCATTATACTGTCTACATCCATCCATGTTTTTGCAAATGGCAAGACTTCATTCTTCTTTATGACTCAGTAATAACTGCATTGTATATCTATACCTCTTCCTGATCCGTGCATCTAGCTTTGGGCGCCTGAGTTGTTTCCATGGACTGACTACCGTAAGCAATGCTGCAGTAAACCTAGGGGTGCACATAGCTTTTCAAATTAGTGTTTTGGTTTTCTCTGGGTAAATAGCCAATAGTGGAATTACTGGATCATATGGTAATTCTGTCTTTAATTCTTTGAGGACCCTCCACACAGTGGCTGCACCAGTTTGCATTCCCACCAGCAGTGCACGAGGGCTTCCTTTTCTACACATGCTTACGAGCGCTTGTTATTTCTTATCTTTTGGTACTGGCCATTCCGACAAGGTGTGACATGATATCTCACTGTAGTTTTGGTTTGCATTTCTGTGATCATGAGTGATGTTGAGCATCTTTTCATGTATCTGTTGGCCAGCTGGATGTCTTCTTTGGGAAAATATTCATGTCTTCTGACTATTTTTAATTGGATTAGTTTTTTGGTGTTGAGTTGTACAAGTTCTTTATATATTCTGAATACTGTTCCCTTATTGGATATGTCATTTACAAATATCTTTTCCCATTTAGTAGGTTGCCTTTAGTTTTATTGATTATTTCCTTCACAGTGCAGAAGCTTTTTATTTTGGTGTAGTCCCAGTAGTTTAATTTTGCTTTTATTTCCTTTGCTTGAGGAGACAGATCTAGAAAAGTGTTTCTCTGGCCAGTGTCAGAGAAATTATTGCCCTTGTTTGCTTCTAGGAGTTTTAGGGTTTCAGGTTTCACATTTAGGTCTTTAATCCATTTTGAGTTTATTTTTGTGTGTGGTACAAGAGAGTGATCCAGTTCATTCTTTTGTATGTAGCTGTCCAGTTTTGCCAGCACCATTTGTTGAAGAGACTGTCTTTTCCCATTGGATGTTCTTGCCTCTTTTGTCATAGATTAATTGACCATATAATTGTGGGTTTAGTTCTTGGCTCTCTATCTTATTCCGTTGATCTATGCAGACATGGCCCATATTTAAGTTTAATCTGCATTAATTTTTCCTCCAACATTTACTGTTTTCCCTTCCCATCACTTAAAGTCAACGAAACAATAAATAAAACCCTTATTTATAGTGTTTGCTAGCTTCCATAGTGTAAATATTCTCACTGTGATGACTTTCAGCCAACTAATGCAACATCTCTGAACATGAGTTGGGGAAGGTATGTATTAGCACACCATTATAATTCTACCACATGGATATAATAGATAAAAAATAACCTGGGGCGCCTGGGTGTCAGTCGGTTAAGCATCTGACTTCGGCTTAGGTCATTATCTCATGGTTTGTGAGTTCAAGCCCCTCATTGCGCTCTGTGCTGACAGCTTAGAGCCTGGAGGCTGCTTTGGATTCTGTGTCTCCCTCTCTTCTATACTCTTCCTCTGCTCATGCTTTATCTCTCTTTCTCTCAAAAATAAATAAACATTGAAAAAAATTTTAAAAAATAACCTCAAAAGCATAGATAGTAGTGAAATAATTAGGAAATGATTAATTGGAATGTTTTCTTTGTTTTTTATGTAATGTATTTAATTGTAAGTTTATGTAATCTAATAAAGGCTGGTCTTTTTTTTTTTACTGTTTTGTTTATTTCTGAGACAGCGTGAGCAGGGGAGGGTCAGAGAGAGACACAGAGGAGACACAGGTTCTGAAGCAGGCTCCAGGCTCTGAGCTAGCTCTCAGCACAGAGCCCAACGTGGGGCTCGAACCCACAAACCGTGAGATCATGACCTGAGCCGAAGTCGGATGCTTAACCGACTGAGCCACCCAGGTGCCCCAATAAAGGCCGGTCTTAATAACCAGCCCACAGAATTCCCCAAAATTTAGCAGGTAGCTCTCTCAAGCCAGTAGGCGCTCAAGCCCCAGCACACAGCTGTCACCTGTGGGCCATCTAGGTGAAGATGTCCAATGAATATAGGGATCTTTTGCTTAGAAGATGGGTCCAAACTAGAGACGTTAATTCAGAAATCATTCTTAAGCTAGTTGAAGCCTTGAGAATAAATGGTGTCCAGGGAGAGCAAGCAAAAAGTGTGAGAAGAGACACAAGAGCAAAGCCCCCCTTTAATATCTCCCCTAATGGACAAGCTGGGGAAGAAGAGCCAGTGAGGGGACCAAGCAGGCCATATCACAGAGGGAAAAGAGCCCTGCTCAGAGACCAGCACCATAGGTTGAAGGGTTGAAAAGCGTCTGTTGATTTAGCAGCAAATCAGTGGTTACATTGGGGTAAACATCTCAGCTAAGTGGTGGGTATTGAAGCTGAAATCTCTGTTTTGTAAAATGAGTAAGACATGACACATTAGAGCCTGCAACTTCAGTTAATTCCTTTATAGGACTTTGCTGTAAAGGAAAGGGTAGAGCCAAGGAAGGCACGGTAGGCACACAGAAATTAAATCAAGACTTCATGGGGGCGCCTGCGGGGCTCTGTTGTCTAAGCGTCCAACTTCAGCTCAGGTCATGATGTCATAGTTCATGAGTTTGAGTCCCATGTTGGGCTCTGTGCTGACAGCTCAGAGCCTGGAGCCTGCTTCGGATTCTGTGTCTCCCTCTCTCTCTGCCCTTCCCCCACTAATGCTGTCTCTGTCAAAAATTTAAAAAAATTTTTTTTAATTAAGAAAAAAGACTTCATCGTATTTATAATGTGTAGGGAAGGAGCCACATGTTACAGGTAACCAGCCAAAAAAGGTACAGGAGAGGAGAGGACCTCCACTTGTGTAGACAGACTGATCTGGAGCAGAAGGAATACCTTCTGAAATCGAAGGAAGCAAGTGAAGGAGATTGCAGACAGAGATACGTTTGTAGGTCGAGGCATGAGAAATGGGCTTTACTGTAGTTCGCTTTTAACTGGTATGAGCATCTGCTGGCGGCCAGGACGACACACTCACACTCGCGTTAAACCAGCACCAAGGTAGAGGCTTGCACAGAAGTCATCTGTAGCTGGCGACTTTTGGTTTTGCTGGCTCTTTTGCTGGACTAGGAAAGGAAAGTTGGAATGAATCATCATTAATACTTGTGTCTCAAAGCAAAAGCTCTGAAATGGGTGTGAGGAAATGTGCATGTGCAATGTAAAGATCAGGAGCTGATGTTAATGCCAACGCCTCTCTCAGTGTGCTTGTCAAGTTTATAATAGGTGCTCGTGGCTGCGAGGTGCCCGTGGAAGACCGCGAAGACCCTTACTCCTGCCGACTGCTCAACATCACGAATCCGGGTGAGTTGCCTTTTTCCTTAGCCCTGTGACCCCAACGTACAAGTCTGGTGATGACGAAAAGCTGCTAAGCTCCCTGGCCCAGTGGTCGGTTTTTAGCAGACTAAACTTCAGCTTTCATCCAAATGTAGCTTTCATCCTTTTTGACAGTTGACTGATAACTGTTGGTATCTGTGAGGAGTCTTTATAGATGTACATAATTTCAGGATCCAGGAGAGTTTGCTGTTCAGTATGATGCAGATGCGTCCCTCCAGAGATTCCTTACACCTAGATAAGTCCTGAATAACTGAACCTTGAACTTGGAGATAACTGCTCACTCACTGTCTCATCAAGTTGGAGTAATGTTGATACAAATACTGTGAATCGGATTTCTCTTAGGATTATTGCCTAAACTTATGCAAAAGAAGCAAATAGTACAAAATTTTAAATATGAGTAATATTTTGCATTCCTTATAGTTAAAGATTTGTGGGAGTTTGATTGAGGAGGAAGAGAGATGGTACTGATTCGATTTCCTCTGTTACTAGGAAACTGATTTTAGGAAATTGCTGATTGTAATAACCATTTATCTTTCTTTTTCCACATTTCCTATTATGTTCAGCTGTGTTTCTAAGGAAGATTAAACTTTTCAGCTTTAAATGTGCTGATTAGACTTCTGGTATTTTGAGATTTGTCAAACCTATATGATTATATACATCTAGCTTTTATAAGCAGCGATAGTTAAGAGTGTGGGCTTCAGAGTCAGGCTCCACAGCTTTAAATCTAGGCTCTGCCTTTTCTATGTGTATGACCTTTGATCAGTTACTTACCTGCTTTGTGCCTCAGTTTCTTTTTTTTAATGTTTATTCATTTTTGAGAGGGAGAGAGAAGGCCAGAGAGGGGCAGAGAGAGGAAGGCACAGAATCCGAAGCAGGCTCCAGGCTCTAAGCTGTCAGCTCAGAGCCCAACATGGGGCTTAAGCCCACAAACTGCGAGATCATGACCTGAGCTAAAGTCAGACGCTTAACCTACTGAGCCACTCAGGCACTCCGTGTCTCAGTTTCATCATCCATAAACTGGGCATGAAAGTTCTTACCTTGTAGGGACTGACAGGATGAAATAAGTCGATGTGTATATAATATTTAGAATAGTTCTTGGGACCTGGTAGGTAGTTAAAGTTATTTTTAAAAACTTGCCTTTTATAAAGTTCAGTTTTAATCAGCTTTTTAAATAAATTGTACCATATTTTCAGGTCTGTAGTGTAAAGCAGAGATTTCTTCCTTACAGTCTTCTAGTTAACGTTGCAAGTACAATTTCATGGGCAATTGTGTTTCTCTCGGGAGAAGGTCTCTTAGCTTGCCCTGGAGTCCCAGGGGAACCATGAACCTAATAAAATGTCATGTTACCGGTGACGTCAGAGTAGCCCAGAACGAATTACATCTGAAATCCAAAACCAAATCCAATTTTTAAAAATCTCACCTTAAATTAACCAGGCTTTTATAATTTTAAGTGTTACTGTTCATTAATAGTAAAGGAGTGGAGCTGTCGATGAATAGAAGATTTCCATATATGTAGTACCTACTTCATAAATTTTTAGAAAATACGTGTAACTAAATTTATATTAACTCTAATTTTATCTTTTCTGCTGACTCAAACAGCAGTTAGGTTTATTTCAATACCTTAAGCTCATTATGAGTGCTAATAATCACCATGATACTCTGGGTGTGTAGAAGTTTTGATTAACAGTAGTATCGAAGTAACACAGCTTCCTGTGTCTGGGTAGCCTGAAGTCCAGGGTTCATCTGTTTTAGAAAGATACGTAGTTATGCTATAATGTGCTTAACCTACGGGCCTTTAACATACATGCTTATACTTTGAATATCTTAAATTTACTGAGTATATGAAAAAGGAAAGCTGCTGTCGGCCAGTTTATTTGGCCCCTAGACTCTCCGGCCAGTGTTTGCCCAGCCCGTGATAAAATGTGTATCCTCCCTTTCCGTCCTCCCGCTCATGTATGGCATTGGGTAGGAGCCATCAATTCCATTTAATCACATTTTACTGAGCATCTGTTAAGTGTAAAAAAGCATTCTAGAAATTCTAAGGTAGAGATCCAAATGATCCACTGGGTGTTGGAAGAAAACAGAATTTCTCTTTACCTCAAAATCAAATGTAATATTTGTAAAGACTGAATACAGTGGTAACAATAATATATGTGCATATTTTATAAGTAAATATACCAGTGTATATACAAATGCTTAACTGATGGGGTTGCGTGAGCAGCAAAATTGGAAAGCCACAGCTCTAAAAGATACAAAGAACTCTGATAAAATCTTGTAGAATAGGTTTTTATACTATTTCACAAAGTGGCACCGATATTCTCAGCCGTGTGAACTGCTTCATGTACTTGGTCCTGATTCATTTATGGTAATTAAAAACATTATTTGAAAAGGACAGTTTTTGGCTTTGATTTAGACAGGGGAGTGGAAAGTGCACTGAGTAAGGTCAGTAAATGTGGGGTTGATGCATGGCTCTGCCACTATCTGTGACCTTGGGTGAGTCATTTAAATCCCCAGGCCTCTGTATTGTAACCCATAATGCCAAATAATGCCACATGATTACATAGTACAGTTATGAAGATGGGACGTGGCCCATGGGATGTGATCAGAAAGGCTTACTCTGTGTAGCGTGCTTCTCTCTTATCAGTATTACATACAGTTGCTCAGTGTTACTGGAAGTGATTTCAAGTACTTTTGTCTTTTAAAAAAATATTTTTTAATGTCATATTTATTTCTGAGAGACAGAAAGAAACATTGTGAACAGGGGAGGGTCAGAGAGAGAAGGAGACACAGAATCTGAAGCAGGCCCCAGGCTCTGAGGTGTCGGCACAGAGTCCGACGCGGGGCTCGACCCCATGAACCGTGAGATCATGACCTGAGCCAAAGTCGGACGCTTAACCGACTGAGCCATCCAGGCACCCCAAGTACTTTTGTCTTATGACATCACAAATATTTTAAATTACCCAACACGAAATAGGAATTTTGGAATTTGCAGAGCAAGACTATATTTTCTCATTATTTATGACTGCATTAGGTACTGTTTTTAATATCCCTATTTATCCAGCCTTTCCTAATAGACACTGTGATAATATGCCTCTGTGGCATTTGGACATATATATGCACACCTGTGTATATAAAAACTTACTAAAGTCGTTTTGATAATCTAGATGTGTCTGAAAACTTTATTCTTAAATTTCAAAATAAGTTTGGTTTTGTTCCTTGGAAGCAGCCGTATTTCTGGAGAATTTTTTTTTTAATTACTGCCATTTGTGAGTTACAAGATTATACTTGTTTGGTTGTATAAAACTCCTTTTCTCATTACGTCTTAGTTTTGAACCAGGAAATTGAAGCATTCAGTCTTTCTGAAGACACCTCATCAGGGGTTTCTGAGGACCAGGTTGTCAGCGTGAGCTTCCGAGTTCTCTACCCGATTGTTATTACCAGCCTCGGGGTGTTTTATGATGCCAGCGATGTGGGTTTCCAGAGGAACATCACGGTCAGGCTTTATCAGGCAGAACAAGAGGTATGCACTGTGATTTTTACAAGATTTTCCCCATTTTTCTTTCTAAAAAATACCAGCTTTTTCCTTATGGCATTTAGTAGGTTGGGAGACTCCATAATTCCATCTGGTTGGAAGACTTCCCTTACTAATCGGATACATGCTAGTGTAATATATTAATATGCTGGTTTGGGAAGAGAATACCAATGGAGAATAAATATGTTGTATCTAGAAAAGAAAAAAAATTGGACTAGATTAGAAATTCCACCTAAAATCCCCTAAAGCCTAAGGAATTATAAAAGTTGATAATGAATGTAGAAACTTTGGGACTCTAAGGTGTAAGCGAGTATTATTGTCTCTGTTCCAACCCTAGACGCCTATCGCTAGAATGCAAGGCTGACAGCTGCTCCAAACGTCTTTTGTAAGGAGGATGTAGAGGGAATGAAAGTTTAAAACAACTGGGCTTATTATTACTCCGTTCCTGATACGTGGGGAAATCTGATTTGTTCACAGAGCACATCTGAAGTATATCAGCAAGAAATTGTATTTGAAAAGATAAACTTGTGGGTCTTAAACTATAGAAATCTTGGAGGAATTCTACAGTGAGCACCCGTATACCTACCTAATTTGTACAGTAGTTAACATTTTGCTGCATTTGCTTTATCATATACATAGTTATTTTTCGATCTATCTTATTTTTTCCTTACTGAGTTTCAGAGTCAGTTTCAGGCATTGGTACACTTTGACCCTAAACACTTCAGCATGCATATCATTAACTAGACTTTATGGTTTGTTTGTGGTTTTTAATTTTTATTTACTTTTTAAAGTTTTATTTAAGGAATCTCTACATCCCATGTGGAGCTCAAACTCATGACCTCGAGATCAAGAGTCCCATACTCTTCTGACTGAGCCAGTCAAGCACCCTTCAGTCAGTTTAAACTGCATAAAGCTGTGTAACCTAGACTCTTGTCCCCCATCCCCTTTTCTAGAGGCAGCTTTTTTTGCCTGTTACCATTGACTAGTTTTGCCTATTGTGGGGTTTTATATGTAAATAGAATCAAAAAGTACTCTCCTGTGTAAGGCTTCTTTCACTCAACCTGTTTTTGTAACCCATCCATGTTCTTGTATGTATTAGTGAATTTTCCCTTTTCTTTTACTTTTTTTTTTTAAGTGAGATCTATGCCCAGTGTGGGGCTTGGACTCACAAACCTCAGGTCAAGAGGACATAATCTACCAACTGAGCCAGCCAGCGCCCCATCCCTTTTCCATTTTTTTTTTTTTTTTTTTTTGGCTGAGTTGTATTCCAGCAGTATGTTTATGCGTTCTCCTGATAGTCAGCATATAGAATGTTTCCTGTGTTCTTGCTCTTTATTCTGTTAGTGGGATGAATTACATTTATTCATTTTGAAATGTTAAACCTACCTCCTATTTGTCTTGGTCATGATATATCTTTTTTTTTTTTAATGTTGCTAGAAATTGTGTTTCTTCAGGACAGCTTGTAGTTGGGTCTTCCTTTCAAATCCAGTCTGTGAATCTCTACTTTTTTACATGAAGTGTTTATCCATTTACATTTAATGCAATTATTGAAGTGGCTGGATTTCTGTTTTTCATTTTGCTATTAGTTTTCAGTTTGTTCCACTGTTTTTACCTTTGTTCTTCTTTTCCTGCCTTCTTTGGGTTTGAGTATTTTTTAGAATTCCATTTTAATCTCTCTGTTGTGCTTTCAGCTACAGCTCTTTGTATGGGGTGTGTGTGTGGTTGACAGAAAGATTACAATATACATCCTAAATTTTTCATTTTTCTGAAAATTGATGAAAATTGATGCTGTACCCTTTCATGTCAAATATAAGAAGAATGTTACAGCTTTTGCTTTAAACAGCCAAATGTGTATGAAAGTAATTTAGAGAAGGTATAGTCTTTTAGATTTGCCCACACAGACATCTACCATTTCCGGTGCTCTTCATTCCTTCCTGAATATTGAAGTTTCCTGAACACACAAATTTACTGGTAATGAATTTGCCTAGTTTTCCTTTTTCTGAAAATGTTTTTATTTTGCCTTTATTCTGTCCCCCGCCCCTCCTTTTTTTCTTATGGAATATTTTCTGATATAAAAATTCTGGGTTGATTTTTTTTTTTTTTTCTCTTCGGTATTTTTAAGATGTCCGTTCAACATTTCCTGGCCTCCACTGTTTCGGGTGAGAAGCCAGCTAGCCTTCCTATTGCTCCCGGGGATGATACATGGGATGTGGTTTTTGCTTGCTTTTCCTGGCTGCTTGGAAAATTTTCTCTTTATACTTGGTTTTAAGCAGCTTGATTGTGTTGTACTTTGGTGTGGCGTTTTCTTTGTGTCTATTCCGCTCAGGGTTTGCCAACTTTCCTGAATCTGTAAGTTTGTCTTTTACCAAATTTGGGAAACCTTCAGCTATTATTTCTTCAAAAAAGTTTGCTCAGCCGCATTTTCTCCACTCCTTCCGAATTTCAATTTCATGTCTATTAGACCTTTTGGCGTTGTTGTCCAGATCATGAGACTGTCTGTGCACATTTAAATAAATGTTTTTTTCTTTTTTTCATATTCAATCATTTCCATCAATCTGTATTCAGATTCACTGACTCTTCCACCATCTCAAATCTGTTCAAACTCGTCAGTGAATTTATTTTCAATATTGTACTTCTCAGTTCCAGAATTTCCCTTCAATTCTCTTTTGTCGTTTTATTTCTCTAAAATTTCCTGTGTTTATTCATTTTGAACATATTTTCTTTGCAGCTTTGACCTTAGTTATAATAATGGCTTTAAAATCCCGTCTGTTTATTCTCGTATTTGAATCATGTTGAAGTCTGTCTTTATCGATTATCATCTTTTCTCTTGAGCATGGATGACAGTTTTGTGGTGTATCTTATATCAAGTAATTTTGGATTATATCCTAGATATTGTGAATAATTCATTGCAGGGTCTCTGGATCTTATTATATTCCATGAAGAGTATCGATGTTTTGTTTGTTTTTGGCAGGCAGCTACATTGGCTGAGAGAGACTTTAGACTTTTTCTCCCTTGCAGTGGGCAGCAGCTGAAATCTCTGTTCAGTTCTTCGGGACTTTGGTGCGCTACTTGGATTCCGCTTTGAATGTGGATGTCATGAGTCAGTCATGGATTTGGGCAGAATTTATGTAAAGAATTTAGGACTCTCTCTTTTTGACCCTTTCCTTTTGGGGATTTTTCTCACTTTGTAGCTGATGTGTTTGCCCCAACTCTGTCCTTGGATATTTTTCAACCAGAATAATGGCAGGTTTTAATTAAAATTTCTGGTTGCCCCCACAAGGTGTGCCTTCAGATGAAGAAAATCATTTTTTAAATGTGCTGTTCTTTCTTCCTAGTATTGATTTTCCTTCAGTTTCAGCCTATTCACATTCCAGTACCTTCAGAGCATCTTTTTTCTGTTTTGTCCAGTGTTCATAATTGTTATCTATAGAAGAATTGTTATCTGTAGAAGAACTCCGGTTTTTTAGGCCTCATGAAGCTTATTTTTGTATTACTGTGAATGTTAATTGTTACTAACAGATACAGTGTTAGAGAGCAACTAGTAAATATGTAAATCAATTTAAGCTTAAATTTTTTTTTTTTTGCTTTTTCTAAAGAATCCTTTTTCTAAATTCCTGCTTTTTCTAAAGAATCTGTAGTTGGTGAATGTGCTTAATTACATAAATGTAAGCAGGAGGGAACAAATCTACCAATGATTCCAGCCATTATAACTACAGTGAGAGAGCTTTATGAAATGACTCAGGTATGGGAGTTTGTGTTTTATTGTGGTTAAAAGCTCCACTGACACAAAAACTCAAACATGTAACTAAAACAATAGGTCTCTGGATTCCACTGTTATCCTGATCTAGAAATTAGGATTACTCTTGAATCTTTTTTTTTTAATGTTTTTAAAATGTATTTGAGAGACACCGTGAGTCGGGGAGGGGCAGAGAGAGAGGGAGACACAGGATCTGAAGCAGGTACCGGGCTCTGAGCTGCCAGCACAGAGCCCGATGCGGGGCTCGAACTCACAAACCTCGAGATCATGAACTGAGCTGAAGTCAGATACTTATCTGAGCCATCCAGGCTGTCCCTACTTCGTGTTTTAGAACTTCATGACAGCTTTTGTTATCTTAAATATCTATTTGATAACCACGACTGCACTGGAAAATGCAATGTCTAAATGACAGGAGACCCGTATTAACCATGGCTGGGGCCGTCAAGGATTACACCGACCAAGACAGAAGATGTTTGCAAACTTGCTGCAGATGCACTAACATGAAGTCTTTTCTTTTTGTCTTTTCTCCCCCCTATTTCTTGCCTTCTCCTCCCCTCTGCATTTGTAGGAGGCCCTCTTCGTCGCCCGTTTTAGTCCTCCGAGCTGTGGTGTGCAGGTGAACAAGCTGTGGTACAAGCCCGTGGAGCAGTTCATCTTGCCCGAGGTATGTGGGGTAACGAAGAGGCTGTGGTACCGGCTTGGTCCTTCGTAGGCCAGGGTTACGTTCTACAGAGACAGGTGCTCAGTTTTCTGTTGCACGAGGAGCGTAGGTGAGGCTACCGCAGCGTGTGCGTACTGAGACGTGGTTCTCTGCACCCGACTGCCACAGAGCCCCAGGAGTTGCCAGACCACACTCTTTGGAAAGCACTGTATGTTACCATGGTTTATTTAGCAGAGTAGGGAACTGCATGACTGTTTTAATGCCAAACGATAGTAATAGGTACGGCCTGATGGAAATACCAGATGCAGACACCAATTAAAGAAGTCAAGTAGTTTCCTTATCTAAAGATGGGGATGGTGAGTGCAGACAGGATAACTGCAGAGAGATCGGCCACGTTTCCAAGATGAATAAAGCTCCCTAGGAACTTGTCTGAAAAGAGGTGTCCCCTTCTAGATCCTTCCAGGTCTAGTTTTAAGTTCATGTGTTCTAGAGAGCCCGTCACCCGCCTGCCAATCGCCCTCATCAGTCCTGCAGCGAAGCCACGGTCGGGCTGCGGAGCATTGTGTGCTTGGGCGTGACCAGATCCCTCATCCATCAGCCTCAGTCTTTCCAGGCGGGGTCAGTCTGCTCTGAGGCCATTCCTCAGTGCTTTGGAACCACATTGGGGATCGGGTTCCCAGGCATCTCTGGGAATCACTTTAGATCTCCTGGAGAGTTCATGCTGCAACATCAAAGCCGAGCTAAAACGCGGAAGCTAGACAGCCCACTAACCAAGAGACATCTTCTTACCGCTGGTCTTGTGGTTCGGTTTACTTGTGCAGCACATCTCTCAGTATGCTGTGGGGCTTTGCAGTGTAGAACAGGTGGTTTAAACTCTGTGTTAATTCTGTAGATGTGAAAAGATCGCCTTCATTTTGCCCGTATGTGAACTTCCGCTTAAAAACATTTTAAATGAAAGTGAAACTAAAACGCACTGGGAAAAAGTTTCCAGTTTCTCGGTGTTACGCAGAAACCTGTAGCGAACATCCTTATGCTCCTTACTCTTTGGTGTACGTAACTGGTTATTTCCTTAGCATAAGTTGCTGGTTTGGACTTTATACACATTTTTAAGATATACGATTTCTTTCTGGAGGGCAGCTTAGCAGTTTGTATTCGTTTGAGTGATGAGCGTTATGTGAGAGTGCCTGTTTTCGTGGTCCTTGTATTCCTTTTAGTTTCATATATGAACTTTTTTCTTTGTTACATGAAGTATGTACCATCAAAGGCATCTTCTTGTTAAGAGGAGTGGCTTAGCTACGTAGCATTGGCTACGTGTTGGATCTCAGCTTTTGAAGGAAGCCATTCTTTGTTTTGTTTGTTTATTTTAATTTTTAAAAATATTTCTGTTTATTTTTGAGGGAGCACAAGCAGGGGAGAGGGAGGGGGACAGAAGATCCAAAGTGGGTTTTGTGCTGATAGGCTGACAGCAGCAAGCCTGATGTGGGACTCAAACTCACTAACCACAAGATCATGACCTGAGCCTAAGCCAAGAGTAGGAAGCTTAACCAACTGAGCCACCCAGACACCCTGACCCCTTCCTCTTAAAGAGTTTCTAAATCTTGCCACCATCAACATTTTGAGCCAGATTAATTCTTTGTTGTGGGCGCTTTCCTCTTCATGAAAGGAATATCAGGCTCCTCACGTACAGCATGGAGCCTGCTTGGGATTCTCTCTCTCCCTCTTTCTCTGCTCCTCCCCTGCATGCACTGTCTCTGTCTCTCTCAAAGTAAATAAACTTTTTAAAAAAAGAGGAAGGAGTCACAGTGTGATGCAAAGAGGAAGAAAATAAGCTTTAATACTTCAGGCTAATCAGTTTTATGGAGTCTGGCCCATTATCTTGGTCAGCTGGAAAGAATTAGGGATTTTGATTAGTCCACAAAAATTAATTACTTTCCATTAGAATGTCCTTGTTCTTTGGAAATACATGTTGAAGTACTTAGAGGTGAAATGTCACGATGTCCACGTTTTCAAGTTTTTCAACAACAAGCAAGAACAGAAAAGTATGTGTGTAAACAGAGATAAAGCAGATGTGACCAAATGTTGACACTTGGTGGGTCTAGGTGATTTGGGTGTTATATTCAACTTTTCTGTAGCTTTGAAGTTTTCAAAATAAGAACTGGCTCAAGGTCAGGATGGTGAACTAGCAGTAGGTACTAACGTCAGGACGGTGAGTGGCCATCTTAGTTAAGATTTTTCATGCCCATGGCCTGGTGGTGATCTTTATGTCACTTTAAGCTTCAAGCTAAATTGACTTTTTGTTTTTCATTACTCCTAAGTAATACTTTTTCTTTTAAGGGGCACCTGGGTGGCTTAGTCAGTTAAGCGTCCAACTTTCGCTTAGGTCATGGTCTTGCGGTTCGTGGGTTCGGGCCCCACGTCGGGCTCTGTGCTGACAGCTAGCTCAGAGCCTGGAGCCTGTTTCAGTCTGTGACTCCCTTTCTCTCTGACCCTCCCCTGCTCATGCTGTCTCTCTCTCTCTCTCCTAGAAATAAATAAAACATTAAAAAAAAAGAGTCTATTTAAAAATAAATAAATAAATAAAAACATGCAGTTCTTTAACAGAGGCCATACCTCGTGGTGAGGAGGTAGGATTGTGGATGATTGTTTTCTTCTTTTTGTGTCTTTTTTAAATGTTCTGTAATAAATATGTATTAGCTTTATAAAAACAAAACACTCTCTAAAAACTCTGTCCTTTTCCACAAACTCCCATTTTTGTTGAAACCATATTGTGCGTAGATACTCATTTCTGTTGCTTCAAGCCTAATTTATTAGCACAGGTTTATTAGCACAGACAAAGCGATAGCGATGAATGGTTTGCCCGCATATCATCAGCACAGGATGACAGAAGAAAAACATCACTTGGGCCATTTTCGAGAGAGTAGTAGATGATCTGCGCATCGTCTTACTCGCTCCGTATTTCACAGCCTCCTGGAGTAACGTGTCAGCCATAGAGCTTCTCAAGTAAGCAGATCTCCTGTAATGTTTTCGTTCTGTGACTCGCTAAAGCATAAATCTCAGTGGGAGCCACGAATTTAAATGGAGACTGCTGTGTGCTTCTCTTAAAATATTTCTCTAATTTTGTATCTTCCTGAACAGTGCAGTTGAAACCTGAAACTAATTTCGGTGAAAAGACTACTTTTGTTCACCCGAGTCACCAGACACGACATTGTTAGCAGCGTGGGCACTTACACACTTACTGTTTTGGCAGGTTGAAATTCTTTAGATGTAGTCATTTCTCCAGTCCATAAAAGAACTGTTGAAAGTTTTTTACAGGTGTGAAAATACAGTAGATTGAAGCTACTCTGTTGCTTTGGATGAGAAGTTAGAAATAGGACACGCAAGAATTAACAACATGCGAAAGGCATTGTGGAGGGCGCTAGCATGATGGGTGAGATGGCTTACTAGATCTCATTTCTGCAGCCTACGCCACGCTGTTCCCAGCTTCTGTGTGGGTTTTAGGGTTTGTTTTTTTTTTGCAGAGAACTGCCATAAACACACTGTTTCTCATCTGAAGAGATCCCTGGCTTTCTAATTCCTTTGGCTCAGAGCCGAGAGGAGGCCTGGGAGAGAAGTTGGAGGTAGGAATTGAGCCGTGCGCTGGAGGAGGAGCAGGCAGCACCGGCAGGGATATGGAAGTTCAGCCGAGAGAGCAGGATCGTTTGGGGGCCAGGCAGTTGTTCTGGCAAGTCCTCAGTGTAGTCCGCACTGTTGCTGTTGTCCTAACCCAGTCCTGGGGAGACCGCCATTGGGTGCCATGGGAAACGGCAAGGCAAATAAAGGTCAATGTCCGCTGAGCGGACGGGACAGAGAATTACTTGTTGTAGTTTCTAGATATATACTTTCAAGGGGAAGCGTTTTTATTTGGTCCTTATAGCTTTTAGTTAGGGTAGGGTTCATCCGAAACTGCAGTCACTAAGATACCAGGGACCCAGCTCCAGGGCACACTTTCTGCCCTTAGCTTTCCTGATTGCATCTTTCTCTTTGCTTCTACGATACACATTCTTCTGGTTCAGCCGCATCCGGCCCAGTCCTTCTTCCATAGGGACTTCATTATCCCCTCCTTCCCTAGGGACTTTGTTTTCCTCTTTTTAAAAAAGATTTTAAGTGATCTCTGCACCCAGCGCGAGGCTCAAACTCACAATCCCAAGATTAAGAGTCTCATATTCCATCGACTGAGCCAGCTAGATGCCCCTCTCGCTTTCCTCTTAATCATTAGGATTTGATACCTGGCTTTCTGTTTCTTTTACTCCTTCTTCTTAGGCAAATTCTATCAATTACCCTCTGTTTGCTAATGGTTCTTAAATCCAACTCTAGTCCACATTTCTCTTAGGTACATACTTCTGCTGCCTACTGACCTTCTCCACATGAATGTCCGAAGGGCATTCGAACGGTGGTGTCATAATAATAATATATATAATTTATTATTATTATTAATTATAATACCATCTCCATCCCATCCACTCTCCTCTTCCCCTGTATTTTCAGTCTTGGGTACTAGTATCGTTTTTCCCAAGCATCCAAACCAGAATCGTGGGATTTATCTTCAGCTCTCCTATCCAGGCACTCACTAAATCCTATCAGTTCTTTCTCCTGATCAGATCTGGTATCAGTTTTTCCAAACTTTATCACTGTTAACGTTTTAGAGGACAGTACACCAAAGGCAAGAGACTGTTTTGCCAGGAGAAAGACACATGATTAACCCAAAGCAGCCTCCCATTGTCAAGGGTCTAGGACTTAGCTCTCAGGTTCTGGTACTGACCTTCCGGTGAGTTCACTTCGAGATGATCAGATTCTCACTGAATGACACTGAATAAATTCACAGAGGACCAGTTTGTAAACCAGAGTGTCCATTCACTCATCATGAATGGGGATTATTAGCTTGTTTCATTTGAAAGTCATGACCCCTGGCTGTGGGTCTCCTAACTGGGATCTCAGGGACCAAAAAACCCAAATCTGAACAGTGCTTGGCTTGATCATTGAATTTGATTACAGCAGTGGTACGTGGCTCATTCAGGTAGGACCTTCCAATTCCTGTGTCCTCCTCCCACTGGACATTGCTACATTGCCAAAATGTCTCTTAACCAGCTTTTTCGGGTTTGGCCACTTGATACGTTGTTTTAAGATACTGATTTTTACTAATTAAGCTTGAACCTCAGAGCACTTCTCAGTTATTAAGGACATTGTTTTCTTTAATGTAAGCATTTCATTCAACTCAGAAAGCAGTCTTAATTTTTAAATGGAGATGTAATCGACATATAACATATTAGTTTCAGGTGTTACAAACATAATGATTCAACACTGCAGAATGATCTAAGTCTAACATCCATCACCACCATCCCATTTCTTTTCTTGTGACAAGAACTTTTAAGATCCTCTTAGCAACCTTCAGATACACAACACAACATTATTAACTGTGGTCACCGTGCTGCACATTATTACATGCCCAGGACTTATTTATTTTATAACTGGAAATTTGTACCTTTTCACCCCCTTCTCCCATTTTGCATATCCGCCCAGCCCATGCCTCTGGCAACCACCCATCTGTTCTCTCTCTCTGTGAGTTCGGTGTTTTGTCTTTGGCTTTTAAAAAGCATTTTAGAGCCCATATATAAGTGAAATCATACGGGATTTGCCTTTATCTAACTTATTTCCTTTAGCAGACTGCCCTCAAGTTCCATCCATGTTGTAAATGGCAAGGTTTCCTTCCTTTTTATGGCTGAATAATTCCCTCTGTGCGTGTGTTTGCGCATCACATCTTCTTTATCCATTCATCTGTGGACACTTGGGTTGCTTCCATGCCTTGGCTGTTGTAAATAATACTGCAGTGAACATGGTGGTGCAGATATCTTTCCAAGATATTGTGTTTTCATTTCCTTTGGATAAAGAAGTGGAATTACTGGATCGTGGGGGTAGTTCTATTTTAATATTTTGAGGACCCTCCATACTGTTTTCCACGATGGCTTCAGCCACTGTTTCCCTTTTCTACACATCCTTGTCCACGCACTTGTTCCTTGTCTGATGGTAGTCACCACTGTAGCCGGTATGAGGGGACATTCTCTGATGGTGAGTGATGTTGAGCATCTGTTCATGTGTCTCTTGGCTATATGTCGTCTTCGGAAACGTCTGTTCAGATCTTCTGCCCATATTTTAATCAGATTGTTTGGATTTTTGTTGTTCTGTAGGAGTTCTTTATATATTTTGGATATTCACTCCTTACAAATATTTTCTCCCATCCATAGGCTGCCTTTTCATTTTGTCGATGGTTTCCTTTGCTGTGTAGGAGCTTTGNAGTTTATTGTCAAATTAGTTTCCACATAACACTCAGTGCTCATCCCCACAAGTGTCCTCCTCCATGCCCATACTTGCTTTTGGTATTAAATAAAAAAATCATTGTCAAGTCCAGTGTCAAGGAGCTTACTACCTATTCTGTGGTGTCAGGTCTTATCATGTCTTGAAGCCATTTTGAGTTAATTTTTGTGTCTAGTACAAGGTAACAATCCCATTTAATTCCTTTGTATGTGGCTGTCCCTTTTTCCCAACACCATCTATTGAAGAGACTGTCCTTTCCCCGTTGTATATTCTCGCCTCCTCTTTTGTAAATCAGTTGACTGTACGTGTGTGGGTTTATTTCTGGGCTCTCCTGTTCTGTTGGTCTTTGTGTCAGTTTTTTGCCAAAACCATGCTGTTTTGATTGCAGTAGCTTTGTGATATAGTTTGAAATAAGGAAGCATGATGCCCTCTGGCTGTTTTTTTTTAATGTTTGTTTATTATGAGGGGAGGAGAGGGGGGCAGGGGAGAGGCAGAGGAAAAAGTGAGAGAGAGAATCCCAAGCAGGCTGTCCCATGTGAACTGGGAGATCATGACCTGAGCTGAAATCAAGAATCAGATGCTCAACCAACCGAGCCACTCAGGCGCCCCAGCTTTGTTCTTCAGATTGCTTTGGCTATTTGGGGTCTCTTTGTGATTTCATACAGATATTAGTATTATTTATTGTATTTCTGTGGAAAAGCCATTGGAATTTTGGTAGAGATCACATTGAATCTGAAGATTGCTTTGAGTAGTATGGACAGTTTAACCATATTAATACTTCGAGTCTGTGAGCTTGAATATCTTTCCATAGATTTCTGTCTCCTTCAGTTTCTCGGAAGGCAGTCTTAATGTCTGAATAAGTGCTTGCTCCTTCTTACCTGGACTCCTGGGATGCGTCCCCTTCTCCCCGTCAGTGGCTCTGGGGCTGTGCTGCTGCTCGAGTGGCCTTTCTAAAATGCAGCTATGATGTGTCACTCTGGGCTTGCAAACTTTTGCGCTTTCCACTGCCTTCCAGATAAGGGATAGACTCTCACAGAAGCCACAGGCAACCTTAGCCTACCTTTCCCCTCTCCTGCCCTCAGCCTTGCGCCTCGGCAGCGCTGAGGTTGTTCTGAACAGGCAGCGCTCTTTCAAGTCTGCCTTGTGATGTGTTATTTTGTCTGCCTCTCACTTGTCTGACTCCGATGCCTTCAAGACTTAGCTCTGTTCGCACCGTCATTTGAAATTTTGTCTGACCTCTGCAAGCACAATGACTTTCCTTTGTTACTGAAGGTATCATGGTACGTTGTGATGATCTGAAGATATGAGCTGGTTTGTTTCTTCAGATCTTTGAAGAGCCCAGAGCCTGCTATGTAGTAGACATTCAAAAGCTTAAAGAATGGCTTCTGCCTGAAAGAAGATTGACCCCACATTTATTTAGTTGTATACACTTGTTTCATTAAAATTTTTTTTCCTGATCATAAAAGTATGAAAAATATTTTTCACTGTTGAAAATTTGACAAAATAGAGAAAAGTTAACAGGATATGATGTTACCCATCTGTTTCCCAACATATTTGGTGTATTTCTCCCTAGTCTTGTGTTTTTCTTCTGTGGGATTGCTGTTTGTTTCTACAGAGTTGAGGTTCAGTGTCAAGTTGAATAGAGAGTTAAGGCCACCCAGGGAGAACATAGAAAAAATCCACACCTATTTCCAGGATAAGACCATGGATCTTTCAAAGGGACACTTCACTTTCTGCATTCTTCCCAGTGGTCATAAAGCTCTGTTGTGCTGGGCAAGGAGGCTGTGCTGCGTGGTCACTAACACTCTGTGCAGCCCCGTGAGGTTGGCATCATTTTCTCTGTTGTCGTGGTCAGGCAGTGACGACCCACAGTGTGAGTGTGAGGCCTGCTCTCAGAAACCCTAGAGCTGCTCAACGTGCATTCGGTGTCTCACCAACAGTGCAGATGAAGGACCCCTTAGCCGCATATAAAGTGACAGACTGCGTAGGGAATCCGGACTCTGTCAGTGTTTTTATCTGTTCTCACAGAGAAGCTGTAGTGCTTTAAAAAAAAACAACAACAAAAAACAACTTTCAAACCACTGGCCTAGCTTGTTGGACAAATAGAATTTTGTACCGTTTCCTTATAATCCTGGCTAACTGGGACACTAAAGCACTTTTATCTCTTCATTTTAATATGTGAAACTTTTAAAAGAATATTAAAGCTCTATCTTTTAACTCGTGCTCTAGAACAAAATTCATTCCAATTAATTTTGAGTTCGACCCTGAGTGAATATTTTTCGGGTGCCTGTTGTATGTCAAGCCATTCTAGGTGCTGGGGACCTGGTGGTTGATAAGATCCCTGCGCTCCTGGTACTTGCATTCTAGTGGGAGCGGTTTGACAATAGGAACGTAAATGAGAGCAGAGTGAGAGATAAGGGGTGTTAGTAAAATAAGGTTGATGTGGTAGAAGAAAAAGCGGGAGCTGCTTGCCTTCATTGGATCTCTGGAGCGAGCCTCTCCGAGGGGCTGACTGTGGAGGGAGCCTGAGCAGTGGAAGGAGCAGCTGAGCTCCCACTGAGAAATTAGAAAACCCTGGGATTTAAATGCATATCAAACCTAGGGCAGGGGAGTGTAACTCTCTAAGTCCAAAAGTTAATAGTAATAATCACAAAAGAAAAGCTTGTCGATTGTGACAAGATAAAACTTGCGGGCCTTTCAGAGTAAAAGGCGAAAGATTTATGCGATCTGAAGAGAAACCAGAGTATACTTGTGGACCTTTTAGTTTCAAACACAAAAAACCATAGTGTTAAGTGGCAAACAATTCTGAAAAACTATTTTAGCATATAATATATACACAGGGTCACTGATTACAAGATAACACAGATGAATAAGAAAAATAGAAAACTCTGTAGCTAGATGGCAGAGATGCCTGGATCCAGAATTCCCAGAAGAGACTGTATGATTTATAAACATCACTAGAAATCAAATGCAATTAAATGAAACATTTTTTAAAAAATTCGAAATTGATTCAAACTTCTTTACTTTTACCGATATCCCATACTTAGAAGAATACAGTGCAGTTGGTATTTTTGTAAATTGGGAAAGACACTATAAATTAGTATAATTTCCTTTTGAAAAAACAACTGGGCATTGTTTCCCAAGATTCATATAAAATATCTCTCTTCCTTGTCCCTGTAATTTCACCCCTGAAAATCTACCTTACTGTTAGGGAAAAATAAGCATTTAACACCAAAACATGATTTACTGGCTATTTAAAAAATTTTTTTGTCTTTAATGTTTATTTTTGAGAGAGACAGAGTGCAAGCAGGAGAGGGGCAGAGAGAGAGACAGACACAGAATCCGAAGCAGATTCTAGGCTCTGAGCTGTCGGCACAGAGCCCCATGCGAGGCTCAAACTCACGAACTGTGAGATCATGATCTGAGCCGAAGTCGGACGCTTAATGGACTGAGCCACCCAGGCGCCCCTCTTAGATATTTGATGGAGCCCAGATGTCTGCCAGCAGGGAGGGGTCTGTGTGACTTGGGATGCACGCACGCCGTGGCATGTTGGAGACTCATGAGAAAGGATGGTTGTAACAGCCGCAGTAGCGTCTGGAGGCGCTTCGGTGTAGTGGGAAACACAAACAACAGGGGAGTGCAGGATTGTACTTAGTTTTTTCACATGGCCATGAAAAAAAAAATGACACGGGAATATACACCAAAATGTCCACAGTAGTGTGGGTTAGAGTAGCTGGGATACACATTTTAACCAGTAGGTATTGGGGAAGAATCTAATTTCTCTTTAAAGACTTACTTAAAACCTCAATGACGACAATAAAGAAACTGACTGTACTTCATCTTTCCACAAAAAGAGCTTTGAAGGTACAATCGTGTGGGAGAGCCAAGACCTCCAAGGCCTCGTGTCAAGAAATCTCCACAAAGTGACCGTAAATGATGGCGGGGGCGTTCTCAGAGTCATGACGGTAAGCCCTCCTCCTTTATTGAGGTTGCTCGGCATTTTTAGCATTAAAAAATTTTTTTTATTGTTTTTATTAATTTCTAAGAGAGAGAGAGACCGCATGAGCAGGGGAGGGGCAGAGAGGGAGACACAGAATCTGAAACAGCCTCCAGGCTCTGAGCTAGCTGTCAGCACAGAGCCCGACGCAGGGCTCAAACCCACAGACCGTGAGACCATGACCTGCGCCGGAGTCGGCTGCTTAACTGACTGAGCCACCCAGGTGCCCCAAGGTAGGGGCCCTTTTAAAACGTGTGATATTTTATTTCTCAGTAATTTTTAAGCTCGCGTTCTTGAAGGACACCTGCTCAGTAGTATTTAGAACATTCATTCTCTCAGCCCCACAGCAGGACGTTAGTTAACATAGAAGGAAAATAAGAGGGAGTATCCGCTTTCATCTATAGTGCTGGGATCTCTGCCTCATGTTTTTCTTTTATTCAGATTTGCTTCAAATTTAAAACCGTGACAGGTGAATTTCTCCCAAGTAAATGCAGGGGGATCGGGTGTAGGCAGGCCTAAAACAATGAGCTTTAAGTAAACAAGTGGTGTTTGTGGTGGTGTCACACAGTCTTTCATTCTCCTTGATGCTCTGGTACAAAGATTAGGAAAGTACTTAGCATCTCAGTTCAGAAGCTTAGTATATTCTCGTTAATGTTAACCTTACGTGAATTAATTCCTGAATTTGAAATAAGTGTTATGTGGTATGTTATTACCCATTTAGAAGACCATTCCTGGCTCACCGTGGGACTTCTCGAGTGAAGGAGAAAGACATTAGATCCTCAAATTCATATATAATTACAGACTTAGCCTTGTGGATCGTGTTTAGGATCCCATTCTTTATTACAAAAAGTCCTTTCTTTAAGATAGAGGTTTTATGGAATTTAATTATAGTTTATTTCCAAGGCAGGTGCCTTTTATATGTTGCCTCCTTTGGGCGCCTGGGTGGCTCAATCGGTTAAGCACCTGACTTAGGCTCAGGTCATGATCCCACAGTTGGTAAGTTCGAGCCCCACGTCAGGCTCTGTGCTGTTGCCAGCTCAGAGCCTGGAGCCTGCTTCGGATTCTGTGTCTCCCTCTCTCTCCCCTTCCCCCACTCGTGCTCTGTCTCCCTCTCTCTTACTGAAAAAAATAATAAGAATAAATATTAAAATATATATATATGTTGCCTCCTTTTCTATTTATGAAACTTAAAAATATCCAAAATGTGTCAGAATTCTGCAGTATTAAGTTGGTTACACAAAAGGAAACAGATGACTTCTGAGTTGAGGACTAGGTTCAAGTGTAAAGACTCAAACGATCCACATTGGGGGCACACAGCTGTAGAGAGCTAGAGCCGGCTTAAACACTGAGCTAACCTTAAAAACAAGTCCAGTAACTTAGCAGCCTGTTCTAGGAAACCCAACGTACAAAATGAAAAGGTTTTCATCATAGATGCAGAAAGCTCCGAGCTTCCACGAATCTTGCTCCCTTGCCAGCAAGTGACAATGTCAGAAACTTTTATTTTTTTTTATTTTTTTTTTAAATGTTTTATTTATTTCTAGGAGAGAGAGAGAGAGACAGCGTGAGCAGGGGAGGGTCAGAGAGAGAGGGAGTCACAGACTCTGAAACAGGCTCCAGGCTCTGAGCTGGCAGTCAGCACAGAGCCCGACGCGGGGCTTGAACCCACGAACCGCGAGATCATGACCTAAGCGGAAGTCGGACGCTTAACCGACTAAGCCACCCAGGCGCCCCTGTCAGAAACTTTTAAAAGCCAAAATAAAAGCCAAGCTGTGGCCTTTTAGAGAGAAGTTCATAAAAAGTGCTATAACACAATGTAGGGCACGCAGTGAAGAAGTAGAGTGTCTAGGAGCTTCCACAGGACTGCAGAGCCGGAAACCGTAGCCTTCACTGTCAGTGGCTTCCTCCACATCGAGCCGCAGGCCGTATTGTACATTAAATGACAAGTTCCCGCAGTCACCTCAGGACCATGTCTGTCTGCGGCCCTGAAATGCTGCCCTGTGGCGCACAGCTGCTGAAAGGTCCCTTGGCATGAGGACCAGTGGGGCAGTAGCCGTGCCCATAGAAGCAGGGCTGTGAACTGGCCCTAGTGGGACCGTGGCGGCTGCTGGGTGGGTGCCTGGGCCACACGGGTATGTACTGCGCAGAGAAACCCCGCACCCTGGGCAAGGACACCGGGGAACTTGTGAGGTGGGGAGAGGTAAACCTTGATAAGTAAATGTCATCCAGGGGTGCCTGTGTGCCTCAGTCCATTAAGCATTGACTTTAGCTCAGGTCATGATCTCACAGTCTGAGTTCAAGCCCCGTGTGGGGCTCTGTGCTGAGCTCAGAGCCTGGAGCCTGATTTCGATTTTCTGTCTCCCTCTCTCTGCCCCTCCCCTGCTCGTACTCCATCTCTCTCTCTCTCAGAAATAAACATTAAAATAAAATTTTAAACTAAAATTTTAAAAAAACAATAAAAGGCCTTCCAATCCTCAGAGACAGAAAGGACCATGGCTGGCAGTTGGCACCTTCCATGACGTCAGTAATCGGTAGGGCTGCATCTGAACCGCCTGGTTAGAGGGGCTTTTCTCCGCGTGGTGGAGCCAAGGTTAAAAATGGGCCTACATGCATTTGAATTTGTGGCAGTTTTCCTGTCCAAGAAATCAAAGGTGGTAATAATTTTTTTTTTCCAGCAGTAAGGTTGGGCTGTAAACGAAGATTGGTTTTTGTACTCTTACGGTAGCAAGTTCAAGCATATATGGTCCTGTGTAAGCTGGAGACTGAGCACTGTATGGACTGCTGCATGCCCCCCGGTCCAGTATCGTGACTGGGAGAGCACCAGGGTCTTCCCGATCGTGCAAGTGCAGTGCATCGGCTTCATGGATGCATTTAGCTGCTGTGGCGTCACTGTCGGTTTTGCCAGATCAGTTTGAAATCAGAAGGAATGTATTCTCAGCAATGAAACACTGAGCGCTGCTGTCGTTTCTTGCAGGCTGGGGAGGGCGCCTTGCCCCACGGATTCATGGAAGGTGTGGAGGGCGTTGCAGGCGGTTTCATTTATACCATTCAGGGTAAGTGGGTTCTGGAAAGCAGAGGAACCCGAGTCCCTCGCACCTAATCTTACCCCATACTGTGGCGTGAAAGCTGATTTATTTTGTCACTTAGAAAAAAAGCTTTATTGATCTATAATTCACATTCATTTTACCCTTTTAAAGAGGTTAAGTCAGTGGTTTCTGGTGCAGGAGAGTTCTGTAAGTGTCTCTGCTACTGCACACCATTTCCGTCACTCTACAAAGAAGCCCTGTGGCTGTCAGCACACACTCTCGTTCTCCCTTCACCCCCGGTCCCGAGCAGCCATCACCTGCTCACTATCCTTTCTGACCTTAAATGTAAGGATGTATTTCTGGGCTCTAGTTCTCATCTATTGATTTGCATGTCTCTCCTTATACTGGTGCTGCACTGTCTTGACTACATAGTAAGATGTGACGTCGGAAGTGTGAATCCTCCAACTTTGTTCTCTTTCGAAATTGTTTTGGCTCTTCTGGGTCGCCTGCATTTCCATATGAACTTTAGGAACGGCTTGTCAATTTCTGCACACAGCCAGCTGGGATTTTGAAAGGGGTTGCAGTGAACGTATAGATCTTTTCGGGGAGCGTTTCTTCCTGACATTCAGTCTCTGATCCATGAACATGGTATCCTTCCATTTTTATCTCGGTCTTACCAGAGTTCTTTTAGTGGTTTTGTGGTTTTTAGAAACGAAATCTTGCCATTTTTTTTTTTTTTTTTTTTTTTTTTTTAAATTTTTTTTTAAATTTTTTTNTTTTTTTTTTTTTTTTTTTTTTTTTGGTTAAATTTACTCTTAAATATTCTTTTTTATGCTATAATAAGTGGAATTCTTTTACATTTTCTTTCTAGATCGTTTATTGTGAATGTGTAGAAATATAGTTGATTTTCATGTCCCTCTCGTGTGTTGCAATTCTGAATTCATGTATTAAGTTACTAGTTTTGTGTGTGCCTTAGGATTTTCCATATGCAAGATCATGTCTTCCGCAAAGAGTTGGTGTTTCTTTTTCCAAGCCGGATGCCTTTTATTGTTTTTTCTCGTCTAAGTGGCGTGGCTAGAACGTGTGGGGCAGTGCTGAGTAGAAATGGCAGTGTAGACATCCTTGTCTTGTTCCTGCTCTTGGAGGGAAAGGAAAGCATCCAGTCTTTCACCATAAAGGTGATCTTGACCTTGGACTTTCTTGGCCCCGTGTGGCTGCCTTTGGTTCATCCTCCAGCCAGGTAGGGACTTGTGCAGAACTGTGAGACCCTGGCCGTAGAGCTGGAATGGGCTCAGAGCCGCTTATCCGTCAGAAGGGAAGAACCTTGGCTCCCCTGATCCAGGCATGGTGCATTTGATGCCCGCATCTGTCCCTCTGTTGGAGGGAGCCCAGTCGACTCACCTTCCCCTCCTGATTCACAGGTACACTTTCTCCTCAGTAAGTGAATATTTTAACATACGCTGTTTCTCAGAGTACATGTTTCTTAAGTGCTTCTCCTAATAGATGGGTCAAGGATGGGTTTGTTAAAGATTCCTTTAAAACTTGGGGTCAGAAGCATTCACTTAAAACTCTAAAGGGAACTTGTTATGATGGAGTGAGTAGCTATGTTTGTCTTCTTGCATGATGCTTATTTCAATATCCCTCTATGAATCCCGGAGAATTCCATGTCAGTGATCTTTAAGAAAGAAAAACCATCATTGATGCAGTTGCTATTGGCCACTGTCCTGAACATCACTTATGCAACAAAGGTGCCCAGTCCTATTTCTGTCTTGACATCTCAGAGCTCTGCACACCACGGGTTCCTATAAAGGAACCACGACCCAGCTTCCCTGAAGGCTCGCAGTGAGCAGGGAAAACAGAGGTCACATTCCGAGGGGAGGGTCTTGGGGCCTCCCTTGATAGCACAGTGGTGAGGCTGGGGCAGACCCCAGTTCGGGACCTCTGCGTGCTGTTTGAGGATGCCCATGGGCTGTGGCCAGAAGCACCCTTAGTTATGCTGTTTCCTCCTATAAGTAGTTATATCCTTACATCACCACAAAGGATGGGGCTGTACATAGGTACGTACGTAGGTTTGGCCCATGAACTTGCCATTAAAAAATAGCGATTTAAAATTTAGAGATCCATGGGGCGCCTGGGTGGCTCAGTTATTGAGCCTCCGACTTGGGCTTAGGGCATGATCTCATGGTTCGGGGGTTCGAGCCCTGCGTCGGGCTCTGTGCTGACAGCTAGCTCAGAGCCTGGAGCCTCCTTCAGATTCTGTGTCTCCCTCTCTCTCTGACGCTCCCCTGCTCACACACTTTCTCTCTCTCTCTCTCAGAAATAAAACATTAAAAAAATTTTTTTAATTTAGAGATCCTTACTTAATTCCAGCCCAGAGATTTTACATAAAACCATGAGACCACACTGCCCTGGAAGGTATCAGCCCACCAGGAAGCTAGCTAATAGTCCAGCCCTAGGGAAAATTCAGATAAGGAACTTAGGCAGTTTCCTAAAGCAGCACAGACTTGGTGGCTCGCACACCATCCGACTTGAGTATCTAGTACCTTCCTTTCTTTTGCCAGTTCATTCAAGTATGTACCACCCAGAGCCTTTAAAAACTAGTTTGAGGGGCCCCTGAGACTTCTGTCACTACACCATTCTACAAGGAACAGCCACTGTACTCTGGACAAAAATTTGTCATAATTTTTCCATCACGGAAGCTAAAGGAATAAAGTTTGGGTGAGGGGAAATTTCTTTCAAGGAAGAATGGAGTAACTCAAGTTTTAGGCTAAAGAAATGAAAATGAATAGATGTCTTCTTGTGTACTGGGTGCTGGGTACATCTGAAAATCTGAGTATAAATGAATTTTTTAAAAGCAGGATCTAAGTGCTCTTCAGAACAGTCACGTGGCAAATTTTGTTGGGTGTTAGCATCGCCGTCCGAGCCGTACCTCAAGCTACAGAGTTGAAATCTTTAGGATTGGAGCTCAGATGTCTGTATCTTAACAGTCTCCCTAGATACAGATGTGATGCTTCCAAAAGCTGAAAGACTGTAAACTCTGTGGTTCTTTTAAGTAGCACCTGGACAGATCACCAGACTTAAAACACACACACCTGCCACTTGATGCTGTTTCTCAGAGACATGCAATATGAAACAAAATGTGTGGTTTTTCATCTGAAAGGCCTATGTTTAATTTCTGCTCTCTCACAACCGTTCTCCTGTTCCTTCAGTTTTCTGACACTTTCACTTGCCTTCAAGTGTTAAATCATATATATTTATCTTTAAAGCTCAAGGATATTACAGTAGAAGAGCTGGGGGAGACATGGGGTCATTTGGGCCTGTGTCTCTCAAAGGGCAGAAGCGTGTGGTCCACCTGCTTCAGTTCGAGGGAGTCACATGTTAACGACGCAGAGTCTTGGGCCCCACCCCAGACCTGCTGAATCTACAGGCTCGGGCCTGGGTGTCTGTATTTCAGTGAGGAGTCCTGACAACCACATGGCCCACCTCCTCCTCTTCCCGACAAGTCGACAGGCCTGGAAATGCAGAGCTTGCCCAGCAGTCAGCGGCAGAGGCAGAAATCAAGTTCAGGCCGCCAGAACCCCATGTGGGCACAGAAGGTGGGGGGCCAGATGACTGTGCCGTTTCCTGTCCCCACCCCTCAGCCCCTCACTTTATCACAGAGTTTTCTCTGATTTGATCGAGACATTTGAGAAAATCCTGGCCCAGTGAAAAAATTGCTACCTGAAAGCGACAGGATCTGAGGACAGTCCCTGCCCAGACGTGACAAGTGGTTCCTGAACTTGAGCGATACTAGATGTCTTTTAACACATTTGTATTATGAGATTGCCCAAATACAGCAGAAATAGAGAGTGCTGTAATAAACATGCATGTACTTACTACTCAGAATTAACAAATGTTCACATTTTGTCCTACTTCTTTTTTAAATTTTTTTTTATTTTTTGAAGGAAAAAAAAATTTCAGATACAGGTGGAGCCTGCTGGCTTCCCGCTGTGCCAGCCCTGCCCCTCCTTCCCCTGGGAGAGGATGCCACCGTCCTGCTGCCTGCACCCTCCCGTCCCTCTGCTTTCCACCCCATGTGTACTTATCGTTAAATGACATGCGGTTTTGATGAGAATGTTTTAAACTTTTTTTTATTAATGTTTTTATTTATTTTTGAGAGCAAGAGAGATAGAGCATGAGTTGGGGAGGGACGGAGAGAGAGGGAGACACAGAATCTGAAGTGGCCCCAGGCTCTGAGCAGTCAGCACAGAGTCCGATACCGGGCTTGAACCCACGAGCTGCAAGATCATGACCTGAGCCAAAGTTGGAAGCTTAACTGACTGAGCCACACAGGTGCCCCTGATGAGAGTGTTTTAAAAATTGATTCTATGGCATCAGATTGTATATATCGATTAGCAATAAATACACTTTCCTCCACACCATTCTTCAGTGCCATCCATCCCAACATGCAAGATCAGGGTAATGTTTTTGTTTTTAAACCCTATTGATGCCTTAAGACCGGCAACCATCCAGTCCCTGCTGCTTTTTTTTTTTAATGTTTATTTTGAGAGAGCGCGCACAAGTGGGAGATGAGCAGAGAGATGGGGAGAGAGAGAGAGACAGAATCCCAACGGTCCACGCTGGTCAGCGCAGAGCCTGATGCAGGGCTCGATCTCACGACCGTGAGATCATGACCCAAGCTGAAATCAAGGACGCTTAGCCGACTGAGCGCCCAGGGTAATTTCTTTAACAGCTGTCCTCTGTGATGTGGATGGGCCATATTTTCTGTTACTAACAGTGCGGACGGAACATCGTTGTGAGCACATGAAATACCGTCGCTAGGGCTGTGTCTGAGTGGCCTTTCCTGGGCCACGTGGTGTGCACGCCTTGTGCCGGACGGGCTGTATTGCTCTCCACAGAGAGCGCATGTGCGCATCCAGGCCGCGCGGAGGGTCCCTAACAGCCATGCTGCGCTAAGTACCTTGGGGAAGGAGCGCCAGTGCACATAACGTTGCATGTTTGGGGCCGCCGTTTGCGATGGCTTGTTTCTCCAACTCTCGGCTTTTTCTTTGTAGAAGGTGATGCCCTCTTAGAGAACCTTCACTCTCGCCCTCAACGACTTCTTGACCATATGAGTAATCTCCACAGGGAAGATGCCTTACTGAGGGAGGAGAGCAGCGTCTACGACGATATAGTTTTTGTGGATGTTGTCGACACTTACCGAAACGTTCCTGCAAAATTACTGAACTTCTACAGATGGTAGGTTGTAAAAACTGTTGGGCGGGTAGAATTTGTATTGTTCTTTGGATGTAGAAACAATTTATCGGCATTAGACCAATGAATTTTTTTTTAAGTTCATTTAATTTTGAGAGGCAGAACATGCATACAGTACAGGTGGGGTAGGAGCAGAGAGAAGAGAGTGAGAGCAAGAGAGAATCTGAAGCAGGCTCTGCACAGATAGTGCAATATGGGGCTCAAACTCACGAAACGTGAAATCATGTCCTGAGCTGAAGTCAGACGCTTAACTAAGTCTCCCAGGATCCTCCTAAATTTTCTTTAAAGTTTATTTATTTTGAGAGAACAAGCAAGCAGAGGAGGGGCAGAAACAGGGAGAGAGAGAGAATCCCAAGCAGGCTCCTCACTGTCCCAGCAGAGCCCAACATGGGGCTCGAACTCCCCAACTGCGAGATCATGACCTGAGCCAAAGTCGAGTCAGATGCTTAACCAAATGAGCCACCAGGCGCCCCTGAATTTCTTTTTTTTAAACAACCCTAAAGCCCCTGCACACCTGGGATGTGATCTTTTGTATCCTGGTGCTTTGTGAGAACTTCTAAAATTCCGTTGCTTTCTTTCTTACATGAGCAGATCTATGATGTGAATAGTCTTTATCAAAAATAGGGCAAAAGTTGATTTCATTTTGAGTCCTCCAGCCTCTTGGAGTCAGAGTCAGTCCTTTGAGTCACTGCCTTGGTGGTTTCAGGCCAACATCAGATGAAAATCAGGGAGTTTGAAAATGGGTGTGTTCACACCCACCAACCTAAATGGCCTGAGTATATAGTTCCCTTGAAGCTAGGCTACTGATCTGAATTGTGTTCACCTGAACTTGCACATTATATTTCCATCCTCTTCTCCATGCGTTTAAAAACCACTTGCCCTGGAGCGCCTGGGTGGCTCGGTCGGGTAAGGGTCCAACTTCTGCTCAGATCATGATCTCATGGTTTGTGAGTTTGAGCCCCGTGCCAGGCTCTCTGCTATCAGCACAGAGCATGCCTCAGATCCTTGGTCCTTCCCATGCTCACGTATTCTCTCTCTCTCTCAAATAAATGAACATTTAAAAATATATAAATTAAAAAAAACCTGCTTGCCCTAATTCCAAAACTTTTATGTGTAGACGAAATCCAAAAACTCTTGGAGTCCGCCGTAACTTCCCCAGCCCTTCAGTAGTTCTTAGACCTTGGTTGTAATTCCTACCCTTATATCAATAATGGCGACAAAAACTATTTTATATATAGAGAGAGGGAGTGAAGGAGGGAAAGAGGAAGGTGGGGGAGTTAATATTACTAGTTACTCCAGGGTCTCCTAACGGGTCATTAAGCCCTTGGACACTGTCCAGCCTGAGTGCAAAGCTAACACCTAATGTCTCCATCTAGACTAAACCCATAGTGTTCACATCTTTGTCTTTACAGTCTGTCAGTGAGCTGGTTTCTTGGTGAGCCCCCGAGTCTTTTCCTCTCCCCTCTGTCGTCCTGGGTACTCTGTGGACACAGGCCCCTGGTCCTGAGGGGGAGATGGCCTGATCCGTGTATGGAAGATAATGTTTCAGAGCGAGGGCAGGTTAATACAATCTGGGGGTCACCCTGTGGGGAGAGGGCAGATATAAATAAGAGTTGGAAATTGGGGCATGTCTGGAACACCAAGGTTATGTTTGGACAACTGGCATGAGAAAAAGAACCTTTTTTATTTAGCTCCAGGCCGCCAGTAGGGGTTCCTGTGCTCAGAGGGCCAAGAGAAGAGTATAAAGAGGTGGAGAGAGGGAAAGGAGGTCCAGGAAGTCGAGAATGTGGATTGTGGAGTTCTAGGGCTTTCTCTAGGGAGCTGATTGGCAGTCGGTACTACCGTCAGTCTCAGCTTTGTCTCCGGTGCTCCGTCTCCGAGGTCCTGGCCTCTCCCCTCAGTCATTACTGCCGCTGTCCTGGGCCACCGTCCCCACCTGCACCACCCTCCAGGCCTATGCTGGGGGACCTGCTCCCAGCCGCCCTCTTCAGCTGAGTCTTCAGCGACTGCAGTGCAGTGTCATTTATCAAAAAATGCCTCCTAATTAGCAAATCAATAGTATGTGTGCCTGTGCTGCTAATTAGAAGTAAACCTTAGAAGCACAGGGTTCTGCAATTTGGTGTGGACCCATTGTTGTGAGATTCACCATTCTTGGACTCAGTGGAATTTTCTCCAGATTTCTTTTATTCAGATTTCTGTCACTTGACTGGTTTCCTAGCAAGACTCTGGGGGTTTTGTTTTGTCTTGTTTTGTTTTAATCAAAGCTGCGTAGGGATTGGCAGGGTGAGACGAAGAAGTCTGTTTCATCTCCTCGCTCGCGTAGGTCTCGGTAAATGAAGTCCCCCTGCTGGGCCTCCTAGAGGTCATTTATAATAGTTTGATTGCTGGAAATCGTTTCCAAGGGGAAAGATATTTCAGCGTCATAACCCTGTTTTATAAAAACCATAAAATATGTGAGTGCGGCATAAATAGTGGCAGAGAATCTCGTACAGCAGCATTCTGTGTGCAGGGCCTCATGTGACACCGTCCCCTCGTCCTGGGCCACTGTCACGCACACGTGTTACAAGGTTTGAACGCTGAGTGGATTTGGCGGCCTGGCTGGAGCAAGGCCAGTGAAGTGGTGTTTGAGCCTATGTTCCACTTAAGCCATCTTTTTTTAATTGTTTTTTCATTTGTTCCTTTCATATTTTTTATGTTTATTTTTGAGAGAGAGAGAGAGAGTGTGTGTGTGTGTGTGTTGTGTGCACGCGTGCAAGCAGGGAAGGGGGAGAGAGGGAGACACAGAATCCCCAGCAGGCTCTGTGCCATTAGCACAGAGCCCAACATGGGGTTCGAACTCACAGAGGATGAGATCATGACCCGAGCTGCAATCCAGAGTCGGACACCTAACTGACCGAGCCACCCACATGCCCCTCTTTTGCATTGCACCTTTTCAAGTCAGCCTGGTACTTCTCTGTGTCACGCCCCTTAGTGACATCAGCGGGGACTGCGGCTGGCAGCAGCGTTCTAAGCAGATGCTCTCAGTGTTGAAGGAATAAGAAGCTAAAAAGGTACATAGGCAGCTTGGGGACAGCAGTGTCACCGCCTTGGCGTCGCTGTACCTCCTTGTACAGACACACCAACTTTCATGTTCCCTTTTGCCAACAGGACTGTGGAAACAACCAGCTTTGATTTACTGCTAAAAACGGACGACGACTGTTACATAGACTTGGAAGCTGTGTTTAACAGAATTGTCCACAAGAATCTGGACGGGCCTAATTTCTGGTGGGGAAAGTAAGTTAAAGCTTGTGAGCCCCTTGGCCTTCAGGTACCTGATCCAATGGAATGAACCAAGAATGAAATACGCCAGCTCTTTTCCGCCAGCAAGAGGTGATTGAGCTGGGAAGCCGCCCGCCCAGGCCCCTGGGTCACTGTGGGCTGTTCACCGACGATCAGAGGGAACATCTTTAAAGTGAAAAACCTCAGGCTCACGTAACAAAGGAGGGAAAATGATACGGCTTTTATCCTCGTGGCCCTGAAAAGAGCAGTTAGAATAAATTTGTGACACATTTCTGAAAGTGCTGTCCATTCAGGAATGCAGCATGGATCGGTGAGGAGTTGTAGCGGACGGACACAAGATGGGCTGTTACCTGCAGAAACCCCACAGATGTAACCGTAGAGACTCTGATAGACCAGTCTTCTGTGCGACACCCCTGCCAGCTAGAAAATTCCTTTCCTTAGACTCAAAACATATTCTCATTCTTCCCTTGCTTTTACAGCTTAGCCCCTGTAGTAACAGTAAAGGGTGCAGCCTCCTAGGGGTAGGACAGAGCTCAAGCCAAGAGAAGAAACCAACTTGTTTTGAATCTCAGTTTCAGGCTGAACTGGGCAGTTGACCGAACCGGCAAGTGGCAGGAGCTGGAATACCCCAGCCCCGCCTACCCGGCCTTTGCCTGCGGCTCGGGGTACGTGATCTCCAGGGACATCGTCCACTGGCTGGCCAGCAACGCGGGCAGACTGAAGACCTACCAGGTGACTCGGCATTTCCGACCTAAGAGTATAAACTCCCCAGCCAGGCCTCACGCGACACGGGATTCCTCCGCTAAGCGCAGAGCCGGCGGCCCTGGGAAAGCATAGTGGTTCCTCCGCGAGGGACTCCCCCTCAGAGAGCTCAGGGACCCAGTCCTCACCGTCAGATCCTGGCTCGAAATTCTGTTCCTAAACCTTTTCGTGAGCCTACTTATGTTTCCAGACTATATTTCATAAATACAGTCCCTGAAGGAACGGAAAGCTTGACTGTCCTAAGAAGGAAAACCATAAAGCAAGCGCTCTCTTTCTGTTGATTCTGGTGACCGTGGCAATGAACGAGCCGCCCAGCTATGGGATCCACAGTGTCCTTCACACGGTTGTGCTGGAGGGTTAAGGCCAACGAGAAATGGGCCGGCCGCTGGCAGTAAAAGCCACAGAGTAAAACTGTGTATAGGTGTTAATACAGGCTTGGCATTTCCTGGTAGAGTAACAGGAAAACAAAGAAGTAGAGGATTATGGGAATGTGTGGCATCACGTTTAAAAGACAGATACAGCATTTAAACTTTTGCCTTTCAACTTTCCGGGCACGTACAGGGTGAAGACGTGAGCATGGGCATCTGGATGGCCGCCATAGGGCCCGTGCGGTACCAGGTAAGCACGCCTGAGGGGGACTGGCCCCGGGGCGCTCGGGAGGCCAGGGTCATGGGTCAGATGGGCAGAAACTGTGAATCAAAGATGTGGGATCAGAGCCGCACCCTTGAGTCAAAGCACAGTAATCCATGTAGGTCGGCATACGGTATTTTTCTGAGTTTAAACCAAAAGGAAATGTTTCAGATGGAAGTTTTCCTACCCACAGAGAAGAATTAGGTTTTTATATGTTTGGTCAAATTCTTTGCAGCTTTAAAACCTTAAGGAATCAGGCCCCTGGCTGGCTCAGTCGGTAGAGCATATGACTCTTGATCTGGAAGTCATGAGTTCAAACCTCGTAAGGGGTCTTTTAAAATATACAGATCACTGAGCCAGGAAAAGAAATGAATTTGCAGAGACCAGAATGGAAACAGCCCTGAGAAGAGAGCAGGTAGAAAGCTGGGCTTTGCCTCAAAGATTTCTGTTGACTTTTGGATTCTTGCAGCTTCCACTTTGGCCACAGAAGGGGGCGGGGGGGCAGAGGGGTGTGCAGGGCCTGCCAGACAGGACCTCTGCCTGGTGCCCGGACCCAAAGCAGGGCCGCCTTGCTTCAGGGGTCAAATGGGAATAAACCCTTATCTGCTGGGTCAGCTTTGATAGTCGTGTCATACTGAAGTCCAATCTTTGACTTCCTGAACGGTGAAAACGTTCTGTTATCTGCTAACTGTGAGCTCTGGGGTCTCTGTGGGCCTGATTCTGTAGTTTGATGTTGCTTACAGACCTTGTTTCTTGGTGTGCTGAGAGACTGGTGTGTGTGACCTCATGTTCCTCGGAAATGGAGGTCTGTGTTTAAAACACGTTCTGACGAAGAGGGCATCACTGACGAACGGGACACATGCCGCAGACCCCTCTCAGTGCGGGCCAGGGCTCTAGCTGCTCAGGGCAGACCCTTTCCCGTCCCACCCAGCATCAAGGCTGAGACCCACACCGACCTTTGATTCTATCCAACACCTTTACGTTCTTAGACGGGAGGGGTTTCTCAGGCTCTGTGTTCTGTATCGCTGGGAAGTAGCTGGGGGTGAAGACAGTCCTTCCTGTTCACCTGAACAGCACCACTCACCTTGATCACCCTCCCTGTGACCCTGGGCAGAGGACCGCACACTCAGCTTCTCAATTGTAAAAGGATTCCTCAGTGTTTTAGGAGAATTTGCCAGTATTTATTTATAAAGCCCTTGCTGCTGTCCCCAGAATACTGGAAGATTCCTTTTGAACAGCTGCTGTTACAGAGGTTCATGGCCGCCGGGAAAACTTCCATTTGCGGCCCCAGGCTTTCTGGTCACAGAACTCCGCCTGCCAGTGGTTCACCCACAGGGGTCTTTGAAGGCCTCTGTGCCGGCATTTGTGGTCCTCAAACCCAGTTCCGCGGCTCCCGAGTTCACTGTTTGGTTTCTACCCAGGACGGCCTGTGGCTGTGTGAGAAGACGTGCGAACCCGGGATGCTGTCCTCCCCGCAGTACTCCCCGCAGGAGCTGGCCCAGCTGTGGAGGCTGAAGGAAGCGTGTGGGGACCCCTGTCAGTGCGAAGCGGCCGGAGGGGGAGCGTAACTCGGGTGTGCGACCGAGTCGGAGGCGCACCCACAGTTTGGCACTAGATTCCATGGGGCTTTCAGGATTGTTCTAGGTTGGCGCTTTTTACCTGTAACCAATGTGATGTTTCTAAAAGTTTGCACAAAATTTCCTTTTTAAAAATCAACTGATACTGTAGCATAAGAAAAATTTTATTTCTGTATTGGAAGAACACTTGAAAAATACCAAATTATTTTATAAAACAAAAAAGTTTCTAAAACCTGATGTATCATTTCTAGTTTATAATTCATTATGATCACTTTTGGTTAAAATTTGGCCTAGTTCAGAAATCTTGGGTAGTAACGGAGAATGCGAATTTCAACTTGAATTACAGAATAGTTCTGTAAAGCATAATGAGGGTAATTAAGGGCCAAAAAGAACTCACAGAATGCTGTGTGGTCACTGATACCAAAGCTTGGGGTTTCTGGAAATGTCTGAAGTGGGCAACTTGAACTTGAAAAGGAACCAATAGAAGTGTTAGTTCGAGACCTTGGTTTTAAAGTTCGCTTACTGAGTTGGCTAATTCAAGTTTTCTTTTGCCATGTAACAAATTCTGGAGGTCAGTCTAGTACTATTTTAAAAAAAAGCTAAAATGTTGTGGATATGCATCAAATACCTCTCAGGGTTTTTGTGACGTAGGGAAGGATACTACTGAATGAATCTTGCTTTCCTCCTGTCACTGCCTGATGGTTCCCTACTCTACGTGAATTCCCGTCAGGGCTGGCAGATCTTCTGGAGAAGAATACACGCCCAGTTTAGGTACAGCTGCAGGAAAAAGCATGGAATTCATTTTTGCAAGTACTCTAAAAAATAGTGCAACAGCCAAGAGAGATCGTAGCATATGCATTACACACAGAAGAGGCACGTCCCTAAGTTTAAGGGACATTTTCTAAAATGACCTCCCAAATCATTTTGGAACCTTTTAAGCTAGCAGTAACAACAGAATTCCATTAAAACTGGTCTTATGCCGGACATTAGCTGTGTGCAGATTTCATTAGCTTGGTTCTATTTAATATTTAAATCTTCACATATTGAAATCTGTAGTCGTGAACTATAAATATGAAATAAAATCAGAAAATCATTAGCAGTAATAAAGGCTTTGCAGCTTCTAGTACATACATGCCTAGAAATGGTCTCTTCCCAGTGAAAAATACCACCTTTTCTCTACTTAGGGCGAGTTGTAAAACCTTTTTTTGACAGAACTGTTCCGGTAAGTCTTTCGTATCCAGTGACCCCGTCGTGGTAAAACGGTGGAGTCTCTGGACTTGATTCGTCGGCTTTTACCATCGCACTACCAGGCAGTCTCCATTTTCCACAGAATAGAACTGTAATGACTGCTGGTCGTTTTCTAGCTCGATCTCTCTGCCAGGCATCTAAAACCAGAACAAAGGGCTGTCTTACTACAGCAGGGCTGTCTGTTTTCCGTTCAGACTCCAGCTGAGTTATAAAGAGCCGCGGGTGAATGACGCGTCTTACTGGGGGACCTAAGCCTGACTCCGTTTCGCGGGGCACCTTACTTTGGGACTTTCGTAGGACAACAGAAGTCGTGACACGGGAACTCTGAGAAGACGCGACAGCAGTCCCTTCACCTTTTGAACCGTCATGGAGTCTGTCAAAGAAAAGACACACCCTCAGGTCCCTCGAATGACGGTTCCGTGTAAAACTAGCTCACATGACAAGCCCACAGTCGCAGTGACTCAGTGTCCCTTTACCTGCATAGATCATTAGGGAAAGGCCCACCTGCCCGGGGACGGCGCGAGCCGGGTCCATGCCCCTTACTGGAGGTTCGGAAAGGTGGGGGAATCGGAGCCAATGTTTGACCCAAGTGCCCTTTGATGATGGCTCTTCCTTACCAGTTCAGTGGGGTTTCTATTTCCTCCTTACTCTGAAGAAACCAGAGACCCTATTCTCTGCCCAGAGGAGTAAATGTGAGTAAAATCATGAACTTCCTAGACGGTTTACTCTGTGATAACTCACTTCTGGATGGCTGAGAGAATGCTGGGGTGGGGCGTCCCGAGGACATCTGTCCATCTTTTTGCCTCGGTTTCCTCCCTGGGGAGTGAGGGAGGACAAGGGGCCTATCGGCTCCCTTTGAGTACGCCCAGTCTGATGACATGTAAACGCGCTTCGCGTGGGGGAATGACCCGGTGAGCAAATGCTTTGGTTTGTTCAGAAAACGCTGTGAACTTCTTTCCAAAGATGGGTTGTGGTAAATATTGGATGTTTTGATGATGAGAAATACAGTTTCTCTGAAGCTTTAGCTGGAGTTCAGCAATAGTACGGTGTTCCTACAAATATCACATGTATTCAAATATTTTTCTATCAAAAATGATTTTTGTAAAAGCTGTGTGTTTTTATGCAACTTGTGACAATAAATGTTACCTTTATTTTAGAATAAAAACTGGCCTTATTTATGTGTTGAATATAAACACTTAATTGACATTTATATGAACGTAACCTGTTCTTTTACGTGTGAATCTGTGTAGATGATCCTGTCCTTTCAAAACACTTAGGTGGACCGATGGGTTAACTCCTTCACAGCAACAGGGAAAGGCACATTCCTAACTTCCGTCAGACACAAAATCTGGTCATAGAAGAACCCTAGTAAGAAACCTGCCTACTCACACTGTGTCTTTAGAAAAACACAGCAACGTACATATAATACTCTAAGTAACAAGACCTTTCTTATTATAAAAGTAACACGATTATCTTAACATTCAGAAAATGTAGATGGTTAACTGGCCCTGTCCCTCCGACTCCAGCTCAGAGCCTGGAGCCCGCTTCAGATTCTGTCTCCCTCTCTCTCTGCCTCTCCTCTGCTTGTGCTCTCTTAAAAATAAAACATTAAAAAAAATTTTAAGTTTAACGGTATACACTTTCAGGCATTCCTCCATTTTTAGAAGGATGCATAGGTTTCATCTATGGTGGTACATCTCTTACCCCTTCACACCAGTTCTTCTAGACCTGCACAGCCCAGCATGGCCGCTCTGTGTGGCTAGTGAGCCACATTCAAACTAGAGTGCGGTTAGTACGACTCAGGAACTGATTTTTATTATTTCAATTTAATGAATTTAAACTGTGGCTCATGGCAGCCATACCGGCCAGTGCGGCTCTGGACCTACTTCATTCTCCTTAGTGACCCACGATACTGCAGTGCGTGGTCCTGCCCAAACTTATTCAACCATTTATTTCTCCACTGGTGAACATTTGTTTTTAACTTCACCATTACATGTGCTACAAGGTAGAATGCTTGGTCATACTATGTATTAAATACATACAAATAAATACATGTATTAAATACATACAAATAAATACATGTATTATGGGTTAATCTGATGGGCAGAAAAATCATGTTGCCGTATTTTACATTTCCTTATTTATCACCTTTTAAAGAGCAGTTAGGTCAGTGGCTAGATATTGACAGCATGTGGCATAAAAATTAATTGCAAGAACTGTTCGAACCCGCTGGCTTGCTGCCAAGTTTAGAGAATACAGATCTCAAGATTCTGCACTGCTTGAAGCCATAATTAGTACATATAATTTCTATGGACGATTCTACTCTGCTGGGTCCACCTGAAGATTAATAAACATCAGAGCATGAGCACGGTGGGTGTTCCGGGGGGGAACCGGATCGCAGAAGAACTGGGACACAGTCACATGTGGAGGGTGGGAGAGGCTGAGCCCACCCTGTCGCCATCAGCCCAGAACCACAGTCCCGCGCACACCCAGGCTCAGTCCTTGACCAATGGAGCTTGGTGCCCTGCCCCGAAGAAGCCCTTAAACAGAAAGCCTCACTCAGGTCTAGCAACACTTGAGCAAACATTCCTTAGTGATACCATCCCCATGAGGTGATTTCATGGATCTGGAAATTAAAGGGAAAAACGAACACGTATCCAAAGCCAACTACGTTAACAAGACGCTCTGGGCTCCCACTGGTCTGTCCCCATGAGTGTCTTTACTGCCAGGACTTCAGTTTGAAAACAGCATAACCAAAGGGGAGACACTACTCTTAATTCCTGGTGATCTGACAGCAGAATTACAGATCACAGAAATAGAAATTAGATTGCTAATTAAAATGGAGCAGTGCTGGTAAACCGGTATTAAATGACAGTTATCAATCAGAGAGGTAGCCCTGTGAGCAAAAGCCCTTCCGGAAGTGATACTGTAAGCTTATAGGATTTGATAAAAATTAATTGAAAAATAAATGAATTTACTGTACTGACAGGCAAACGAAAGTATTTTGCTAGAGTCATTTATGGTGATCTACATTCCATTTCCTGGGCAAATCCTCACTGCTCTAAATTTAACCTGTTGATATTACTATTTAACTAGGAGTCAGGTTTAATCTTGAGAATTCACAATATACTCAAAAGATGGGCTGTAATTTTTTCTAAGTTTAAGGTCGCTTAGATCAATCTAGTTGTTGACATAGAAGTATTTTCGGAATAAAACGAATTCAGTTCCAGCAACACTAATGTTTAGACAGAATTCTGAAGTAGCTTTTCCAAAGAAAACTTACTGTTCCCATTAAAAGACCACGTCTGAGAACTTTCTGCAGGGACTCCTGGTTGGTAAGGAGTCCAGTGTATGAGAAGTCACAGATGTCTAAATAATTCATAGTTCGGGTCACTAGGACACGTTTCCCATTTTACGAAGGGCTGGTGAGACAGACCTCGAGTCCAGTGAAACGGTCTCTCTGGACGAGAGCAACAATTTGAGAACTAAACCGAGGTGGGCGTAGGAAAGGCCAAGCCAGTCCAGGCCTCATGCCTTTGGCTGAAGATGTAATCGCACATAAGGGCTTCCGGTTTAACTGGACTTTCCCACATAAGCTGATTTGGTTACGGGAGACTCCTGCTTCTGGTGGGGGGGAGATGATGCTAGCACGATTAGCTGTATTTGAGATCATAAAAGATACAAGCTCTAGAAGTTCAGATACTTTCCTTTCAACCAACTCCTAGGCCAGCAATTCATAAGCGTAAGGAGCAGAAAAGCCTTTTTCTTACCTGGCAGTTGTTTTTCTGTGACTTTCTGATCAACTTGATTAGGATATTTTATCTTCAGTGCTTGAAGGAAAAAAGGAAAGAGAGTGACTGAGAGCTACTGTAATAAGGCTTTAAATTACACATACATGTTAACAGCAGCTGACAAATGATAAAGGTTGCTCAGTCCAGCTTGGCTCAAACCCTAATAGAGGAACAGGTCTTACCGATACTGAAAATCCCTTCTGCTAATACTTCCCAGAATGACTAACAACAACACAAAAATAGCTGGACCAACATTCTCATGCCTTCTCTTCTCCCCTAGTCCTTTCCTGAGAATTTGGCTGTGTATTCCAGTGTAAGAAAAGTCACAAATTTACAAATCATAAGTCCATTCACTTACAACATACTGCCCATTTATAACACAATTGAGTCTAAAGCATGAAAATTGACAAAATGTCCAATATAAGAATTAAAAAATTAAAAAAAAAATTTTTATGTGTTTATTTTTGAGTGAGAGAGAAAGACAACAAGCATGAGTGGGAAAGAGGGAGAGGGAGACAGAATCTGAAGCAGGCTCCAGGCTCCGAGCTGTCAGCACAGAGCTGGACGTGGAGCTCAAACCCATGAACTGTGAGATCATGACCTGAGCTGACGTCACTTAACTGAGCCACCCAGGCACCCTCCCAATATAAGAATTTAGACAGGCTTGAGAATTCATCATTTCTCTAAAAACTGAAGTACTCACTTAGGTACTTAAGAGACATAATCCCTACTAGCTCATCACTATCTGTTTCCGCACCTCAGGTCACGAATACAAACACGCGCTGTGTGAGTGTAAGGTTCTTACTTAGTAGCTGGTTTTTGAGCAAAAACGGCTGCTGTGTTTTGAGTTCCCCGTCTTCAGGTGCACCATATTCTGCGTAAGAAGAAATAAAAAAGGATGAATGACACACCTGAGGCCACCTGAAGAAGAAATACAAATAGGTAAGTGTTCGCGCAGCCTTTTCCCTCCCCGGGATAAACCTCGCAGCAGCTGCCGTGCACACCTGGCAGCGGGTTCCTTTTATTCGGTTACTTGTTTATTTTTAGGAAGGGCGGCCGACAACTGCTCACAAGCCCGGGGCCTCCGCCAGCTGTGTCCTGCCCCAGATCCGCATGGACGGAGGGGCCCTGACTCAAGCCAGCAGCTGGGCTTTCAGATGCTGCAGACACTTATTCAAAGTTTCACCTCTGCTAACAGCTCCCCTGCTTTCTGAGTCCTGAGAGAAGCCTGGTGCCACCTGGGACACAGTGCACAGGTCACCCCCAAGTCCCAGCCAGAGCGCGATGCCAGGCTGAGCGTGTGGCACTCCTTCCCTGCCCCCCCGGGTAAGAGGCCCGACAGGAGGACATCAGGAAAGGCAGACCCTCCTGCTTGAACTTCTGCAGGGCCAACCAGAGACTGCATTTCTAGAAATGCCCCCAAGTATCTGTGCTTTGGTCTTGGAATGTTCTCGGCTGTGAAATACTGAGCATGTGTGCAGGAATGCATTAGAACCTTCCCTTCCCGACCCGTCCCGTCCCCTCCCCAGGTGCTTCAGAATTCACCTGAGGTGGCCGGGAAACTGGGCCAGCTCACAGAGTGATTTGAAAGCAAGTCCCGTAGGCAGCCTTTCTTCCTCAAAGATAATGTTCCAGCCTCAAGCAGTGGGCTTCTTGTATTAGGAAATAAATGTGTGTACACACACACACACACACACACACACACACACACACACACACAAGCAGTGGGCTTCTTGTATTAGGAAATAAATGTGTGTACACACACACACACACACACACACACACGCACCAATCACATAAAAGTGAAATTTGGAATAATAATGAAGTCAGAACAAAATGGAAAGTTACATCAGGGACAAAGATAAAGTCATGCCTTCCCAGGCTGGCGAAGGTAAAGAAGCACCTTGTGTACCCAGTGCCCAAAGTGGCGGGGGACAGGCACGCAGGGAGCCCTCAGGACTGAGCGCTGAACGAGTACTGTGCACTTGTCCAGACTCTCCTGGACATTAGAATTAGCTGGGGAGCTTAAGTACCAACGCCCAGGTTCTACCTTAACATCTGTTCATTTTTTTAAGTTTGTTTATTTTTGAGACCAAGATAGTGTGAGCAGGGGAGGGGCAATGAGAGAGGGAGAGGGAGGGAGAGAGAATCCCAAGCAGGCTCCTTTCTGTCTGCACAAAGCACAAAGTGGGGTTCGAACCCACAAACTGTGAGATGATGACCTGAGCCGAAACCAAGGGCTGGACACTTAACTGACTGAGCCCCCCAGGTGCCCCTTAAGTTTTAAAATGTCCTCGGTTACAAGCAGAGTCGAGATACACTGGACCGCTTCCTGCCCCCCCTTAAAGGAGGGAGAGTACTGACTCCTCGAGTGGGGAGTCCAGTGAGCACGTGAACAAGAGAACTTGCACCTCACAGCTACTTTCCCTCCCTGAACACCAACCTCTCCCTTCCAGAGCCTGGACACTTTCCCGGGTTCCTTCTGCAGAGACTGCAGCTGACTTCTCTTCCTTAAAGGCAGCAGTTTAATTCTTGCTCCCAACTCACCGGAGTGGCCCCAGGAAAGCACCTATCAGCTATTCAGAGGNAGGGGGTGGGGGGGGAGGAACATGCCACAGGGGAGGGCGAGGGGCTTCACGTACGTACTCAAGCAGAGGGACTGGTATCTGGGGTGGGCTGCAAGAAATTCTTCATTTGGTCGGTTTTTGTCTGCATCCTGATGTCCGCCAGCCTTTTTCCATTCATTTCCAAATGCTTTTCGGTAATCAAGCTCAGCCCCACGCCTTTCCTCTGGTAGAATCTGTATTAATGTGAATAAGAACAGGTCTATTAAGGTGTTTTTTAATGTCTGTTTATTTTTGAGAGATAATAAGTGGAAGGGCAGAGAGAGAGAGAGAGAGAGAGAGACGGAAACAGAATCCAAAGCAGGCTCCAGGCTCCGAGCTGTCGGCCCGGAACCCGACATGAGGCTCGAACTCACGAACCAAGAGATCATGACTTGAGCTGAAGTCAGCTCCACTGAGCCACTGACTGAACGACCCAGGTGCCCCTGTTCAAGTGTTTTTCTAATGAGTGTTTGTGCATTTCATACCCCGTCCTTCCTCCACTGTCACACACACAATAATCAAATTGAGAGGGACAATGAATGCTTCATGATAGCTTTATCTTTCCTCGCGAACACGGACTGAATTCAAGAGTTTGCTGACGAAGAAAAAGCATGAGAGTTTGTCCATGAGGTGGTGTGCAGGCTGTGGCAGGTGCTCCCCACCCCTGGGGGAGCCGATACTGCAGGCCGGTGGTGCGGGGCTGTGAGGCACCCCTGGGCGCTTTTATGAGAAGAGCAGAGCTGCTGAGGAGAGGATGCGCTCTGTGCTGCCTACGCTCCCCCAGGAAAAGGAGCGAGTGCCCAGAACTCCCCACCCCTCCTCAAGGGACAGCTGAGCAACCTCTCCTAATCTCACCTGAGTGACGCTACCTCCTGAGGAGTTGGAAGGAAACATTTCCTTCATAACGTGCGAGGATAGTATTTTACCACTTGGAGGAAAACTACATCTGAACCCTTCACAAGATTCAGGGGCGCGTGGGGGGCTCAGGCGGTTAAGCGTCTGACTCTTGATCTTGGCTCAGGTCATGATCCCATGGTTCGTGAGTTCGAGTCCCACATAGGACTCTGTGCTGACAGCGTGGAGCCTGCTTCAGGTTCTCTCGCTCTCCTCTTCTCTGTACTCTCGTTCACACGCTTGCGTGCACGCTCTCTCAAAACAAACCACCAAAATATACCTCATCATGATACTAAGTGCTCACCTCACATTTGTTCAGGGTCTTCAGCTGACCAATTTTGGCAATAATGAACTGACGTGTGGTCTGAGCTCTGCTGCCTCCTTCAGTCAGGGGGTTTCGTATGCAGGACAGAGCACGCAGACTCTGCAACTTGTCCAGCTCGTTGATAAATGACCACTGAAACCCAGGCAGAAGAAAATCCATGAAATTAAGCCTGCTTCAGGCTACTTTCCCAATTACTTGAACTAATAAGAGGAAAGCAAGAATCCTCCAACGCACAGCACCTCCCTGTGCACCGAGCACCCGCTAAGACCTGTGCCATGTAAAGCGTCCGTCTGCTTACGGGTGAATTAAACTAATTTCTTTGTTAGTATTTTTGGGTTTTCTGAGGAGATTCACCCTGAGGAAGCATTTCTCTTCCAACCTAAAATATATTTCTACTACGGCAAAATAAAAAGTTTCTGTACAGCAAGGGAAGCCATCAGCGAAACTAAAAGGCAACCTACAGAATGGGTGAAGAGAATTGCAAATGACATATCCAATAAAGGGTTAGTATCCAAAATAGGTAAAGAACTTCTAAAAAACTGAACACCCAAAAGACAAATACAGGAAAACCTTGGGTTGCAAGGAACTTGTTCCGTGAGTGTTCCACAAGACGAGCAAACTTTTCTAATGAATTTAATTTGATAAATGAGCGAGGTCTTAAAATAGAAGTAGGACGTGAGGCCGAACATCACGTGATCACAACTGAGGCAGTGGTTCTTGAAATTTGCTTTGACAGACGAGTGCTTTGGATTATAAGCATGTTTCCGGAACGAATTATGCTTGCAACTAAGGTTTCACTGTGATTCAATTAAAAATGGGCAAAAGAAATGAACACATTTCTCCACAGAACCCATCCAGATGGCCAACAGATACAAGCAAAGGTACTCAACATCACTGATCATCAGGGAAATGCAAATCAAAACAACAGTGAGAGATCACCTCACACCTGTCAGAATGGCTCAAAGCAAACACACAAGCAGCAACAAGTGTTGGCGAGGGTGGGGAGAAAAAGGAGCCCTTGTGCACTGCTGGTGGGAATGCAACCTGGTGTGGCCACTGTGAGAAATGGTATGGAGGGTCCTCGGAAAGTTAAAAAAATAGAACTCTGTACAATCCAGTAATTGCATTACTGGGTCTTTACCCAGAAAATGCATAAACACTAGCTTTGGGATACATGCACCCCTGTGTTTACTGCAGCATTATCGACAAGAGCCAAATCATGGAAGTAGCCCAAGTGTCCATCAATAGACGGCTGGATAAAGATGATGTGATATATATATATATATATATATATATATATATAGTTGAAATGTCAAGATTTTATATCTAGAAAAATATTACTCAACCAACAAAAAGAATAAAATCTTGCCATTTGCAACAACATGGACGGAGCAAGAAAGTATTATGCTACGTGAAATAAATCAGCCAGAGAAAGAAAAATACCATGTGATTTCACTCAGGTGGGATTTAAGAAATAAAACAAATGAACAGAGGAAAACAAAAGAGAGACAAACTAAGACTTAACTGTAGAGAACTACAGAGAACTGTAGAGAACTGATGGTTACCAGGGGCGTGGCGGAGGGGGGGGGCGTGAAACACGTGATGGGGATTGAGAGCACACATATCATGTTGAGCCCTGGGTACCGTATGGAAATGGTGAATCTCTGTACTGTACACCTGAAACTAATATAACACTCCATGTTAACTATACTGGAATTAAAGCTAAAAACTTCATAAAGAATATTTTTAAAGTAAAATATCCGTTAACAGAAGGAACCCGCAAACTCCATCAGGAGAGTGGAAGTGAGTGATGGCGCAGTGTGCACACTGTGAAGGGGCTCTTACTTGTGAGATCTGATTGTCATTTACTACCAGGTATTGCAAGGAAGGAAACATTGATGTTTTGCACCCTGGAAAAAAGGAGAATTAAGTTACATGGCAGAAGTGAAAGAGAGAGCTGAAGTCTGGGCTACTGGGCGGGGGGAGTGGAGTGAATGATCTCAAATACCAGTTCCCGCATCCGGAAAATGTAAAGAAGAAATTCCAACGTCAGAAAGGATTAGTTGTTCTAATCTGAAATTTAAAATGTTAAATTTGATTACAAGGAACAATATACAGCGCTATAGGCAGTCAAGCAGACTAGATTTGTAATTCTCTTCCCCCACCCTAGGTTTTCGTGCCTCGTGAAATGCTTAGAAACCAGAGACTGGCTGAGGGCACACAGAGAGGACTGCTTGCGCCACCTTGGGAGGGCTCCCTGGTCACCTAAGTGCTCCTGGTGCCCGCGGCTGCGCCATGAGCCAATGGGTCTCCAAGACGAAAGAGACATGGTCTGACTTCCCCAAGTTTAATGAATGAAGACTTCTGACGTTAGCGCCCGGGCCAGATTACCCCCATCTCCCACCCCCGCCCCCGCCAGGTCCCTGGGACAAACACAGACTACGCGGTAAGTGGCTCGCCAGTACCCGCTCTACACAAATTCCGAGAAAAGTTTCCCAAAGGGAATTGCTCAGTGTGCGAGTTCCACCTGAGCAAGCGCACACAGCCTACGATCCCTTCACTGAAAACTCCCTAAGCGCGGCTGTAACAGCATTTAGGAGCAAATTACCTGGGCAGATATGCTATTAGAAACAGCTGATTTTCATCAATGACTGGATTCGAGGAAAGGTCTAATAACGTGACTGTCTGTAGAACATCCACCGGCCTGTGTGGAAAATCAAAGTGTTTCAACGTGAATTTAATCTCTTACTTGTTTTCAAAGGTATCTTTCAAACTACTTGCACTTGGTGTAAAGGAGGGGAAGGGGGCAGGCGGCGAGTGGGCAGGACTGTGAAAGGGCAACAGGAAGGGCCTTGTGGGGCTGGAAAGGTCCTCTCTGTGGACGGACCAGCTTCAAGATCCTGGCTGTGGTATCGCACCCGTGGGGGAAAGTGGGTGGTGGGTCCAGGGGAGCTCTGGGTGTTCTTTCTTGTAACTGTATGTGAACCTCAAATTATCCCCAAATAAACAGGTTAGTTTAAAAACACCTGCATTCACCTGTATAGTAAATTGTTCCATACAGTAAAATCTCATTAGTTTGAATCCTTTCATTGGGAATGTGTTGTAAATTTGCCCACGTTTCATTTCATGGTAATTTAATGACATCAACAAAACAAAGAGGAGACAACATGTTTAATTTACTTGAAAAGACTAAGCTTTTCCACAGACTCTGGTTCACCAATCTTCCACAGACAGTGTTACCTACGATGCAGGATTTGATCCGGATTAAAGCATTTCCTCCAGAACCTCCATTTAGAAACAGAAGTTAACTATATTTTTGTGAAGCTAGTAACGTTCTTGTCTTCAAATATGTTTAATTCAAGGCTTTCACTCAGATGGGCTTTTCCTCAACTAGAACAAATTAGCTGACATTGTAATTTGTGAGTAACACGCATTTTCCAACTCTTATTTGCAAATCCTTAAAAAAAAATCATGTTGGGGGGGCGCCCAGGTGGCTTAGTCGGTTAAGTGTCTGACTCCATTTCTGCTCAGGTTGTGATCTCACAGTCCATGGGATCAAGCCCCACATCTGGCTCTGTGCTGACAGCGTGGAGCCCACTTGGGATTCTCTCTCCCTCTCTCTCTCTCTGCCCCTTCCCCCCCTGCCACTCTCTCTCTCTCAAAATAAATAAATAAACATTAAAAAAAATTAGTGTTGGGTGTAATGGAGATCATGTATTTATTCAGGATAACTGAATGGTGACAGGTGTGTACGTGGGCCCTTGTTACCTTTCTGAAATGGAGAGACTGTTAGACCTGAGGTACAGCTCCTCCAGGACCGGCCACCCAGGGGCGCACCGCAGCACCTAGAAGGGAAATGGGTCAGGGCCTGTAGTTTCTTCCCAGGTGTTTATTACTATACCCTTCCTATCAAGTCAGTTCAGTTAGTGTTTGAGACCTACAGTGCCCTACAGACATTTCATCCAGGCTCTAATTCGGCCCAGGAGTGCTACGGGACTGGCGATACAATTTACATGTTAAAAGCTGTGTTTTAATGACACGGACGCATATACATCGGGCACTCTGAGCCCTCCGAGGTAGCCGTGAACGTGCCATCCAGGGGCGTCCACAACTGCGCAAGGTTCCTGAGAGGTGGACTTGCAGACGTGGACAGTTTGCTTAACCAGAGGAAAGGATTTGATGTCAACCCCTTCTCCTCAATGCTCAACGCCACCCTGGGTTTGCAGAGTACGCTGATCGGACGGTACTTCACGACCGTGATTTCTCAGTTCCCTCACTTGCACTTCACCACTGTCCCCAGCACCTGCATCTCCAAGTGCCCTTCCTGTTCCAGTGCTAAACCTGAACACACTCACCAGGAAGCAGCCCTAGGACACAAGTGCACGAGGCAGAGGCGACTCATCTCCAAGGAAGGTGCCTCAGTGGCATTTCATAGATGAACCACTTCGCCGGGGTATGCCCCCATCTGCACTAGTTCGAAAAAGGAATATTCTGGGTGTGGGAGGTCAGTTAACCTCGGATAGAAAATAGTAGTGCCAGATATAAACCCCAAACGCTGCCAGGCGAAGGAGCCGTGAGCCCACTTCGAACCCAGCTGTATAGGATGAACAGCGGACCTGCAGCAGCCAAACTGCAACAAGAGGAGGAAGCGAGACCCTTTGGGCAGCTCCGCCTGGAGCACTTGCGGGAAAACACGGCGAGCTAAAAGCCATAGCTAACTTGAGGGCTTTCAAAGTTCAGCCTGTGTTAACTGCACAGCACCACGGAGCGCCAACCGTCTAGAAAGACAGCTGAACAAATCAGGAGCCGAGAGAGAGAGAACACGGATCCCAACACAGAAACTTCTACTTCATTACAACAATTTTGTAATTCCTTTTTGTGAGGCAGTTTCAAGATATTTCGATAATATATAGATATATTACTTGGATAATATATATATATATTATTTGGACAAGATGATTAGAATGAAGCCACAGTTGTGCCTCGATTCCCTATTAAGCCAAGAATTTAAAATTTCTTATCTCTGGGTAATACACCAAAGAAATATGATTACCTCAGCCCATGTTATTCCTGTCCGGTTAAGGACTAAAACCTTCAGTGCAGGAAATGTTCTGGTGAGAGATGGTGAATCCGAGGGAAAGTTTAGTTTATTCTCACTGTGTAGAAAGAGAAACACAATGTGCTGATTGCTTGCTCTCCAGTAGGCCTGAGTGAAAGTCACAGGAAGCAACAATTTGGGATTTAATACGAGGAATTTGATTTGTTTCCACCTTAAAGTGAAATTAAGGGTGCCTGGGTGGCTCAGTTGGCTAAGCGTCCGACTCTAGGTTTTGGCTCAGGTCATGATCTCGCGGTTCATAGGATTGAGCCCTACGTCGGGCTCTCTGCTGAGTGTGGAGCCTACTTGTGATTCTCTCTCCCCCCCCAACCCCCTCCTGTTAATACTCTCTCAAAATAAACATTTTATTAAAAAATGGGATTAATTAAAACCTAAGGGAGTCCAGACTATTAGTCCTACTGACACGCTATAACAAAAGCTAGAATTTTCCTTCTCCAGAGTCTCTAAACCCCTCTTTTCCATTAGGATGGATCCAATAAATCACCATCCTTTCAATTTTCTCCCATGATCCTCATCTCAGAAAGGACTCAATCCTGACAGTCCTTTTATTTTGTTAAAAAATAAAAGTCTTTAATGTTTATTGTATTTTTGAAAGACAGATAGCACGAGCAGTGAAAGGGCAGAGAGTGAGGGAGACACAATTTGAGGCAGGCTTCAGGCTCTGAGCTGTCAGCACAGAGCCTGACGTGGGGCTCAAACTTATGAACCATGAGATTATGACCTGAGTGAAGTTGGACGCTTAACCAACTGAGCCACCCAGGCACCCCCTGACAGTCTTTTTGAAAGAAGATACCATTAAAACATTTATTATTATTATTAGCTATTATTTCCAGAAGAGGGGACGCAGCAGGTCAACTTACACCCTTTGCTCTATTTGAAGCACAATTCATTTCGGCCTGATTACCTGCTATAATCGAATCTGCCTGAACCAGGTACAACCCACTTGTATATGTAAAGCTGGCTCGAGTATGAAAGGGGATGCCTGGCTAAGCCCTTGGAAAATTAGGTTCAGAGATTGAAACTAAGCAAGAATTTGAAAAGGCCTGGAAAACCGTGGCCTTAGGGAAACACGTAGATTGACGGAAAATCCTGATCAGAACTGAACGAAACAGTGGTCCAATGAAATTATTCATTCTGAAAGCAATTAAATGCTAGAAGCTTCAGAATGGACAAGCACTTTTTTTTTTAAAGATTTTATTAAGTAATCTCTACACCCAGCGTGGGGTTCGCACTTCTGACCCCAAGATCAGGAGTTGCACGTCCCACTGACTGAGTCAGCCAAGGTGCCCCAAACAAGCACTGCTCATAGCACCTCTCCTACTCCTCAGTTACAGACCAACTCCTCCAGATGGCCCAACCTTCCTGGTTAGGTTCACAAAAAATATGAAGATCTCCTTGCTCACCAGGTCAACCCACCCCCAGCCAATCAAAAGTGAAAACACATTCCATCCCCCACCCCAAAAAAGGGATGCCTGGCTGGATCAGTCAATAAAGTGTGTGACTCTTGATTTCAGGATTGTGAGTTCGAGCCCCACGTTGGGTGTAGAGATTAAAAGTAAAACACACCCCTATTGGTGAGTCACCTCATGTGACCATTTGAAAAAATGAAAAACTACGATAACCAAAGAATATTAAAGAATAAGTTAAATAAAAAGTGAGACTAAGTTAGGCTTCAATTCCAGTAAGTTGTCTCCCCCTTCCTTCCCACAATGATATCATGAGGAAAGGGGAGAGATCAGGTGACAAATGGACATCCAAGAGTTCATACCTGAGATTGAGAAATTCCAGGTGTTTGAGCTGATCAGCAATATCTAGGACTTCATCCCATGAGGACAACAGGTTTCTTGACAAATCTACCTTTCTGATATCTCAAAGCACATGTTAAGAAAGAGTAATATAGAAAGATTTATACAAGACATAACAATAGTTACCTCTTAATTCTGGAGCATAGATCTTTTTTTTTTTTTTTTTTAACACTTCATACCCTTCTAGTCTGCTTGAAACTTTTTCATGAGCACATACTACGTTTACCTTTAAAACTTTTTTTTTAATTTTAGACAGAAAAAGAATTTTAGCAGGCTCCATGCTCATCACTGAGCCTGACATGGGGCTCAATCCCACAACCCTGGGATTATGACCTAACCTGAAATCAGGAGCATTTGTTCAACTGACTAAGCCATGCAGGTGCCCTGCTTTTACCTTTTTAAATCACCCAACTCTTGCTTCAGATTCTGTGTCTCCCTCTCTCTTTGTCCCTCCCCAGCTCACACTGTCTCTCTCTCTCTTAAAACTAAATAAACAATGTGTGTGTGTATCTTTTTTTTTTTTTTTTGAAAGGGGTGCCTACGTGGCTCGGTTGGTTAAACATCCAACTTTGGCTCAGGTCATGATCTCACAGTTTGTGAGTTCAAGCCCCACATCAGGCTCTGTGCTGACAGCTCAGAACCTGGGGACTGCTTTGGATTCTGTGTCTCCCCTTCTTTCTGCCCCATCCCAGCTCGCTTGCTCTCTCTCTCTCAAAAATAGATAAACATTAACATATATATATTTTTAAAAAGGGAGCCCCGGTGGCTCAGTTGGCTAAGCGTCTGACTTCGGTTCAGGTCATGATCTCCCAGTTTGTGAGTCTGAGCCCCACATCGGGCTCTGTGCTGACAGCTCAGAGCCTGGAGCCTGCTTTCGATTCTGTGTCTCCCCCTCTCTCTGCCCTTCCCTAGTTCGTACTCGGTCTCTCTCTCAAAAATAAACATTAAAATTTTTTTTAATCACCAACTCTTTATTTAGAAATGAAAGTTTGCCATCGTATATTGCAAACTTGAGACAAACATCTACAGTCATGTAATGAAGAACCAAATGTTATAACCAATGCTAAACCATTCTAAGGCTATCCAGCAAAAGAGAAAAAAGAACAATGATAGTGACTGATTTATTAAGCACCTAAGGTGTACCTAGAAGGCCTTGTCCTTGGCACTGCTGACAGCCATGGTGCACCATTCTGCCCTGCACTGCGGGAACCCCCAGATCATGAGCGGCATCTCCAGGACAGACAGGGCTTAGCATGGAGAAATGTTCTACAGCGCTAAAGAAGATTTGGGACTTCAGGAAGAAGTCCTACAATAAGATTTGTCCTACAATAAACTAGTAGGACAGAAAGAAAAAAGCACCGAGCTGAATGCTAGAGGGGAGTGCCATGCCACCCAGAAGGGCACGGCTTAGCAGAGCCTTGGGGGCAGAGAAACGGAAGAGAAGGTCGGAGCAGGACAGGACCAGCTAAAGGAAGAGTCTTGCATGCTACTCTGTTACGCTGGGAAATTATTAGATGAATACATCTATTCCACAAGTGTGGGGGCCAGCAGTATAGCAGCGAGCACAACAGTCTCACTGCAGGAGACAGCGTTAAGCACGAGTGAGCCAGGTACAGAGACAGGCTCAGGGCAGAGGCAAGGCATGTGTGGGTACTCCATATACACTGGTTGTGGAAGACCATCTTCTCGGTGCAAGCCCACTTAAGCACAGCAGCTCAGGGAATGATGAAATGCCATCTTGGAGAAGAGCCTCCTGGCAAAGAGAATGATACAAGCAAAGGCCCTGTGGTTAGAACGCGTGTGGCCTATGACAAGGACAGCGAGCTCCACTGTTCCTCCGGCAGAGGGGGTGTGGGATGCTGGAAATGCGGTCACATGGGCTGCAAGGGCCAGGCCACATCACAAAGGGCCCTGTAGGCTACTACAAATCTTGGTTGGTCTCTGAAATGGGTACTACTGGGGAGGTCGGGACCCTCCTGCGATCGCTGAGCTGGGTGCTTTCACGCCTCATGGTCAAGCTCCAACCACCTTTCATTTCCATGACGCTGCTGACTGGGGGCCGTTGGGGTTGGTTAGAAATGGGGAGTCCAGTATCCTTCCCTCACCGTGTAGGTCAGGATCATAAATATACCTGCTAGTGTGCCCAGAGCACACGGACATCTGCATTCTGAAATCAACTCCAAACAATCTTACAGTTTCACACACTGCCCCTCGTGCACACTCACCCTGTGCCCCGTGCAGAGCCCGCTGGCGGAGCGGGAGAGGCGCTTCCCAGCCCGGCAAGCTCAGGGCCGAGGCACTCCCGCGGCCTGTCATCCCGGGCTCAGGGAGGGACCTCGGAGGGGGCCACCCAAAAAGGATGACTGGATTAGACACACAGGCAAAACTTCCACTTTAGGCTGGAATTCAATCAGGAACTGCAAGACATCCATCACCACATCTGCAAATATCAGCCGGAACTTGATTATCTCACAAAACCTCATCTCTTCCGGTCTCAGAGGATGCATCTCCACATAAAGCAGCAAGACGCTGCCTCTCTGGCCACTGCTGACAACTCTGAGCGACCCAATGGCCGACATTCCCAAACCTACCTACTGGCCAGGTCGTTTCTGATACACTGAAAATAAGTCTTGTGCCACCCAATTCCAATCTTCTCAAAGATTGGGGAGCTGGCCAGGCAGATCACAGAATGCTCCAGAAGCTGCCGTTGCATCCTTACCAAACTACACCCTCTGCCTTGGTTACCATAACCACGGAGAAGGGACCACGTTGGTTCGGCTCACGGGAGCGGATGCGAGGGACTGCTCGCTGGCAAGGTGACCAAGTCCCGACAGACCCGCAGGCTGAGGGAGTGGACATCCAGACACGCTGGCTGGGAGCTCTGCTCTAATTTCTGTCCCCACAAAGGACGCACTGTAGGCGTAGTTAGAAATAGCTGGCTAAGGAGAGCTGCTCATCTGCCGACTCCTCCCGCAGAGATAACATGGGTCACAAACAGCTATCTTTGGCATAAATTATTACGTGGAGACTGGGCAGACTTCAAAAATTGTGAGACAACCTTTTTAAGTTATAGAAAGTGGTTGATGAGCACCGGGTGTTATATGGAAACCAACTTGACAATAAACTATAATAAAAATACAGACATACATAAAGTTAGAGAAAGTGGGGGCACCTGGGCAGCTCAGTTGAGCATCTTGATTTCACTCTTGATTTCAGCTCAGGTAATGATCCCAGGGTCTTGGGATTGAGCCCCATGTCAGCACGGAGCTGGATTAAGACTCTCCTCTGACCCCTCTCCCTCTCCTCCCCTCCCCCACTCACATGTTCTTTCTCTCAAAAATAAATAAAAAATAAAAGTATTTTAAGTTAGAGAAAATGTATCTCATTTGCCAGTGGGAGTTTTTTTTTTAATATTTATTTTTGAGAGAGTGAGCTTGTGCATGCGAGCGGGGGAGGGGCAGAGAGAGAGGGAGACACAGAATCCGAAGCAGGCTCCAGGCTCTGAGCTGTCAGCACAGAGCCCAACGCAGGGCTCGAACCCACAAACCGTGGGATCATGACCTGAGCCGAAGTCGGACGCTCAACCGACTGAGCCACCCAGGCGCCCATTGTTTTTCTGTTTTTTAACTTAATCTCCCATATTTTTAGTTGTGGGCATGAGAGCAATGTACGGCACACACACACACGCACACCTCTTCCAGGAGAGGGTAGAAGAGATTACAAACTCCGGGAAAGCCCGTTTGGAGGAACTGTGACAGCCGCAGGCAGCTGCCCGAAACCGGAGAGAGGAGTTTGCTCGCTCACCAGGCGGCGGTCCAGCACGGCCAGCACAGGGGCCCTGTGATGCGGTCAGGCACCCCCGCTCCTCCTCAGCTTGCCCAGGCCATGCTGGACGGTCATCTTCACACGGGACAGCTGCCGGGCCCTGGGCGTCCCGTCCTCGCTCAAGGCAGGGAGCAGGGCAAAGGCTCTGGGCAGGAGGCAGATGCAGGCCAGGTCTGGGCCCCAGAAGGAGCCCTGTCCAGAGACTGCTGCTTGGCGTTTCCTTGGCTGGGACGGGCACACAGCCTCACCTGCTGGCAAAGGGGCCTGGGAAGGTGAGTGGCTCCGCTGGGCAGCGACTGCCCCCCAGTGAAACGCAGATGCCCTTAGGAAGGAAGCTGGGGACGATGGACATAGGGAGGGCCACGCCCAGTGTCAGACACTCGGTGAAAAGGATACGAGGACACGCTTTGGCAATTGCTCCTTTGTCGCCAGCACCATTCACCACGCAGCTCCTCAGAGAAATTTCTTGCAACATGCTCAGCTGACTGCATGAAAAACAGAGTTCACACGTATGCATAAGCACGTACATGTCCATTGGCCCTTTAAAACCTAAAAAGCATTTCAGACATATCAAAAGTCATCAAAAAAATAACAGATACCAGCACCTACCACCCACTATAAGAAACAAAGCTTTTGGGGCGCCTGGATGGCCCGGTTGGATGAGTGTCCGACTCTTGATTTCAGCTCCGGCCATGATCTCACAGTTCATGAGTGTGAACCCCGCGTCGGGCTCTCTGCTGACCATGCAGAGCCTGCTTGGGATTCTCTCTCTGTGCCCCTCTCCCCTGCTCTCAATTTCTCTCTCTCAAAATAAACAAACATAAAAAGAAATAAAGCTTTAAACTACAAAGAAAAAAAGCATCACATACACTACAAATAAAGATGAAGTCCTCTGTGTTCCTCCCAGGACATTTCCCTTCCTTCTCTGCTCCCTATAGGTGACCCATGTCCTATACTTGGTGTTTGTTTAAACTTAAGCATTGAACAGTTTTACCACACATTTGCATATCCCTATAGTGTTTCATGTATAATGAAATTTGGTATCAACAGTATCCTACCATATACATCCCCTCCTCCAAAGTTTTTCTCCTCAACAGTATACTGTTCAACAGGGAGATTTAGCTATACCGACCCATGTACTCTAGAGCCACTCCGTTTTAGAGGTTATAGACCACGACTAATTTATTTACTCCTCTGCTGACATGCAGAGGATTCCCAACCACACTGTGTGCTCGTTGCCCTCACACGCCAAAGGCTCCCTAGGGTTACATCCTGGCGAGCGTACATTCCTTCAGCTTTACTACATAATCTCTGAAGCCACTTTTTAGGTGTAGAGAATCTGTGTTTTCTACTCAAAGAGCCCATGTGTTCCAGTCTCCTAAGAGTATCTAGAACATGAAATCTGGAGACCCATCACCAAGGTTTAAACCCCAATTCCACAGCTTCCTTTGGGCTTAAGTTAAAATCTTTGTGCCTCTGATTCCACAGCTTTAAAATGCTGTGGCATGCACACATGTTCACAGCTGCATTACCACAGGAGCCAAAGAGTAGAAACTACCCAAGAGCCCATCAATGGATGAACGGACAAATTGTGGTACGTCCATAAAGTGGAATACTACTTGGCCTTAAAAAGGAAATTCTGACATACAATACACCGTGGGTAAACTTAAGGACATCATGCTAAGTGAAATAAGCCAGTCACAAAAGGGCAATACTGTAGGATTACACTCACGTGAGGTTCTTAGAAGAGTCAACCCTGCAGAGACAGAAAGCAGCATGGTGGCTGCCAGGAGCTGGGGGTGGGGGAAGGGAAACGAGGAGCTGCTGTTTGATGGGGGACAGAGTTTCAGTTTGGGAAGGTGAAAAGGTTCTGGAGATAGACGGTGTTGACGGCTGTGTGAATGTACTTAGCGCTACCAGACTATACACTTAAAAATGGTTAAGGTGGTAAATTTTTTTTAAATAATCCTAAATGCTGTAATTTGGTGAGTTTTGGCATTTGTAAAACCTCAGAATGCTGCCTGATACGCAGTAAGTTATTTTGTAAGTATTTATAAAAATAGGGGCACCTGGGTGACTCAGTCAGTTGAGCATCCAACTTTGGCTCAGGTCATGCTCTCACAGTCCATGGGTTCGAGCCCCGCCTCAGGCTTTGTGCTGACAGCTTAGAGCCTGGAGCCTGCTTTGGATTCTGTGTGTCTCTCTCTCTGTCCCTTCCCAAATCACGCTTGCTCTCAATAAATATAAAAAAAACATTTTTAATAAATAATAAAAAACTGACAACCTTTCGGGGAAACACTCAGATCAAGGTGCAAGGCACATACTATTACGACCATCACAATCTGGGGGAAACGCAGCAGCAAAGGCCTAACACAGAGCCTTCCAAACGCGCTCAGTTCACAGTGCTCTTGGTGTTTTAGTATTTCTTTCAGTGTCTCCAGGAGACAAAGGAAACACCTCAGTTTCCATTTAGTAAGTAGTTAGGGCCATACAACTGAGTAACGATTTACATCCTGTGAACTTAGTGTCAGCTGGGCCCTGCACAACTTCCCAAACCCTGGAATCCGACTGGACATCACTACCTCCATTTCTTGTTTCCATGATGATTTTCAGGAGGTACTCGCTTTTTATCACAGCAATCACCAAAAACCCAGCCTTTGCAGGGATAGGACACCCACAAAGGGAACCGTAGGAATATCATGAAACTGAATAGCCTCAAGCTAATAGCTTGCTCCGTATCCAACAGAGGTCACTGCTTCCCTCTAAAATTAAAAAGACCCTGCTGTGCCCAGTGAGTTCTCTGCAGTGCCCAAAGGACCTTGCTCCAAAACTTAGAATCCTAGGTCTCAGTATAGACCTCACTCCAAAGGCAAAGCCATGTCCAAGAGAAGTCCTACATACTGGTTTTTCTCTTTTTAATCCATGTTTTCTAAGTCTTAGCAGTACAAACTCAGAGCTGGTCAGCTGGATATTATTGAGATAATATGATGGCTTAAAGTAGAGGATTCTTTCCATCCTTAACACAGATGATAGAATTGCACTGAACAATCTCACTTGTTATCCCCAAAGGCTCCAACAGCTTAGGTAATGTTTTGCAAATGAAGAAACAGGCTTAGAATGAGGCATACTATCTCTAACAGCTAGAAAGTTGTCAGAGATAGAAGATGGCTTAGCTGACACCTGAACCCAGACCAACTCCAACATTGGTCATTTCCAAGAAAGTCACTAGCTAATTACTGAATGCAATGATGCTCAAATAGTAGGGTGAATCCCCCCCTCAAAAAAGTCTTGAGTTATACAGTTGTTCATAGTCAGGGGAGAGAAATTGGTTTGCAATTTGTCCATATTCACAGAGCCATAGTATTCTCTGAATGAGATTGACCAGTAAGAAAAAACTGCCTCTTTTGAGGTAAAAGGTATCTCAATATCTTTTTTCATTTTTTTCTATTATTTGCACTTTTTAAAAATTTTTTTATTTTTTATTTTATTTCTAGGAGAGAGAGAGACAGCGTGAGCGGGGAGGGTCAGAGAGAGAGGGAGTCACAGACTCTGAAATAGGTTCCAGGCTCTGAGCTGGCAGTCAGCACAGAGCCCGACGCGGGGCTCGAGCCCACGAACCGCGAGATCATGACCTAAGCGAAGGTCGGATGCTTAACCGACTAAGCCACCCAGGTGCCCCTATTATTTGCACTTTAAATGGAAAAAATAAAGCAAAAAAGCCCAACCCTATGAAGCACATATTTCTTCAAATTTAAGTAAACCAGTAGGATAAAAAGCAAAAAGCATTCATGACAGTTATCTCTCGGTGGTGGCATGAAGGCGTGACCTCCTTTTGTTCAATGTATCTAGTTCCTAAATTCTCACCAAGGAGTGTAAACTGCTTTGTGATTAACAGTTAAGTTGTTGCTTTTATAAAAATCTCAATTTATTTAGTTTTTTTTTCTCCTTCACATACTTTTTTTATTGAAAAAATTATGTATAGGAAAGTATGTGCATTAGCCTACGTATCCATAAGTACACCTCGGTGTTTTTAAAGGAGTACACACAGGTAACCACCACCCAGATCAAGAAATAGTACAGGGGCGCTTGGCTAGCTCAGTCAGTGGAGCACACAACTCACAATTCTAGATCACAGGGTTGTGAGTTCAAGCCCCATGTTGGGTGTGGAGCCTACTTAAAAAATAAAAAAGGGGTGCCTGGGTGGCTCAGTTGGTTAAGCGTCTGACTTCGGCTCAGGTCACGATCTCATGGTCTGGGGGTTTGAGCCCCACGTCAGGCTGTGCTGACAGCTCAGAGCCCAGAGCCTGCTTTGGATTCTAGGTCTCCCTTTCTCTCTCAAAATAATAAACATTAAAAAGTTTTCAATAAAAAATAATAAATACAGTAAATGATTTAGGGGGAAAAAAAAGAAGAAATAGTCCATTCTCAGGACTCAGGAAGGCCTCTTTTCGCCCCTGACAGCTACTTCCTCCATTTCCCCAAAACTGTCTATCCTGACTTCTAACACTATAGATCAATTTTGACTGTTTTTGACCTTCATATAGACAGCATCACACAACGTGTGCTTCCTTGTGTCTGACTCCTGGATGCTAGGTGTATGAGATTTCACCCATATGGGTGCACAAGACCACTGTTCGGTCACGTTCACAGTATGCCACTAAATGAATACAACACTATTTATCCGTTCTAGGCTTACAGATATTTGGGTTGTTCCTCTGAGTTTTCTGTTGTTATTGCTAATGCTGGTCATCTATGCTACAAAGCAGAGGTATCAAAGCAATGAATTTTTATTTTTATTTATTTATTGTTTTTTACAAATAGTTTGTCAAATTAGTTTCCACATAACACCCAGTGCTCATCCCCACAAGTGCCCTCCTCCATGCCCATCTCCCCCCTCCCTCCCACATCCATCAGTCCTCAGTTTGTTTCTCAGCATTCAAGAGTCTCTGATGGTTTGCCTCTCCCCCTTTCCCCCACCATTTCCCCCCTTCTTCTCCCCCATGGTCCTCAGTTAAGTTCCTCCTAATCCTCCTATACGTGCAAACATATGATATTTGTCCTTCTCGGCCTGACTTATTTCGCTCAGCATAACACCCTCAAGGTCCATCCATGTTGCTACACATGGCCAGATTTCATTGTTTCTCATTGCCATGTAGTATTCCATGGTATAGATAAACCACATCTTCTTGATCCATTCGTCCGTTGACCATCTGCTCTTTAAATTTCTTATGTTAAATATTAATAATGGCTAAATAAGACAGCAAATAAATGTACTCTGAACAAAACCACAGGTTAATTCAGGCTCAAGCCAAGTGGCTACAAACTTCCTCTCCAGAGTGGCCACCAGGGGTCACTATGAAGTCACCTCATCCAGGTCAGGGTCCACCACCACAGCACTGACCATCACTTAACCTGCATAGCCTGGAAGGTTCTTGTGCACTTGTGTCTTGTGGGAACATGAGCTGCTACTCACTCCGATTCAGAGAGTGCGTTACAGCGAGCAGAAAGCCGCTCTGTATAGAACCACAGTGTCCACAGGGTTTCAGAGAACGGAATGTTGGCATGCACAGTTCTACAGTGAGTTCTTTACTGCCCCTCAGACCGCTACATCATAACCTGGGGTCCTTCTTAAAAACAAGAGCCCATAGTATTCTGATACAGGTTTGGGATGGGACCAAAGGCTCTGCAATTTCACAAGCAGCCCAGGTGAGAAGGGTGTGCGGCCAAAGATGGAAGCTAGCTTGGTTCTAGATGGGACCAGCAAACCACAAGGCCGGTGAGACCTGTGTTTCCATTTCTGACTTATCACCAGCTAGGTAGGTCACCATGAAATTAAGAAGAACCAAAATGTCAATCTTAGTTACTTATGATACAGGACAGTTGGTATAAATATTAATAGTGGCAACCTAATGTTTTAATTCCAATCTAGAAAAGCCCAACAACCCCTATGCTAAATTAAGAATTTTTGTTTCCCTGAAGACTTCAATCCTCAGATTCATCTGATTCCAATTTGTGTTTGTGCAGGGAGGCCACACCAGTTTGGAAGCAAAGTGTTGAGTGTCGACACACAGTCAGTTGGGTGAACTTCAGTCCTGAGTGGTGATGGAACGGTCAAAGTCAGTTCTGCCCTTATCACTTCTACGTACCTTTGCTGTTTTATAATGGAGTCAAAACCAACAGTTTCCACAGCTTTGTTTCCAATTATAACAATTTGGTCTTTTCCATCTTCCCCTGGTTCATCTTCTAACACATAGCGATTCTTAACTGCAGTGAGAAAGTCCACTCCAAAATTTACTTTGTTTGGACGAATAAAGGATCCTCCTGTTGGGTGCCTGGGAAAAAGGAGAAATGGGACAGATAAAATATCATCAGGGTGGATATTTAAACACAAGGACACATTAGAAAATCCTTTGTAAACTCAGTCTGCCATAAATGTAAAAGGTCTGCATTTACAGATTTGTTTACAAATATTTAGCAGCAAATAAAAGCAATTACACATTTTTAAAGATCTTTTTAAGTAATCTCTATATCCAACCTACAACCCTGAAATCAAGAGCTGCATGCTCTACCAACTGAGCCAGGCAGGTACGCCGACAATTACACAATTTAAAAAAAGAAGGTAAAGAAAATATCATCCACCAGAAAATGGTCATAAATGAATGTTCTGAAGGTCGTCAAGTTTTTCTCTATGCTGAAAAATCAAAATCAGCATAAAAGGAAAATAATACACAAATGTATCGATATGATTGATCAAAAAGGGTTGTGAGCTTATGCAAGTGTTATCAAGTACCAAGAAATAAACAGACAAGAAATAAGGAACAGACAATTCACATGAGAGGAACTAGAGGTACTATATCCATAGGGGAAAGTTTCACCTTGTTAATGATTAAGAGATGAAATTCAAATAATGAAATTATTCTCAACAAAACTAGCAAAAAAAAAAAAAGAAAAATCCTAATATCTCAAGGACTTCAAGGTTGGGTTTTTCATTGTATAATCATACTCTTGGGAATTTGTCAGCAGACAATCATTTAAAAATAAAAACGAAATTGCATTTACAAAGAATCTGTAAAATAGCATTTATTTGTAACTGAGGAACACTGGACACCATAAAAAAAGCCCAGCTGAATAAGAACTATTAAGCAAACTGGACCGATATAGTCATTAAAAATTCTAGCTGTTACGTTTAATAAGATTACTCACAAAATAATGTTGAGATTTTTTAAAAAATGAACCAAATTATACATGACACACCTATAGAGGAATCATATCTACAGACAGAAAAAGACTGAATAAGGATACCAAGAAATGCAAACATTTGTGGGTAAAGGCTTAGGTACAAAATCTTTAAACACACACACACACACAAAACTTGAAGTAAATATATTTTAAAAGCTTAAAGATGGGGCTTAAACAGAGGATGTGGAAAGAATCCTACAGAACTATAGGATATTTTACCACAATTTCAGGTTTTAGAGCAATTTTTATAACACTCTCTAGCAAGATTTAATGGAAGTACTCATTATATTACTGTATGTAATGACCACTCTGTCAGGCTTTTCAAGAGATTCAAAGTGGATCTTTGGACCCCTTAAATATCAGCATCCGGTATTACATCATGGCAATAAGACCTTATTTTTAGGATAATCTAAGTATGCACTACAAAACAGTAGTAACTGTTAATATTATCATTTAATCACTTGAGAGTAAATGGTGAAATACACGAATGACCAAAAATTATATTATAAACCCCATTCTGGCTCAGAACCTTTAACTCTTAAAGAAATCAAACCTTCCTAGAAGTCATCAGAATTTAAAAGGATGAAAACGATGAAAACTTATACTGATAAATTTTGTCCTTATCAACATACACTTTTTTTTTTTTTTAAGTGGGGTCACAGCACCACAATGTGAAAGGGACTTGTGAACAAGTCACAGGTGATGTCTCGGGGAAGCAGAAATGGCCCAGAGGTCACAAGAGCCCCAGAGTGTGGTGTCCTGGAAGCCAGTGAAGAAAGGGGACCACTGATCTAGTGCCACGGAAAGAGGCGAGGGGACGGCTGAGGCTGGCCACCAAATCCAGCAACTGGAAGGTGACCCTGGTAGGAGCACTGAGGGGGCAGCCTGATGGGTGAGTTTCAGAAAGGGAGAGGACACTGGGCCCTGGCTACTCTCACCCAGAGGGGCTTTACCGCAAAGGGGAGAAGCGCACAGGATGCCAGCTGAACAGAGATGGGGGATAAAAAGAGGAGCTGTCTTAACAATGGGAAGGCAGATCTCATCTGTACACTGTTGAAAATAATCCAATAGACTGGGGAGAATGCAAGATGCAGGAAATTAAATTCTCTGTCGCAGCAAAATCAAGTTCTGGGTCTCTACAGTATGTTGTGCTATCAGAGGATCACAGACTACTGGAAGCTTCCTAGAAAATATTACATTTTAGCCCTAGGAGAAGTTCATGTTGTTAAAAAAAAATTGCAGTTCTCTCTAGAGGCCTCAAATACAGCTGGCATCATTTCTTAAAGAGTACACGGGGATCTTCTTTAGAGATTAGGGCTTCTGAATCAGAACGTACAAAGCAGGGCACCTGGGTGGCTCAGTTGGCTAAGTGTCCAACTCCCAGTTTCTGCTCAGGTCATGATCTCCTGATACGTTAGCTCGAATTGGGCTCAGTGTGGACCTGCTTGGAACTCTCTGTTCTTTTCTCTCTGCCCATCCTCTACTCTCTCTCTCTCTCTCAAAATAAATAAACAAAATACCTAAAAAGCAGAAAATCACCTGAAAAGTCTTATTGGAGCCCACCTGGGAGACACTCATTTAGTGAGGCTGGGCTGGAGCCCAGGAATTCACTTATTTAAAACAATACTTGGGGCTCCTGGGTGGCTCAGTGGGTTAAACGTCTGACTTCAGCTCAGGTCATGATGTCACAGTTTGTGGGTTCAAGCCCCACACTGGGTTCTCTGCTGTCAGCATGGAGCCTGCTTCAGATCCTCTGTCCACCCACCTCTGCCCCTCCTCTGCTGGTTCTCTCTCAAAATAAACTTATTTTTAAAAACTATACTCCAGGGCATGGTGATGTAGGGTGCCTCACGTCCCACCTGAAACTCTCATCTAATCCAACCCACTTCAGTTGGGATCATGGCTACGACCAAAAATCTTGGACTTCTGACTACTAGTGCACTATCCTTTCCCATGTCTGTCTGGGCTTACAGATACAAATGAATGGTTTCTTTTGGTAAATTGAATACATTCCTTAAATTCCTAGTTAACCTATATGTTCCTAAGATGGGAGGCAGGCTCTGAAGTCAGGCACAGCTGGGACCCCCCTGGGCTCCATTACTCACTGGCTCTATGACCTCAGACAACTGAATTTACATTCTCAGCCAGCTGCCTCAGCTATAAACCCCTCTCATCAAATAAGTTTATAAGGATCAAATAAACCATCACTATATCGCCCAGCATCAGCCATCTGTCCTCATACAGTACTGCATCTCACGTACTGTTAAACATAAACCCACATATTCTCAAACACTGGGATATCCCAGATGCCATGCTCTCTAAACTCAGGCAGTGGCTGCCAAAGTTGTTCAGATGGGCTCCTGCGGTTTAGAACATTGATGATGACATAATTTTGTCATACAAACTATGTAGTTTTGCTAAGAAAAAAAAATGCAGTTATTAATACATGCAAGACAAAGTTCACACACGACATCGGGCACCAAGTTGCTATCTGCTACATAAAAACTGCCCCCAAAGCATAGTGGCTTAAAACAATGATTTGCACGGCACCTGGGTGGCTCAGTCCATTAAGCGCACAACGGTTTGGCTCAAGTCATAAGCTCACAGTTTGTGAGTTCGAGCCCCACATGGGGCTCTCTGCTGTCAGTGCAGGGCCTGCTTGGGATCCTGTCTCCCTCTCTTTCTGCTCCTCCCCTGCTCATGCTCTCTCTCAAAATAACATTAAAAATAAATAAAAGCGGGGCGCCTGGGTGGCTTAGTCGGTTAAGCGTCCGACTTTCGCTTAGGTCATGATCTCGCGGTTCATGGGTTCGAGCCCCGCGTCGGGCTCTGTGCTGACTGCCAGCTCAGAGCCTGGAGCCTGTTTCAGTCTGTGACTCCCTCTCTCTCTGACCCTCCCCTGCTCACACTGTCTCTCTCTCTCTCTCTCCTAGAAATAAATAAAACATTAAAAAAATAAAAATAAAAATAAAAATAAAAATAAATAAAAGCAATAGCCATTATCACAGCCTGTAGGAGAAATGGAACTCTGTATTCGAGGCTCTGTCAAGTGCTTTGCAAGTGTTTAGTTTAACACACACATACACAGACACACACACACACTGAAACTAGTTATTATAAAGGAAGATTAGGTTATTAAAAAAAAGCAAAACCCTCTAGAAATATGATATCATTAATTTGTGACTTTTTCATCCATAATACATTTTAGTTGTGCATAAAAATTTAGACACCAATGTTGTGAATGTTCCAAAAGAGCAGCGTGTGTTGGGAAAGTAGTATTACACGACTCCGTATTTTGCAAGCCTAGGAGGTGGCAAGAATGATGCAAGGTGCTTTCATAGTACAGATATCTTTATTTGAATAGGATCATCTAGAACTCTTAGATGATGTGCTTCCAAGGAACAGAAATGGGCCCTTAAGCAAGGACTACTCCATGCCCCGGAGTAAGAAGTGGGGACATGCATCAGGCTGGATTTCAAAAACAATACAGATTAGTGTCTGCTCTGTGCTTCTCCTTCTCCTCTCTGAACCAGAAGGTCTACTGCAGTTGCCCTGTCCCTCTCCTCACTGTATGCTGGGTGTGAGGAGGGCCAAGAACTTTTTACTTCACAGACCTCTGGACCCAGGAGCTCCTGCTGGGCACCTTCACCAGAAAACACATCTAAGGAGCCTCAATGGCACCTGGAACTAGTTTGGCAACACCTTGGACTTCAAGCCAGGGCCAAAAAGGGGGAAGACTCTTGGGGGTGAGAGGAGTGAATCTGACTTGGGCAAGAGAGGTGAATAATGGTGACCGCTAGTGAACTGTGGCAAATTACTTCCACAGAGGACTCCCAGCCCACGTGCCCTTTGTCAATGGGATTTCATCACTTGTCCCATCAACAAAAACCTATTCCCCCCTCCTCTTGAATCTAGACTCATCCAGTGACTTGCTTTTACCAAAGGAGTGAAGCCTGAGCCTTAAGAGGCATTTTCACCTTTTTGGAAAACAGATACCATAAAGAACCTCCTGCTAGATTTGGTGAAGGAACATGGGAAGAAAGGGAGAGACTGATCCATCTGGAGGATTCAAGCTCCATGCTGGGTGCAGAGATTACTTACATAAACAAACTTTAAAAATAAACATTCTTATGCCTCCTGAAAGGATGTGTAGCACAAAAAGAACCCTGGGTCTAGTGTGTGTTCAACAAAGAAGGAGAATCTTTGGGATGAGCAACAGGTTGGTAAAAAGTGTGGTACCTTCGTCCTACCTCAGGCATCAAACAGGATCCTATGTGGAAAGGTCTATGAAAATAAAGACAGTAGCACAGAAGCAGTAAATGCTTCAATAAAATATTATGGTGCTTATTCTGAACTAAATGGCCGAGATCACTTTTGGATTATCTCCTTGCGTTTTTGGTAAGGGTGGCACACAGGGAGATCTTGCGTTTACTGCCAAATAATTGCCATTAATGGTAAACATTTCATGTGCACAAGGCTGAAGTAAGCCCCAAGATGCTGTCAGGTGCTGAAATAATTCCAGACAGTTTAGAATAATAGTTCATATGTCTCAATCTATCTAAATGCGTACAAACAAGTAGTTTTTGTATCCAAGCGACTGTTCAGAGAATCTCACATTTATAAAATAGGTTTTAATTTATGAACTAGTGAAATCTGATGTTCTAGTGAAATCAAAGTATGAAATTTTTTAAATAGTATTGGTTTGCCTTAAAGAAGTAACATGGAGGGAGGGATGGAAATGGAGGAAGGTTCTTTTTTTTGTTTTTTGGAAGGTCTATTTTTCAAACATTATGTGATTTAAATGAAAAAATCACCCCAGTGGCAGTAATCAAATGAGGAGGAAAAAAGGCATCCAAATTGGTAAGAGAGAAATAAAACTGTCCCTATTTACAGATGACATGATACTATATATAGAAAACCCTAAAGACTCCACCAAAAAAAACCCAACACGTTAGAACAAATCAATTCAGCAAAGCTGCAGGGTACAAAATTAATACACAGAAATCCATTAAGTTTCTAAACACTAATAATGAAGTAGCAGAAAGAGAAATCAAGAAAATGATCTTGTTTACAACTGCATCAAAAAGATGCAAATAGCTAGGAACAAACGTAACCAAGGCGTGAGAGACCTTTACTCTGAAAACTGTTACTGATGAAAGAAACTGAAGAGACCACAAGTAAGTGGCAAGACATCCTTTGCTCATGAATTGGAAGAATAATGTTAAAATGTCCATACTACCCAAAGCAACTGACAGATTCAATGCAATCCCTATCAAAGGGCCAGCAGCACTGTACACAGATCTAGAACAAGCAATCCTAAAATTTGTATGGATTCACAGAAAACTCAGACTAACCAAAGCAATTGTGAGAAAGAAGAACACAGGTGGAGGTATCACAATCCCAAATTTCAAGCTACACTATAAAGCTGAAGTAATCAAAACAATAAGGTATTGACACAGAACACATAAGTCAGTAGAAGAGAATGGAGAGCCCAGGGGAGGAGAAATCTCAATGACCCACCTATGATGTAGGAGGTAAGAACGGGGAAAGAGCAGTCTTTCAATAAATGATGTTCAGAAAACTGGACAGCTACATCTAAGAGTGAAACTGGATCACTTTCTTACACCATGTGCAAAAATAAAATCAAAATGGATTAAAGACCTAAATGGAAGGCCTGAAACCATTAAACTCCTAAGAGGAGCATGGGCAGTAATCTCTTTAACAACATTTTTCTGGATAGGTCTCCTCGGACAAGGGAAACAAAAGCAAAAATTAACTACTGGGACAACACCAAACTAAGAACCATTTGCTCGGGAAGGAACCCATCAACAAAGCAAAAGAGCGGGCACCTGGATGGCTCAGTTGGTGAAGCATGCAACTCTTGACCTCACGGTTGTGAGTTCAAGCCCCACACTGGGTGCAGATTACTTAGAAATAAAGTTTTAAAAAGAAAAAGAAAGCAAAAGGGAACCCACTGAATGGGAGAAGATATTTGCAACTGACATATCCAATAAGGAGTTAATATCCAAAATACATAAAAAATATACAACACTAAAAAAAACCCCACAAATAATTCAACTAAAAGATGGGTAGAGGACTTTTTTTTTAAATGTTTTATTTATTTCTAGGAGAGAGAGAGACAGCATGAGCAGGGGAGGGTCAGAGAGAGAGGGAGTCACAGACTTTGAAACAGACTCCAGGCTCTGAGCTGGCAGTCAGCACAGAGCCCGACGCGGGGCTCGAACCCACGAACCGCGAGATCATGACCTAAGCGAAAGTCGCTTAACCGACTAAGCCACCCAGGCACCCCGGGTAGAGGACTTGACTAGACATTTTTCCAAGCAAGGCCTACAAAGGGCAACAGACACATATGAAGATACTCAGCATCACTAATCCTCAGGGTAATGCAAACCAAAAACCACAATGAGATACCAGTCAGAACAGCTACCACCAAAAAGACAATAAGTATTGGCAAGGATGTGGGGAAAAAGGGTCCCCTGTGCACTGTTGGTGTGAATGTAAACTGGCGCACTATGGAACAGAATGGAGGTTCCTCAAAAAACTAAAAACTGAAATACCAGGGGCTGCTGGGTGGTTCAGTTAAGCATCGGACTCTTGATCTCAGCTCAGGTCTTAATCTCAAGGTCGTGAGTTGAAGCCCTGTGTTGGGCTTTTAAGTTGGCATGAAGACTACTGAAAGAAAGAAAAAGAAAAAAAAGAAGAAAGAAAGAAAAAGAAATACCATACAATCCAGCAATTCCACTGCTGAGTATTTACCCAAAGAAAACAAAAACACTAGTTCAAACACATATATGCATCCCTATGTTTACTGCAGCATTATTTAAAATAGCGAAGATATAGATGCAACCTAAGTGACCATCCATAGGTGAATGCATAAAAGAAATATGTGGTGTAGACAGACATACAAATACACAATGGGATACTTACTTGGCCATAAAAAAAGACTGCAATCTTGCCATTCATGACAACAGAAATATACTATGTGGTCACGACACCACCACCCTAGAGGGTAGTGTGCTAAGTGAAATACATCAAACAGAGGAAGACAAATACCATATGATTTCACTTATATGTGGAATCTAAAAACAAAACAAATGAATAAACAAACAGAAACAAGACAACACTCCTAAACGCAGGGAACTGGTGGTTACCAGAGTGGGGAGGAAGGTGAGGATAAGCGTAACAGGTGAAAGGGGTGAAGAGGTACAAACTTCCAGTTAAAAACAAGTCATGGGGGTGAAAAGTACAGTACAGGGAATACAGTTGATACCATTGTAGCAACAACACATGCTACATGCATGCGCCTGTATGGGGATGTATAAGTGACTGCACTTATTGTGCTGAGCGCCGTACAATGTACAGAATTGTCAAACACCATGTTGTACAACCGAAACCAACATAACATCGCATGTCAACTATACACCAAAAAAATAAATGAAAAAGCATGAGCACAGAGGGTTAAAAACTAGCACAGTTATAATAAATGAGAACTACAATGCAAAACAAATACTATGGTTTTCCTTTTTGTTTTTAAAATCTACACTTTTTAAGCAGCGGTAATGAATCATTCAAGGAGAAATCTTTATTACTCTTTAGTTTGGCTGCAGGCAGATGAAAGGAGTTGGAATGGTACGTATTAGGTAATTGCAAAGTAGATGCTGTGCCCTTTATAGATCAAAGGATAACATCAAAGATCAATCTCCCCTGGAACATTCCTGGAGGGTTTCTCAGAAAACAATACAGCCCCTCAAATAATGAAAAATGCCAGTTGAATGAGTGCCCATCAGTAACAATAAATCTCCATAAATAAACTAATAATTTACATAGACTCCACAGAGATTCTAGATTAATATGGAGACGTTGCACCCCAACCCTGTCCAAAGAGAAAACATAGGGGGAGGAGAGGGAGAGGAAGGAGGAGAGTACAAACATTTTACTCTTGTTAGCATTCATTGTCTTCCAGTTCCTTTGTCCTCCGCCCACCAAGTATAGATGATGCTAACAAAATCAACATCCTGACCATGGCCCTTATAGAAACGGAAACTGTCATGAACCCCTGTAATTGAGGTTCAACCTGTACTATGTTCCCAACAGGAAAATTCAGGATGCCCAGTTAAACTTGAATTTCACCATGGATTGTGTATATTTATTATGAATCTGGCAATCTTACTCAAAGGCAAAGTGTTCTCAACAGATTACAAAATTCTCCATAGAAAGCATTTTTCTCATTGGGGATTTAGATGCTGTCTCCTGAGAAAGGCTGGGTCCTTGGGGAGACTTCAAAAAATATTAATCTTCATAACCTATTCGTTGCAGGCATGTTTAGAGCCTTTCAGGCAAGCTCGCAGAACTAACTGTTCAATTTTAGTCAACGATGTATATTGCTATGTAGGACAAGGGACCTGGGAACTCATGTTCCCAATGGAAAAACACTCGGTTAGGGGCACCTGGGTAGCTCAGTCTGTTAAGCATCTGACTTTGGCTCAAGTCGTGATCTCACGGTTCAGGAGTTCAAGCAAGCCCCACGTCAAGCTCTGTCCTGACAGCTTGGAGGCTTAAGCCTGCTTCAGATTGTGTGCCTCCCTCTCTCTTTGCCCCTTCCCCAACTCATGCTGTCTCAAAAACAAACAAACATTAAAAAAAAAAAAAAAAGAACACTCGGTTAGCTAAGCATCTTTTTGTACATTGCTCCTGAGTGATGCAATTTTTATTTTGCCCTGATTTATGGGAGTCTTCCAAGTATGAAATTCCTCTCTCTACCTTTTGCAAGCCATCAGTACATTTAGTGACTTTTTAAAAAAATTCTTGTAACACTTTATACCACACCAGGGAACTCATTTATACTGAACGACTAATGCCATCGCAAGAACCTCAAAATGCTTTACGACAATCTTTATGACACACAGGATGAGCTAATCAAGATTCTATTTTGTAAGTAATACAGGATTGTGCACAAAGTCTAAACACTGTGTTTCCTCTGATGTCAAGTATTAGATTCCATTCACTGGTGCCAAAGAAAAGTCATTTCATTTTTAAGATTTTATTTTTAAGTAATCTCTACGCCCAAAGTGGGGCTCAAACTTACAACCTGAGATCAAGAGTCGCAGGCTCCACCAAAACTGAACCAACCAGGTGTCACGAAAAGTCACACTTCAAGATTTCTTGCTCACCAGAAAAGTTAGGTAACTGCTTGGAAAGAAGGCATTTGAAATAAAACCTGACCAGTGGAATACTGCCCCACACAGTTCTGCTTAGAGTATACTCTCTAGGTTGGAAGAAAAAACTGGAAATCACTCTGCTGCTTAAGGGACAAGGTTGGAGAGAACGTCAAGGTCAATCACCTTAACTGATCATCTCTACTCCCCAAGAAACAAGAGATGGGCAATAGCACCAGAAAGTGCTGATGACTGGTTCACAGCACAAGTTCTAGAAGAAACCTGTAAACTAGTATTAACTGACATTTATTATGGGTAATAGCTCAAGAGACCATCATATTTACATCAGGTTCTACCAGATATCAGGCTGCAACTGCAGAGTGACATGAAATGATCAAACCCATGTGTAGAGGGGACCTGAGGAGGTGACCTGGTCCCCTCCCTAATCCTCTTCTGACACTGTCACGCCAACTACTGGGGGTGGGGGGGAACCCCACAAAACTATCTTATTTTTAGAGGCCTACAATGAAGAGAAATCCAGAGCCAGGATTTCAGCTCAACTAAAACGCTATACTTGTAACCCATGGTCGTATTTGGTCATCAGTAGAAAATATTCATGACACCTGTCAAAACCATAGCAAAGAGAATAAGGACCAAAGGTGATAAAATATGGCAACACTATAAATTAACTGTACAAACGTTTATTCCCTGGGTTAAAGAGCATCTCATATTTTTCCGTCAGATGATTATCAAAGCAGAGGTTAGATCCTGGCAAATGTTTATTCTACTTTACACTGAAGTCTCATGAGATGAAGGTGAGCCAAGCTGGTCATGGGAAAACACACTGAGAACAATGTGTGCCATAAGCCAGGCCTTGAGAACGACACAGTCTCTTCTAAAAATTTGTTGTCTTGAGGCAGGACCTAATTCTGAACAGCAGAGTACCAGTCATCCTACCGACCTGATGCTGGGGAGACTCAACAGAGCTCACCAAAATCTATGACATACAACCTGACATCTTGACAAAACGCAAGCTAACTTTTATAAGATTTATGTGCCAAAGCACCTCGCTCCATTGTTATATATGCAACACCAGCAGTCCCCTGATATTAACACAGGCTTCTGAAGAGAGGAGGATCCTAATTCTGCTAGGATAGGATGACTTTTGACTCATTTTTCTTCTCTAAAACAGGTATACCCCCATTTTGCCATTTACCTATTTCACAAGCTTATGAGAAAATTTGTGATCTCACAACTTAAAATTGCTTCAGCTTCGTGAAAATAACATCTAAACATAAAGAAAAATGTTTACTATGGTAAATACTTAATCTTGGTATTACAACTTTCCAGGTATAATTTGAGATCTAAGAAAAGACTGCAATGAATTTCCTGACAGGGAAGAAGTGTATGTAACATATTAGGGTGAGATCTGAAGTAGTTTAATAACAAATACATGTAACATCATCTGTTCTGTCTGATGCAGAGATTCTAAGATATTGGTATAAGCTTTATTAGTCATGTTCTAAGTCTACCAATATGAACATTAACAACTATAAAGGTCATTATTCCTTTACTCTAGGCAAGTGGTTCTCCACCACAACAGACCCAATACTCCCCTCTGTATTGCCCAATAAATATCCTGGAATGGAATTCGTAATTAACCTTACCTACCCAACAGGGCTTTAAAAGTCAACAAAAGCCTCATTTCAATGAAATAAAAGGAAAATAGTTTACAATAAGAGAAATGTCTGTAAATGCTCAGGCATGACTATCCTAGGAGACAGAATGAAATACGGAAATGCTGCTCCAAGGGGAAGAATTCAAACACGTCCATGTCCCTGAACTGAGGCCTCCTATCAGCACGTCAGGGCAAATCCTGGATCTGCTAGGACCAAGAGAACCCTTGATTTTTATACTCAGAATAACCAAGACTGCAAATATCACTCTATTGAAAGACCACGAAGGACCATGCAGTCATGGGTGACGTGGGCAAGCTTTCAGAAGAAGGAAGTGTGCTGGGCAGGCTCTTTAGGAAAAGTTCCTTCACTGGATGATTTGGGAGGTCATGGCTCAGGTGGGTGAGGGATCAGGATAAGAAATTTCTGTTTCCACAACTCCTTAAACATATCCTCCATGAACCTGTTTTTTTTTTTTTAAGTTTATTTATTTATTTTGAGAAAGAGAAAGAGAGAACACAAGCAGGGCAGGGACCAAGAGAGCAAGAGAAAGAATCCCAAGCCATAGAAAATGGACCTGAGCAGAAACCCTGGGTGGGACACTTAACCAACTGAGCCACCCAGGCACCCCACCCTGCCCCCACCCTCCGTGAACTCTTGACAGATTCTGAGCTGGCCTCATTCCATGCCGGCAATCACAACTGGCCTCCAGGAACATGTTCATTCTTCCATCCTGATTTTCTAGAATTATAGACTGGTAGGCTGGGGAAATGTATTTTGCTATTATCTAATTGTGATCCTCATTTTAGAGGTTAGTAAATTTAGTCCTGTTTGGGGTCATAAAGATTGTTAAGAGCGGAGTTAGAGGCCTCTTGATTTCCAGGCCAGGACTGTGTTCACTCTACCACATTTAAGGAAAATTAAGCTTACTGTTAAGAGATCTCTTTGAGAAAATGAAACCTACTAAGGAAAACAAACAAAAATTTAAAAGATTCTGTCTGAAAGCACCCTACCATCTTTTTCAAAGCTTCATGCAGCTTTTCTGAAATCAAGCAGTTAAAAGTTATTAATAGATACGCAATACAAGGTGTAACTCTTTTCATGATAGTCTTTTAATGGTGGCCTGGCATTCTACCCTTCGGATGCTCTGTATTTTATTTAATCAACTGCTTTTTACTAGATATCTAGACTACTTCCCTTTTTTTATTACTCACTTAGTGGACTGAAAACTGTTAATGAATTGATAAGAAATGTTTATCCAATAAAAAAAAAAAACCTGTTGGGGCACCTGGGTACCTCAGTCAGTTAAGCATCTGATTCTTGGTTTTGGCTCAGATCATCTCATGGTTGTGGGATACAGCCCTGCATCAGGCTCTGCACTGATAGTGCAGATTCTTGGGATTCTCTCGCTCTCCACTGCTTCCCTGCTCCCTCCCCCTCCCCTGCACTCTCCATCTCTCTCTCAAATATTAAAAAACACTAAGGGAAAAAAGCTCTACAAATGGAACTGTCTTTTCAGAATACATCAAATTCTACATTGTAACTACCCCCAAAGGCAAACACTGCTTCTTCTCCACCTCCCTTTATTCAACTCTTAAATATTATCCCAAATAAACCATGCAAATTCATCATGAAAAGTTACCTGCATTTAAAATACACAGTCCCTTCATGGCTTCCATCGTGCTTTCCTCTCGCGGGATTGTCCCATTCCACTCCCAACCAGAGTCCTGGCAGAATAAGAAAAACCAAGTGAGCAATATTTGCTTTTTTTCTGCAAGCAAATACAGTTTGAAACAGAAACCGTATTACACAGACACCACTGGGGGAGAAAAGTATCTTTGGAAAAGGACAAGCTAACCTCAGGGCCGGGACTGCAATCAGCAAATGCAATAGCAGGTCTGGTTCAAAAGACAACAAAAATTACAACTGCAGGAACCGATAGCTAAAATTCACTAAGCATGTACTGAACGCCACCCACTTTTCTCTGTATTATCTCAATGGTCTCCTCACAACTGACATTTCACCTTTGTAAAGCAGATTCTTCTTCTGGCCTTCTTTTTACTAAATCCTGAGCAAACACACATTTTTTTTTCTAGGCCTGATCTAGTAATCTGCTTTTCATAAAATAAAAAAAATCTATATATAAATAGGATTTTTATTCAACATAGGTAAAATAACTTGCCCAAAGTCAGACATTTTCAAAACCAGGTCATTCTAACTCCAGAAGCCAAGTCTTCCCCATCACACTGTGCTATCTAGGACTCACGTCTTCTAGCCGTATTCCACCTTGAAGTTTCCAGAGCATTTTTGTTACTTTCCCTCCTCCCTTCCACTACAGATACAGCACTGTACTAGGTGCAAAAGATAGAGTTTCACTTGTGGATCAGCCCTCCCAGTGAAAAACAGAAAAGCTAGATAAACTTTTTTTTTAAAGCACACTTAATTTTTTTAATGTTTTTTTTTTTTTTTTTTTCTTAGAGAGAGAGAGAGAAAGAGGCAGAGACAAACACAAAGACAGAGTGCACGTTGGGGAGGGGGAGAGAAAGAGGGAGACACAGAATCCAAAGCAGGGTCCAGGCTCTGAGCTGTCAGCACAGAGCCTGATGCAGGGTTTGAACCCACGAACCATGAGATCATGACCTGAGCTGAAGTTGGACACTTAATCAACTGAACCACTCAGGGACCTCTAGATAAACTATTTTTAAAAATCAATTTACATCTTGGGGCACCTGGATAGCTCAGTTGCTTAAGTGTCAGACTTCAGCTCAGGTCATGATCTCATGGTTCATGAGTTTGAGCCCCACATTAGGGCTCTCTGCTATCCGTGCAAAGCCCACTTCAGACTCTGTCCCCACCCCTGGTGTCCAACCCCCCCACTCATGCTCTCTCCCTCTCTCCTCCTCATTCTCTTAAGTAAAAAAGAAATAAAATTTTCAATAAAAAAAATGAAGAGCTCCAGGTAAATGGTAATGATGGATGCACAATGATGTGAATGTACTTAATATCACTGAATTGTATTTAAAAATGGTTAAAAAGGGGGGCGCCTGGGTGGCTGAGTCAGTTGAGCATCTGACACTTGGTTATGGCTCAGGTCATGACCCTAGGGTCATGGGATCAAGCCCCACATCAGGCTCTGCAATGAATGTAGAGTTGGCTTGGGATTCTCTCCCCCCTTCCCCCGCCCGTCCCTCTCCTGCTCAGACCCTTTCTCAAAAAATAAATTACTTAATTAAAACTAATGGGTTAAAATGGTCAATTTGGTCATGTACGTTTACTGTAATTTTAAAGATCTGTGTACATATAAAGTATCTCTTTGGAAGCACCAGAGAGCTACTAGGGCAGTGCAGAATTACAAGGCTGATGCGGGAGAAGAGGGAAACACAAAGAGTTGAACTAATAAGCATTTAGAGCAATCTTTTTTCCCTTTGAGGCAGCTGGTAATTCTGACAGAAGAAGCTAAAAAGCTGAACAGATCTTCAGACAGATTTCAGGGGCTAATAAATCAATATTGAAAATCACAGCCTCCCAGGGAAGGTGAGAGTTGCTGACAAACTCTAGGATTTGTACTGGGCTCAAAATGTCTTCATTCTAAGAGTAAGGGGGAATCAACTCTAAATCAACTAGCTCTTGTAGGGATTAAAGGCCAACTTCAAATAATCTCATTCACAGATACGTTTAAACTATCTGGGGTTGCTACTGACCCTAGCTATCTGCCAGAGTAACTTTCAGTTCTTTCTGGAGGAAGATAACACTATTGCAAAGCTCAAATTCTAAGTTTTCATAAACATTTCTGGCACTCAAAAATATTCAAGCATAGAAAAGGACAAAGACTATGTGACTGAGAACCAAGGAAAACAAGAGTCAACAACTGACAGATTAATCAAGCATCTGCATGATGAAGTTTTAACTATGTTTAAAGAATTTGCAAGAAACGCTTGAGAATTTTGCAGAAAATTTTAAAACTCTATTTTTTTAGAATCCTAAGTAAAACTTCAGAACTGAAAGATAGAATTCAAATTATAATCCAACAGATGGAATTTTAAAATGGATTATACTAGGGGCGCCTGGATGGCTCAGTGGGTTGAGTGTCTGACTCTTGGTTTCGGCTCAGGTCATGATCTCACTATTTGGTGGCTTTGAGCCCCACCCACATCGGGCTCTGAACTGTGGCATAGAGTCTACTTGGGGTTCCCTCTCTCCCTCTCTCTCTCTCTGCCCCTCCCCGACTTGTGCTGTCTCAAAATAAACTCAAAATATTAAAAAAATAGACTATATCATACATTATTTAAAAATATGTCAGAAAAAAAATATAGAGAATGAATCCCAGTGATGAGGAATAACAAAACATGGGCTAGAGTGTAAGAGACCTAAAGGGTACGATGAAAAGGTCTAGTACATATATAACTGGAGTCCCAAGAAGAGAAGAGAGATTGTGGAAGAAGCAATCTTGGAAGAAATAATGACTGACAATATCATAAAAATAAAGAAAGCCATCAAGCCACAGAAGCTCAAGAAACACCAAACTACAAATGCAAAGAAAACCATGGCCAAGCACATTAGGATAAAATGGCCATATACCAAAGACAATAAGAAAAATCCTCAAACAGCTGGGGTGGGGGAGAGGAAACAGGTTACCAACAAAGGAAAACAACCAGATCAACAGCTGAGGTCTCCGTTTAAACAGTCAGAAGACAAATGAATGATACCTTCAAAAAACTGAAGGAAAAGTAACTGGTGATCTGGAACACTGTCATTGGTGAAAATATCCCTCAGAAAGCGAAAGTGTGCAAGTGGCCCTGAACAGCCAAAACAATCCTGAAGTACAAAGTCAGAGGGCACAGGTTCCAGTTTCAAATTTACTACAAAGCTACAATAATCAATGTAGTGCTGGCATAAGGATAGATGACATACAGGACAATGGAATAGAATTGAGACCAGAAGTAAACCCATAAATGGTCAATTGATTTTTCACAAAAACGTCTAGTCAATGGGCAAAGGGTTAATCTCTTCAACAAATCATGCTGAGACAGCTAGATAGCCTCATGAAAAAGAAAAAATGTAGACCCCCCCCACTTCACATCATAGGACCCACATAGATCACTAATGTAAATACAACGGCTAAACCCATATTAACACTTAGAAGAAAACTTAGAGATAAATCTTCAGGGCTGCAGATTTGGCAATGGGTTCTTAGAATACCAAAGTGCAAGTGACAAAAGAAAAAAACAGATAAATTGGACCTCACAAAAATTAAACACTTATGTGCAAAGGACAGTGATCAAGAATGTGAAAAGTCAAGCTACAGAATGGGAGAAAATATTTACAAATCACTAATCTGATACGGGCTTCATATTCAGAACATGAAACAACTAAAACTTGACAACAAAAGACAAGCCAACTGACTGTAGTTTTGATTTGCATTTCCCTTGTGCTAAGTGAAGATGAACATCTTTTCACATGTCTGTTGGCCATCTGCATGTCTCACACCTGTTGGAAGGGCTAAAATCAAAACCACAAAAGGGACGCTTGGGCGGCTCAGTAGGCTAAGCGGCCGACTTTGGCTTAGTTCATGATCTCTAGGTTTGTGAGTTTGAGCTCCATGTCCGGCTCTGTATTGATAGCTCAGAGCCTGGAGCCTGCTTTGGATTCTGTGTCTCTCTCTCTGCCCTTTCCTTGCTGGTGCTCACTCTCTCCTCTCAAAAATAAATAAAATTAAAAATTTAAAACACACACACACATACACACACACAAAACAACAGGTGTTGGAGAGGATATGGAGAAGAAGGAACCCTCTTGCACTGCTGGTGGGAATGCAAATTGGTGTAGCTGTGTGGAAGAAAGTATGGAGGTTCCTCAAAAGTTCCCTAAGATCCAGCAATCACACTACTGGGTATTTACCCAAAGAATATGAAAACACTAATTCAAAGGGATACATATATCCCTATGTTTATAGCAGCATTATTTACAATAACCAAGATATAGAAGCAGAGTAAGTGTCCACTGGCTGATGAATGGATAAAGAATACGTGGTTATACACCTACATTGGAATATTACTCAGCCATCAAAAAGAATGAATTCTTGCCATTTGCAATGACATGGATGCAGCTAGAGAGTACAATGCTAAACAAAATAAGTCAGAGAAAGACAAGTACCATATGATTTCATTTATATTTCACCTATAATTTAAGAAACAAAACAAATAAGCAAAGGGGAAAAAGAGACAGATCAAGAAATATACTATTAACTATAGAGAACAAACTGATAGTTATGAGGGAAGGTAGGATGGGGAATGGGTGAAATAGGAGACGAGCACTGGGTGATGTATGAAATTGTTGAATCACTATTATACAGCTGAGAATAATATAACACTATACATTAACAGCAATTAAAACAAGAAAAAAAAACCCAACTGAAAAATGGGCAAAAGACTTAGATATTTCTCCAAAAAAATATATACAAATGGCCAATACATAAAAGATGCTCAATGTCATTAATCATTATTGAAATGCAATCAAGGCCACAATGAGATACCATTTCACACCTAATAGTACAGCTATAATCAAGATAATAAAAAGTTAAAAAAAAAAAAAGTAATAATAATAATGGAAAGTAACAAGTGCTGGCAAGGACGCGGAAAAACTTTTATACATTGCTGGTGGAAACAAACTGGTGTCGCCCCTATGGAAACAGTCTGGTGGTTCCTGAAAAAGCTAAATGTAGAACTACCATATGACCCATCAGTTCTACTTATAGCTATATAATCAAAAGCATTAGAAAGACTCAGATACTTGCATGCCAGTGTTCACTGCAGCATTATTCACAACAGCCAAAATGTCCATTAATAGATGGACAGATCAAATGTGACAAACATAGAAAGGAATATTCAGCCATAAAAAAGAATGAAGCTCTTACACATGCTACATGGATGAACCTTGAGGACATGACATTAAATGAAATAAGTCATCCTGAAAGGACACACACCGTATGGTTCTACTCAAATAGTGACTATTCTAGGTACCTTATACAACTATAAAACTTAAAAATGGTATAAATTTTATGCATATTTTACCACAATTAGATACTTTAACATGTTAAAACAGGAGGAAGGAAGAGATGGACAGGTGGAGCACAGAGAATTTTGAAGGCTGTGACCTTACCTACTCTGTATGGGACCGGTCATAAATTGTTCCAAACCAACAGAATATACAACACCAAGAGTGAACTTCAATGGACTTGGAGTAATAATGATGTATCAATACAGATTAATCAATTGCAACAAACGAACACTCTAGTGGGAGACACAGAGAACTGGGAGGTTATGCATTTGTGGGCACAGGAGGAAAGCTCTCTACCTGATGTTCGGTTTTGCTGTGAACTTAAAACTACTCTAAAACATAAAGTCCAGGGGCACCTGGGTGCCTCGGTTGAGTGTCTGACTCTTGATTTCATCTCAGATTAGTGAGATCAAGCCCCATGTCAGACTCTGCTGTGTGGGATTCTCTTTCTCTCTCTGCCCCTCCCCACGCACACATGCACACACTCTCTCTCTCTCTCTCTCTCTCTCAAAATAAAAAATTTTAAAAACAAGAAAATAAAAAATAAAGTCTATTCAAAAATAGGCTAAAATGGTAACTTTTACTATATATATTTTACAGCAATCAAACATTTTGATAAAGGGGCACCTGGGTGGCTCAGCATTAAGCACCCAACTCTTGATATTGGCTCAGGTCATCTCAGTTTGTGAGTTTGAGCCCCAGGTCAGGCTTGGAGCTGATAGTGCAGAGCCTGCCTGGGATTCTCTGTCTCTCCGTCTCTCATTCTCTCTCCCCCCTTCCCCCACTGGGGCATGCATGCTCTCTCCCTCTCTCAAAATAAACAAACATAAAAAAATGTTTTAACAGAAAGTGGTCAGAATGTTTTATATGCATGTTACCATAATTTAAAAAAAATTTTTAAAAGAAAATTTCAATAAAGAAAAATGAATAGGGGTGATCTTAAGGGTAAAGAACCTTGTCCCAGGGGCACCTGGGTGGCTCAGTCCATTAAGTGTCTGACTTCAAGCTCAGGTCATGATCTTACAGTTTGTGAGTTTGAGCCCCACATCAGGCTCTGTGCTGACAGCTCAGAACCTGGAGCCTGCTTCAGATTCTGTGTCTCCCTCTCTCTCTGCCCTTCCCCTGCTCACTCATGTACATGCTCACGCTCTCTCTCTCAAAAATAAACATTAAAAAAACTTTTTAAAGAAAGAAAATTATCCCAGATGAAAATCTGAGGATACAGAAGGGAACAAAAGGCAAGAAAAGAGTAAACATATGGATAATTTTAAATTAATCAAAATATAAATATCAGCTCTTTGTATTTAATATGTGCAAAAATTAAAATATCCAGCATATGCATTAGAAGTGGGGAAACAGAATTATTATTCAAGTATTCTAAGGTCTTTGCATGAGTCCAGGAAGAAGTAAAATTACTAATTAGACTTTTGTAGGTCAAAGATGCATGTTTTTATCTCTATAATTACTTAGTAATAAAAAAATGTATGAATACCAAAATAGAAAGGAAAAATAAAGTTTAAAAAATAATCCAGTAAAAGGGGAAAAAAGGAGAGAAGAAAAGAACAAAGCACAGGTAAGACAAATAGAAAGCAAATAGTAAGATGGTAAAGATTAACTCAAATTACCAACAGAGAAGTGAAAAAGGACTAAATGTCCTAATTACAAGAGTCATCAGAAGCGATCGCTGGAATTTTTTTTTTATGTTTTTATTTATTTCTGAGAGAGAGACAGACAGACAGATAGCGTGAGCAGGGGAGGGTCAGAGAGAGAGGGAGACACAGAATCTGAAGCAGGCTCCAGGCTCTGAGCTAGCTGTCAGCATAGAGCCCGATGCGGGGCTTGAACCCACGAACCGTGAGATCATGACCTGAGCCAAAGTCGGATGCTTAACCAACTAAGCCACCCAGGCACCCCTGGAATTTTTATAGGGATCAAACTATCTGTAGATTGTTTAGGGTAGTATGGACATTTTTACAAGATTAACTCTTCCAACCCACGAACATGTGATTCTATTTATTTAATTTCTTTCAGTAACGTCTTATAGTTTTCATTGTGTAAGTTTTTCACCTCCCTAATTTAGTTCCTAAGTATTTTATTCTTTTTGATGTGGTATATGTATACAGTGGAATATTATTCAGCCTTAAAAAGGAAGGAAATTCTGCCACATGCCACAACATAGATGAACCTTGCTGACATTATGCTGAGGGAGATACACTAGTCAGAGAAGGCAAACACAATAATCAAATTCCTAAGAAACAGGAGAATGGTGACTGCCTGGGACTGGTAAGAGAGAAGAATGAGACACTACGGTTTAATGAGTATGAAATTTCAGTTTTGGGAAATAAAAAATGTTCTTGAGATGGATGATGGTAATGGCTGTACAATAGGAATGTACCTAATGCCACTGAACATATACTTGATGTAAAAGAGTTGGGGGAGGGGCAGAGAGAAAAGGAGAGAGAATCCCAAACAGGCTCCATTCTATAAGCACAGAGCCCGACATGGGGCTCCATCTCACGAACCATGAGATTGTGACCTGAGATGAAAGAGTCAGGTGCCTAACCGACTGACCCACCCAGGTGCCCCTAAATTAGAAAATATTTTGAATAAAATGATGACAAAAATACGACACATCAAAATCTGGGGAATGTATCTATAAGTGGCATTTTGAGAGAAACATACGGACTTAAACGTATAGGTTAGATGGAAGACCGAAAATAATCATCTATCTCAAATGCTGATGGGAGAAAAATGAGCAAATTAAACCTACAGAGGGAAAACAAATAGGAGAGCAAAACAAGTAATAGTTTCTTACCATAAAACATCTCAAAGATTTCTAACAGGGATAGATGTAAAAACCAGCAGCCATTATATAAGGAATAAATCTTGGAATAAAAGAAAGTACAGGCGATATGGAAGCACAGATAAGACAGTTAATAGTTGGCTAGTGTGTGGGAAAGACTTGCAGAAGTAGTAACAGGAGGCAAACCTTGAAGGGAAAATATGTGAGCCCAAGGCAGAGTAGAGAAGAGAGTTCAGGGCCTGTTTAGGGAACCTCAAAAAGAAAAAAAAAAAAGATCCAGCTGGGTGTGGGGCCCAGGGGTGGGGGCAACAGCCATGGCAGGAGAAAAACACTCAGCAGGGGTGAAGGGAGGCTGGGCTCCATTTTAAAGATAAGAAACTAAAACTGTGGGGAAATAACGTCACTGGCTACCTCTAGTCTCACAGCACTTCTGATGGCAGATGTGCGGCTTTCTACACAGCACACAATCCTCCAATTCTTGGCAGACGAACTGGGCGTCCTGCAATGTAACTCAACTCAAAGCTGATACAAACTGCACAGACCCACCCACCCCTCGGATGAAGGGCTCAGGTCCTTAATAATAACCCCACTTCAGCTGCCAGTCCTAAGTCCCAGGTTGTCAGCCGGACTTCTCAGCAACCAACCAGAAGATCAGGGGTTTCCACATCCGTTCTTCCCTTCTGACAATTTGCTAGAACTGCTCACAGAACTCCAGTTAACTGTTACGTTTACTGGTTTATTATAAAAGATGGAACAGATGAAAGGCTACATGAAGAGGTACACAGGGCGAAGTCCAGAAAGGTCTTGAGTGCAAGTGTCTGTCCCTACAACTTGAGGTACACGGCCCTCTCACCAAGCCAGAAACCCTCCAAACCCCAGTTTAGGGATGCTCACAGAGACTTCATCATGTGGGCACAATGGACTTTTCATCTTAGCCCCTTTCTTCTCCCCAAAGAACGGGGGTGAGGCTGAAAGTTCCAAGTTCCTAATTAAGGTGTGTGTGGTCTTTCTGGTAACTGGCCCCCACCCTGAAGCTATTTAGGGGACCCAAGTCACCAGTCATTATCATACAAAAAGACACTCATCACTATGGAGATTCCAAGGGCTTTCTTTAAAAGCTCTAGGTATCAGAACAGGGGTGGAAGACCAAATATTAGAACCTGTGAAATCTCACTAAAATGTAGTCAGGAGGTTTCGCAGGGGGAGCACTCATGCTATATGGCCATTCGTAGTCAACTGCAGACAGGAAGGGCAGAACCTGACTTTACATGGACTTGACCTTGCACCCAGATCCTCCTCTATTATTCCAGCCAGAAGAAGAGACATTTTCTTTATCCCCTGACAACAGCTCGGACAATAAAAAGCCACCATACTTCAAACTCCCAGTTTCCTCCGATAGACTTCGTTTTGAACAGCCTTCCCAACATACCTCTTTCCTCCTTAAAAAAAGATGCTTCTCCTTTATTCCCTTGGACTTGCCTGTGGATTTTGCCACAACTTATTTGTCCTGGACTCCAAATGTCTTTTATTCCTAAATAAGCCCATCTTTTTCCTTTTGTAAATAGACATTTTTTTTTAAGCGATCGCTACATGTGGCCAACATGGGGCTTGAACTCCCAACCTTCAGATCAAGAGTGGCATGCCATACCAACTGAGCCAGTCAGGCAGAGGGCTTATTTTATTCCTAAATAAGCTCATCTTTTGCTGGTAAAACAACTGGCAGTTTTTAAGTTTAACAAAAGATGCTCCTAGCATCCCCTACCATACAGGAAATTACATAGGTTTAGGGAGGAAGTTTTGTGTCAGGAACCAGAGGCAGAGACCAAATATGTTTTTCTTACTATGTCATGTTTGCCAAAATAACACAGCAAAAAAGGACCAGACATAATTCTTGTGTCTTTATCCACTTTTTGTCAAACAGAGGCCTTTATGTAAGAAATAAATCCAACTAGTGTTATTCATCATAAAAGCTGTCAGAATGACAGAATGAATGGAATGGATGGACATTACTAGGAAGGATGCACAACACAAGGCCAGTCTTTCACACTGCCAGGAACCAGTCACTTGTAAAGCGAACACCAGTGGAAAGAGCAAGGCCAGCATGCAACTGTGATCAGCTGCAAGTCTGATGAAGCATACCTACTGTTTGGCAAGCTATTACCCAGTCTATTAAAGCCAGATAGCAAGTACAGATGGGAGAGTGAACAGGAGCAGCGCTGGGCAGGACCACGGCATCAGTCAGCCCCAACACTGTAAGATCCAGGCTTCTGTCTTCTGCAAGCCACGGGTGAGAAGGCCCTATTAGCCTCAGTCTACCAAATTCAAATGTGCAAAAGAGATTGAAGCAGACACAATATAGATTTATTATTTTACGATGATAAATAAAACTGTTACACAAACCTAAATATTCTGGCCAGCACGAGTAGCTCTTGATGTCCACTTGGAGGTCTCCCTGGACATCAAGACACATGAAAAACCAACTATAGTCAGATCCTTCACGAAAATCACAAGAACTGAAAATAATGAATCCAATGAGCCAGCATTCATATTCCTTCATATCTGCCCAAATGAATTCTATCCACACAAAGTCAGTGCACAGATGTGTGCAGCAGCTTTGTTCATAATCGCCATAACTTGGTAGCATGGACAACCTGTGCTACCCCCAGATAATGGAGTATTATTTAGCATTAAAAAGAAATGAGCTATCAACTCATGAAAAGAACTGGAGGAAATTTAAATGCATGTTACTAAGTGGAAAAAAAAAGGCAATCTGAAAAGACTGCATACTATAGGATTCCAACTATAGGACTTTCTAGAAAAGGCAAACCTATGGAAACAGTAAAAATCATCAGTGCTTAGGGAGGAGAAAGAGATGAACAGGGAGAGCACGGGGGATTTTTAGCCAGTGAAACTATTCCATGTGATATTATAATGGTGGATTCAGGCCACTGGGCATTTGTCAAAACACATAAAATGTACAACACCAAGAATGAGCTCTAAAGTAAATAATGGACTTTGAGTGATAATGAGAAACACAGAGAATCTTCCATCTCCATTAAGCAATACTGCTAATCTGATTCATTCAGTGTCCATCTTTACAAAATTACTCGCCGAGAGGGCAGGTGTTTAGAGCCTCCTACTACTGACATTGGCTCATAGCTGAAACAAAGTCAGTTTCAATAATTTGGGAGCTGGACTCACAACTACAAGATTAGTCTAAGATGCCTCAAGTTCTTTGAAATTATGAAGTGTGTTGTCTTCAGCACTATTGCAGGCAGTCTTGCTCCAGGTATATGCCAATGCCACTTGGAAGTAGTCTTTTGTTTTTGTATTCTGTAACCTGAGAATACAGGTTATAAGGTTATACTTGCAGTTAACTTACAACCGAAGAAAAAAAAAACCACACACACACACACACACACACACACACACACACACAAATAGGAGGGAGCCCAGATGGTGGAACAGCATGGAAGTTTTTGGTTGTTTTTGTTTTTGTTTTCTGTCTCTGGTCCCTGAAATGCAGCCAGATCAACACCAAACCATCTTGCACACCTAGAAAACTGATTTGAGGATTAAGACAACAATCTGCACAACTTGAACCATGGACCTAGGTAGGTACATGGTGCAGAGAGGTGAACTGGGAGAGAGAGAAGCCATGGAGGGCAGGGAGCTGTTTTTGCTTGTGGAGGGAGGACAGGGACAGGATGTGTGTGTGGGCGGGGGGGGAGGATGGAGGTGGGGAGAGTACGGGGAAAAGCACCACCCTCCAAAAGCAGCTGAAGAGAAAGAGGAAGACTGGAAACAGCCACAAGAGACTGAACAAAAAAGGGAGAAAGGAGAGGGTTTAAAATCCGTGAAGACTCTATAAACGGATAGAGCACAGAGTCTGAAACTCCACAGCTCAATACCTAGCAGTGCTCTGGTGGGAAGGGTGAATCCCTAAGAGCAAAGAGTAAGGTCTGAGGGGTTCTCAGGACACATGGGGAGAGGCAGTTCCCCTCCTGGGAGGACATTTAGAAGCTGTGCGGCATCCCCACAGGCAAAGGTCCCAGGGGACCCTGGAGATCAACCACATTCCCTGGTGTTGGAACAAGGATGTTAGGGGTGAAGCCTGGAACCAGATGTGTGTCATGATTCAACATAATCTCTGAAATACAGAGGCTACATGACCATGTGAATTTTTTCTGGGGTGGGCTGGCACCTGGCCACAGTTTCTGGGCATGGGCAACAGCATGGTTGTGCGAACATTCCTGGGGGTGGACTGGCACCTGACCATTGTTTGGCAAGACCCTCCCCCAAAGGGTCTGAGTGGGTCAAGGCCGCAATCCCTCAGGAAGGAGGTGCCTGCCTGTCAGCCTAACGGCTTGGTCATGGACAGTGTAGAAGCAGGGAGAGGACAAAGCTGGAGACAAAGGAGGAGAGCTTGATTGCTGGTCAGGGAAAAGCACAGAGTTCTGATACTAGAGACTGGGTAACTGGGTGACACCATTTTCATCCCTCACATGCATGTGCATACACGCCTACACACGCCCCAACAATCCACCCCAGTAAACTAAGCAGAACCATCTAGTGGAAAAAGCAGCCGTTACACCAAGCCCTGTCCAACTGCGCTAATCACGCTGTAAAGGAACACAAGTCTCTCTGCTTGCTTAGTTTACAGACTATAAAGTGCTCCATAGTTTGACCTCTAGGGGAAACTGAATTTTAATTGTATTTCATTTTGTTCACTCGACCATCTATTCAATTTTTCTTTTCTTATCCTTGAATACAGAAAGAAAACTTTATTTTCCAGTTTTATAATAAAGATTCTTCTGTATTTTTTCTACTATATTTTTTACTTTTTTATAAAATTTTAAATTCTACTTAACTTTGTTTCATTTCATTCTATTTTATTGTATTCATTTTTTCAAATTTTCTAATGTTTTCCTCCCCCCCTTTTTTCTTTTATCTTTCCCTTTTTCTTTTCTTATCTTTCCCTTTCTTCTCTAATCTATCTTCCTTCACCAACCAGACCAAAACACACCTAGGATCTAGCATCCTTTGATTTTTTGTGTTGTAATTTAAAAAAAATTTTTTTACATTATTAATCCCTTTTCTTCCTTCAAAATAAGGAAACAAAGGAATTCACCCCAAAAGAAAGAAACAAGAAGAAATGACAGCCAGGACTTAACACAGATGGAAGCAAGATGTTTGAATCAGAATTTAGAAACACAATAATAAGAATACTAGCTGGGGCTGAAAATAGCACAGAATCCCTTTCTGCAGAGATAAAAGAAGTAAAAGCTACTCAGGATCAAATTTAAAATGCTATAACTAAGCTACAATCTCGAATGAATACCACAGCAGCAAGGATGGATGAAGCAGAGTAGCAAGTCAGTGATACAGAGGATAAACTTATGGAGAGTGATGAAGCAGAAAAAAAGAGCACAATTTATAAGAGTTAGAGAACTCAGCGACTCATTTAAAAGGAATATCAGAATCATAGGGGTCTCAAAAGATGAAAAAGGAGAAGAAGGTTTCTATGAGGAAATTCTAGTGGAAAACTTTCCTAACCTGGAGAAAGACACAGACGTCAAAATTCAGGAAGCACAGAGAACTCCCATTAGATTAAACACAAACTGAGCATCAGTGAGGCATATCATAGTCAAATTCACAAAAATACTCAGGCAAGGAAAGAATCATCAAAGTAGCAAGAGGAAAATAGTCCTTAACCTACAAGGGAAGACAAATTGCTCAAAAGAGCACTATTCTACATATGTAGAGATTTGCTACCAAATAATGTGTGTGGACTCTGATTCACAATGTAGTATTAGTTCAATAAAAGCTATGAAGGGCGCCTGGGTGGCTCAGTCAGTTGAATGTCCTACTATTGATTTTAGCTCGGGTCATGACCCCAGGGTCATGGGATCGAGCTCTGCATTGGGGAATCCCTGCTTGGGATATTCTCATTCTCTCTCTCTCATGGGGGGGAAGAAAAAAAGCTATAAAATCTTTGTTATAACAGTAGCAACAAAACCCCACTAAGAAAGTACAGTAAATGTTATTTAAACAAAAACACCTTAGGGGTACCTGGCTGGTTCAGTCAGTAGGGCATACGACTCTTGATCTTGGGGAAGAGTTCAGGCCCCACACTCAGCATAGAGATTACTTTAAAAAACAAACAAACCAAAAAAAAAAACAACCATCTTGGGCAATATAACTCATAAATAATGTCATAAACCTAAAATAGGTAAATAAATGCTACAAAAGCCTTAAAAAGTTAAATAAACAACTTTCTTTTGTGGTGAAAACAACAGTAAAGATTAGACACAGATTTTCTTTACATGAGGGAACAAGAAACTCACATCTAAAATTAATCAGGAAAAAAAGCAGGCAGCCACTCTGGAAAACAGTATGGAGGTTCCTCAAAAAATTAAAAATAGAACTACCTTACGATCTAGCAATTGCACTACTAGGTATTTATCCAAGGGATACAGGTATGCTGTTTCCAAGGAGCACACACACTCCAATGTTTATAGCTGCGCTATCGACAATAGCCAAAGTATAGAAAGAGTCCAAAAGTCCATTGACAGATGAATGGATAAATAAGATGTGGTGTGTGTGTGTGTGTGTGTGTGTGTATGATGGAGTATTACCTGGCAATCAAAAGAATGAAATCTTGCCATTTGCAACAACACGGATGGAACCAGAGCATTATGCTATGCGAAATTAGTCAGAGACAGACATATAGCATATGACTTCACTAGTGCAATTTAAGATATAAAACAGATGAACATAAGGGAAGGGAAGCAAACACGGAGGAGGACAAAACATAAAACACTTAAATATAGAGAACTGAAGGTTGCTGGAGGGGTTGTGGGAGGGGGGATGGGCTAAATGGGCAAGGGGCACTAAGGAGGACACTTGCTGAGATGAGCACTGGGTGTTAGATCTAGGGGATGAATCACTGGATTCTACCCTGAAATCACTNTACATGCGTGGGTGAGCACTTTCCCTCTCTCAAAAATAAAAAATATAAAATAAAATGCTTAAGCAAAAAATTAGAAGAAATGAAGTAAATAAGGCAAAATGTTAGCTATTTTAAATTGACATCACAAGTATATACAGGTGTTCCTTATACTATTCTCTGCGGTATGTTTGAAACTTCTATAAAAAGTAATAAAAAATAGGGGCGCCTGGGTGGCTCAGTCGGTTGAGCATCTGACTTTGGCTCAGATCATGATCTCATGGTCTGTGGGTTCACGCCCCACATCGGGCTCTGTGCTGACAGCTCAGAGCCTGGAGCCTGCTTCGGATTCTGTGACTCCCTCTCTCTCTGACCGTCCCCTGCCCACGCTGTCTCTCTCAATCTCTCTCTCTCATAAATAAATAAAACATTAAAAAAATTTTTTAATAAAAAATACACATATCCTCCTTAAGCCTACTCTACTTTTAGAAATTAACTCGACAAATGCACCTCTGTTAACTAAAAATGGCCTAGAAACAACGACTGACCCAAAGGCAAGGAGCACCCCCAGTAACTCAAATTATGGCCTACAAATGTTTTTTCCTACTTAAAAAAAAAAAAAATCAGGTCCCTGGAGAAATGGCTGATTGTGACATGGGGCAAAAAATCTGTAAGATGAGCACTCTACATATCTGATAACTTATCATATCAGGAAGGAAGCTACCAAAAACCAGTGGGTCACATCAAAAATACTCAGGAGTCAATTTGAAGTCATTCCTTCTGGCCAAATATGGGACAATTTGAGTGTCAATAAGGATAACAGCAATGGACTAAAAAATGTCAAATATGTTTAAACCCATGACTTTATAAAGATTTTTAAAATCTTTCATTGGTCTTCTAAGTGAATCAATTCATTATAAAGGCTAATAAATAAAAGGAAAAAAATGAAACATTTATCTTGTCTTTCAATCACCCAATTATTTTGTAAAGCAAGTAACTGACCCAGGGACATTTTCCATGATACTGGTTGTCCAGCTATTTATTTCATCCATCAGAAGAATGATAAAGAAAATTATTAGAATTTCATCATTTGACAATTACCAAATGAAACAACCACTATAAACAATGGTCATCAAGAAGTAACACCACAGGGGCACCTGGGTGGCTCAGTCGCTTGGATATCCGACTTTGGCTCAGACCATGATCTCATGGTTTATGGGTTCAAGCCGCATGTCAGGCTCTGGGCTGACAGCTCTGGGCTGACTGCTCAGAGCCTGGAGACTGCTTTGGATTCTGTGTCTCCCTTGCTCTCTCTACCCCTCCCATGCTCACACTGTCTCTCAAAAATAAATAAACATTGGAAAAAAAGTTTTTAATAAAAAATTAAAAAAAGAAATAATATCACAAAAAGAGATACAACCAGACATTAGATGCCTGACTGAAGTATGCATAACTTACACAGTATCTGTAAACAAACAAAAAACAGATCAAATCTGAATCTGATAAAGCCTTAACTACCAATTTATAGGAAATGAAGACAGGAAAAACATGTTAATGATATCATTTGGATGTAATCAGGATAGTCCCGAACACAGAAAATTTCAGAAGACAAACACAATATTTTCAACAAATAAATTGTAAGGAAGAATAAAAGGAAGAGAAAATCAATCTAGGAAATCCCATATCCAACCAACAGGACTGCCAGAAAGAAAACGCAGTTAGGATGGAAGGGTAACAACCATCAAAGATAATCTTTGAAGAAAACATCTTATAACTGAAGAGGTTACATGTGACCTCAATTAAAGAGGCTTCTGTAAGAAAACATCTACAACAGTGAAAGAAACACCCACAGCTGGACACTCCTGCTTTTCATCATAAGCCTTTGTGCACTAGGTCTTACCATGCTCATGTATTATTTTAATAAATATTTAAAAAACAGCAAAAAGGCTTCCAGAATGGCCCAGAAGATTAATTAGCACCATTACCCAGTGACACGATAAGAAAATCTTGTTACACATTACTTTAAAAACACCACCACCTAAGATGTAAACAACTATCTCCTTTGCTCATCATGGAAAATTGCAATAGTCCTCAAAAACACACACACACACACAAATTAATCTGCTGGAATTCTTGTAATGAGCCTTAAAGATGTGCAAGGTAGAATCAGCCCCTTGGGGAGTTCAGGCCAGAAGCTGGAATTTGAGAGACCAGAAACTGGCATGCAGGTTTTGGTAAAAAGATGTAAGGAATAGAGAAAAATACTAAAAAGACCAAAAGCCGACTTCTAACTTTTCTAACTCAGCTGTGAGCCACTGTTCCTTGATGAATTCGGGTTGCCAAGATTTCTGTTTCAACAGGTGGCAATGCATTTCAATCGCTACTTACGATCAATAAACTGAGTATAGAATACAAAATAACTCCACAAGAACTTAGGAGAAATGTATTTCAGCTCTTCTATTTAAAATTAACACTGTTACTATGGGGTAAGTCGAACCCAAAATACTGTAGGGCTATTTAATTTAGTCACTGCATATAGGTAGGCAGTAATACGAGATTTCAGTTATGATAAAACATATTATGAAACAATAACTAAGGGCAAAGAACCATGAAAACAATTGCACAAGACGAAATAAAAATACAGCGTACATCAGGGCTGATATGCAGCAACCCCAAGTATATGGATATGAGAATATCCAGTAATAATCTTTAGGGATACAGATGTGGCGCGCCTGGGTGGCTCGGTCAGTTGAGTGTCCGACTTCAGCTCAGGTCATGATCTCACAGTCTGTGGGTTCAAGCCCCGCATCAGGTTCTGTGCAGGAAGCTCAGAGCCTGGGGCCTGTTTCAGATTCTGTGTCTCCCTCTCTCTCTCTGCCCCTGCCGTGCTCATGCTAGGTCTCTCGCTGTTTCAAAAATAAACAAAAAACTATTAAAAAATGTAAAAACAAAAAAAGATACAGATGTATATTAATCAAAGGTCTACTTACAGTATTTCATTAATTAAATCAGTTACATTATCATTTTAAATCCATTATGAATTAATTTAGAAAAATTGCTTCCTTACTCCCACATTTCATGAAACCATTTTAATCAGACTCTTCAAACTCAGTTATAACATTAGTGTTTAGCTATCACTACTAGGGACACTTTAAAAATACCTCATACAGGGGTGCCTGGCTAGCTCAGTTAGTTAAGCATTCGACTTCGGCTCAGGTCACAATCTCACCTTTTGTGAGTTCGAGCCCTGTGCCGACAGCTCAGAGCCTGGAGCCTGCTTGGGATTCTGTGTGTGTCTCTCTCCCTCCCCCACTCGCACTCTGTCTCTCAAAAAAAATATATAAACATTAAAAAAAATTTTAATAAAATACCTCACACAATTACCTAGGATATATCAGTTTCCATTACTGCTATACAACGACACAAATTTATTCTCTTACAGTTTTGGAGGTCAGAAGTCTGAGGACAGTCTCCCTGGACTAAAGTGAAGGTGCTGCAAAGCTGTGTTCCCTTCTGGAGCCTGGAAGGAAAATCCGCTACCTCCCCTTTTCCCTTCTCCAACTTCTAGAGGCTGCACACATTCTTTAGCTTCCTGACTCCCTTGCATCTTCAAAACCCACAGTGGTCAGCTGAAACCTTCTCACATCACAAGACCCGGCACTGCCACCTTCTTCTGCTTCTACTATCTAAGGATCCTTGGGATTACCCTGAGCCTACCGGGACAATCTCCGTATTTTACAGTCAGTTGATTAGCAACCTTAATTCCAGCTGCAACCCTAATTCTGGTTTGCCACGTAACTGAATAACGCTCCCAGGTCCTGAGGTATCTTTGTTTGAGGGGAAGGAGCATTATTCTGCCCACCACAGCATATCATCTTTACTTAAACACTTTTTAAAATCTGCATATGATGCTAACTCGGGAAATTACATTTCCATCCCCAAGCCATTTGCAAAACATTAGAATTGCTCTATTTCTTTTTTAAGTAAATTTTAAAAATGTTTATCTACAACAATAGCCAACTCTATCCACCGATAACTGATCTAAGTGCTTTAAACACCTTAACTTGTTCAGTTACAACACACAGTGAAGTAATTCCAAGAGTAATTACTAAATCTGCATTCAATTTCCCCACATCTTTGTACCAATTCTACCTGATGACGTCTAAAAGAAATCCCAGGGGTGCCTGGGTGGCGCAGTTGGGTAACCGGCTGATTCTTGGTTCTGACTCAGGTCATGATCTCACAGGTTTCATGAGTTTGAGCCTTATGTCAAGTTCCATGCTGACAGTGCAGAGTCTGTTGGGGATTCTCTGTCTCCCACTCTCTCTGCCCTGCCCCCACCTGTGCTGTCTCTGTCTCAAAATAAATTTTTATTTTGTTTAATGTTTATTTATTTTGAGAGAGAGAGAGAGAGAGAGAGAGAGAGACCAAACACAGGTGGGGTAGGGGCAGAGAGAGGGAGACACAGAATCCAAAGCAGGCTCCAGGCTCTGAGCTGTCAGCACAGAGCCTGATGCGGGGCTCAAACCCCTGAACGCTGAGATCGTGACCTGAGCTGAAGTCGGATGCTTAACCAACTGAGCCACCCAGGTGCCTCCCCCCAAAAATTTTTAATACATACATACATAAAATCCCAAAGTAGCATCATCTGAGGTAAATAGAGAATGCCCCCATATGATGAGATAATTAATAGAGTAAATACACAGTATCTCTTTGCACAATTATAATTTCAGAGAAAAAAACTGCCTGATAATACAAACATGAAGGATGTGTCAAACTTACAATTTAATAAATGAAAATAGGTACTACTTCATATTCACTAAATTACCATGAAATAGCTTCCATTGTATCATTAGATTTGTGATGCACTGCTCCAAGCTGCCTTTACGAAAAGAGCCTTATTCTCACCAGCTGCTGGGAATACTAGCTTCTGGCAATTAGCCCTCAACTATGATCGCACTTTTAGAACCGAAAAAAAGTGCCTTGCATAAGGGCACACACCCTTGCACATACCAGGACCCAGTGATGGATCATCACAGATATAAATGCCCAGCCCCTCATCTCAGGTAGAAAAATCTCTTGAAGGGCCACCCTGTCTATCTTCAGAGTCGCCCACAGGCTCAGGTGAAACTTTTGTTTAGATGACATCACAAGGGCACCTGGCTGGCTTAGTCAATGGAGTATGCGACTCGTGATCTTAGGGTGTTATAAGTTTGAGCCTCACACTGGGTGTAGAAATTACTTTAAGAAAGACTCTTAAAAAGCAAAACAACAACAACAACAACAAAAACTTCTGCACAGCAAAGGAAACAATCAACAAAATTAAAAGGCAACCTAAGGAATGGAAGAAGATATTTGCAAATGACATATCCGATAAAGGGTTAGTATCCAAAATATATAAAGAACTTATACAACTCAACATACACAAAAAACAAATAATCCAATTAAAAATGGGCAGAAGACACGAAGAGACTTTTCTCCAAAGAAGATACACCAATACCCAACAGAAACATGAAATGATGGTCAACATCATTCATCATCAGGGAAATGCAAATCAAAACTACAATATCACCTGACACCTGTCACAATGGTTAAAATCAAAAACACAAGAAACAAGTGTTGGCAAGGAGGTGAAGAAAAAGGAATCCTCTGGTGGATTCCTTTTTCCCATGCAAACCAGTGCAGCTGTGGAAAACAGTATGGGGGTTTCTCAAAATATTAAAAATAAAATTACCATAACATCCAGTAATTGCACTATTAGGTATTTATCCAAAGAATATGAAAACACTAACTCAAAAAGATATATGCACCCCTATGTTTACTGCAGCATTATTTATAATAGTCAAGTTATGGAAACAGCCAATGTGTCCATCAATTGATGAATAAAAATGTGGTATATATTAAAAATAAAAATAAAAAAGGAATGAAATCTTGCCATTTGCAACAACATGGATGGAGCTAGAGAGTATAACACAAAGCAAAATAAATCAGAGAAAGACAAATACCATATTATTTCACCTACGAGTGGAATTTAAGAAACAAAACAAAAGAATCAAGGGGAAAATANCTGCTCACGCTGTCTCTCTCTCAGAAATAAATAAAACATTAAAAAAAAATAAAATAAAATAAAAGTACACTTATCTTGATGAACACGGGAATAATGTAAAGAATTGTTGAATCACTATATTGCACACTTGAAACCAACATAGCAATGTATGTTAGCTATACTGGAATTAAAATAAAAAAATAAATAATAATAAATAAATAAATAAATTTAAAAATAAAAGAATGAGGGGTGCCTGGATGGTTCAATCACTTAAGGGTCCAACTATGGCTCAGGTCATGATCTCATGGTTCATGAGTTCAAGTCCCATGTAGGGCTCTGTGCTGACAGTTCGAAGTCTGGAACCTGCTTCAGATCCTGTGTCTTCCTCTCTCTCTCTCTGCCCCTCCTCCCACCCTCTCAAAAATGAATAAAAATTTTAAAAACAATAAAAATACAAAAATGATATTATTTAAAAGGGAAAAAAAGTGATCACACCAAAAAGACTCTGTAAGTATGTATGGTGATGGATGTTAACCAGACTTAACTTGGTGATCACTTTGCAATATATACAGATATCAAACCATTATTTTGTATACCTGAAACTAATATAATGTTATATGTAAATTATATCTTAATAAAAATGTAAACAAAATGATACTATAGAAACATAAATATATTCCAAATAATAAGGGAAAAAAGACATCACAAAACTGTATTTATATCAATTTAAGCTACTTTAAATACATATACATATGGATTAATGACAAAAGAAATTTCTAAAAAATTCTTAGTTTTTGAGGTTAGGATATAAGAATTCAAGATTATTAGTTGTTTAAAATTTACTCAGAAGATATATATGTTCAATTAATACAAAATAGTAACACTAAATAACTAGATCAATGTAAAATTAAATATACCCTTGGATACCACAGGAATTTGTTACCCTAACAAAACAACAGTATGAANGAAGCACTACAAAGAAACAGCTCCAGAATAAATAAATACACACATACACTAATAACTTACCTGCCACGGGAGGGACAACACCAGAAAAACGCACTGTTGCATGTTCTCCATTAACTTCAACTCGTCGACCAATGACATCTAATGTCAAAGTGTCATTCATTATAGTATAGCCAGCATCCAAAATATGAGATCTAGGAAGAAAATTACAAAATTGACAAGATATTAATAAAATCCTTAAAAATTTGTTTTTTTCACTTTATTGAGATACTCTTTTTCTTTAATATTTATTTTTTGAGATAGACACACACACTCTCTCTCACACACACACACACACACACACACACACACAGCATGAGTGGGAGAGGGGCAGAGAGGGAGCCACAGAATTTGAAGCAGGCTCCAGGCTGTGAGCTGTCAAGCACAGAGCTCAGCATAGGCCCAAACTCATGAACTGGGAGATCCTGACCTGAGATGAAGTCAGACCCTTAACCAACTGAGCCACCCAGGTGCCCCTTCACTTTAGTGAGATATTCTTGAGGTCAACACTCTTGACCAATTTAGTCTTCCATATTTTGCTGAAGAGAAGGACCTATAGGTTTATGTGCCACATTCTCATAATTTTATTTTACTTTACCTTCAAACTATATTTTGATAATAATGTTTATTTTGAGAGAGAGAGTGTGCACAAGTGAGCAGTAAAGGGGCAGAGAGAGAGGGAGAGAGAGATAATCTCAAGCAGATTCCATGTCATCAGTACAGAGCCCGATGTGGGGCTTGAACCCACAAACTGTGAGATCATGACCTGAGCTAAAACAGAGTCAGACATTCAACCAACTGAGCCACCCAGGTGCCCCCAAAATATACTTTTTTTAAAAAATGTTTTTATTTATTTCTAGGAGAGAGAGAGAGAGAGACAGCGTGAGCAGGGGAGGGTCAGAGAGAGAGGGAGTCACAGACTGAAACAGGCTCCAGGCTCTGAGCTGGCAGTCAGCACAGAGCCCGACGTGGGGCTCGAACCCACGAACTGTGAGATCATGACCCAAGCGAAAGTCGGACGCTTAACCGACTAAGCCACCCAGGCGCCCCCAAAATATACTTTTTAAATGTTGCTCAACTCCAGTTAGCTCATATCACATAACTTCTCTATTCTGACATTTACTGAAGGGGATGGGAAGGAAAGGAGAATAGAAGAAAGGGGACAGGGTGCCTGGGTGGCTCAGTCAAATAAGTGTCAGACTCTTGATTTTGGCTCGGATCATGATCTCATAGTCATGAGATCAGCTTCGTGTAGAGCTCCATGCTGAGCACAGAATTGAGTGCTTGAGATTCTCTTTCTCCCTCTCTCTCTGCTCCACCTCCTCCCTAAAATAAAAAATAAATAAAAAATAAACAAGAGAGGAGGATAAAAGTGATAGACAAAAGGGAAAGAAAATAGGGCATTGTTGTCTCTTGAGGATGGGAGAAAAACACAAATCCATAGATATAGAAAGCAACACATGCAATGAACAATAAATATAAAATTAAACTCCGTGGGCACCTGGCTGGCTCAGTTGGTGGAGCATGTAGCACTTGATCTCGGGGTCATGAGTTCAAGCCCCACATTGGATATAGAGCTTACTGAAACAAAACAAACAAACAAAAACTACATTAAACTCTATTAAAAAGACAGAACCAGAGGCGCCTGGGTGGCTCAGTCAGTTAAGCATCCCACTTTGGTTCATGTCATGATCTCGCATTTTGAAAGTTCAAGCCCTGTGTGTCGGGCTCTGTGCTGACAGCTCAGAGCCTGGATCCCACTTCAGATTCTGTGTCTCCTTCTCTGTCTGTTTCTCCCCTACTCGCATTCTGTCTCACTATCTCTCTCTCAAAAATAAATAAAAATAAAGAATAAAAATTTAAAAAAAAAGACAACCATAAAACTATACAGAAGGCCTTAAAGGGAGATGAGTGAAAAGTATCCCCTATCTAGGAATGATGACTAGATCCAACTCCTACTTCACAGGAAAGCAGAAGACTGAGAAACGTGTTAAATGACATTCCCAAAGTACAGTAAGCCAAAATCCAGATGGTAGGGAACTCTGCTGTCAAACAAGTTAGTTTCTTCAACACATAGAACACAAGGAGAAAAAGAAAGACATGGAGAGAGAACAAACAGATTAAAAGAAACTTAAGAAACATGTCAACCAATTGCAACATAGGGACTTCATTTGTTTTGAAAAAACTGTAAGTAATTTTAAAGTAAAAACTTAATGAGAACACTGAAAATTTGAACATTGACTAGGTTTGATATTAAAGAAAAACTGTTTAAGACTCAATGAAATCCTTATCAAAAAACCAATCATATTTTTCACAGAATAGAATAAGTCACAGTAAAATCTGTAGCCAAAACCAATCTTGAGAAAGAACAAAGCTGGAGGCATCACAATCCTAGATCTCAAGCTATAATATGAAGCTGTAGTAATCAAAACAGTATGGTACTGGCACAAAATTTAGACACATAAATAAACAGAACAAAATGGAGAGCCCAGAAATAAACCACACCGATGTGGTCAATTAATTTATGACAAAGAGGCAAGAATACACAATGGGGAAGACAGTCTCTTCAATAAACAGTGGGAGGAAAATTGGAGAGCTACATTCAAGAGAATGAACCTGGATCACTTTCTTACACCACCCACAAAAGTAAGCTTAAAATAGATTAATGACCTAAATATGAGTCCTGAAACCACAAAACTCCTAGGAGAAAACATAGGCAATAATTTCCTGGACATCAGCCTTAGCAACATTTTTTCTAGATATGTCTCCTGACGTAAGGGAAACAAATGCAAAAATAAACTACCGGCACTACATCAAGATAAAGAGCTTTTGTACAATGAAGGAAACAATCAACAAAACAAAAAGGCAACCTACTGAATAGGAGAAGATATTTGCAAATGATATCTCTCATAAGGAGTTAATATCCAAAATACATAAAGAACTTATACAATTCAACACCCAAAATACAAATAATCCAATTAAAATGAGCAGAGGACCTGAAGAAATGTTTTTCCAAAGAAGACATACAAATAGCCAACAGACACATGAAAGGACATCACAATCATCCAGGAAATGCAAATCATAACCACCTTGAGATATAACCTTTATACCTGTGAGAATCAAAAAGATCAGAAATAACAAGTGTTGGTGAGGATGTGGAGGGGAAAAAAAACCCTCATTCCCTGTTGGTGGGAATGTAAATTGGTGCAGCCACTATAGAAAACTGTATGGAGGTTCCTCAAAAAATTAAAAATAGAAATACCATATGACCAAGCAATTCCACTCCTGGGTATTTACCCAAAGAAAATGAAAACACTGTATCAATTTGAAAAGATGCATGCATCCTGTGTTTATTGCAGCATTACTTCTAATAGCCAAGATGTAAAAGCAACCTAAGTGTCCACTGATAAATAGAAAAGAATGGTGTAAACACACACACACACACACACACACACACACACATTACACTGCCATAAAAAGGATGAGTTTGAGCCATTTGCAACAACACAGATGAACCTACAGGGTCTTATGCTAAGTGAAATAATCCAGACTGAAAAAGACCAATATTATAGGATTTCATTCGTGGAATCTAAAACCAACAACAAATGAATAAACAAACAAAAACCAGAATCAGGCCTAAAATACAAAGAACTGATATTTGCCAGAGGTGGGGGCGGAGGGAGGGATTTGGCAAAATGGGAGAGATATGCTTCCAGTTATGGAACGAGTAAGTCACAGAAAGAAAATCATAACATAGGAAATATAGTCAATGATAATGTAACATTCTATGGTGACAGATGGTAGCTTCACTTGTGGTGAGGGAAGCATAATGTATACAGAAACTGAATCACAATGCTGTATACCTGAAGCTAATGTACCACTGTATTTCAGCTATACTCAAATAAAATAATTTTTAAAATAAAAATTCAAATGTAAAAAAATTTAAATGTTTAAATTTAACTACAATTATCTTAAAAAATAGTTTTTACTAGTTTTAAACACCTTTTCAATTTTCATTGACACGTAAATAGAATTTTTTATAATTGAAATAGATACATAATTTCTGTTCTACTTCTTTTATTAACAGTGTGAACATTTTTCTATATAGCCACATAATTATCGTATCAAGCTCTTTAGTGCTGACCTGTACATAGCACAATTGATTTAATCATTTACATCCCCTCCCCTCAAAACAGCTAAAAATACCATGTTTAAATTACTCTTGTCCTCTGAAGTATTTCCCTGAGAAAATTTCTTGAGACAATTATTCAAAGTAAATAAACATGTTTAAGACTTCAGAAAGCCATGTGGCCAAACCATCTATTCAAAACAAAGTTAAATACTGACACTGGCACCAAAAGAAAATCTACTTGTTTACTTGTTTCTATAAAGTCTTATAAATTCCCATGAAGAACTCTCAGATCAGGTCTTCTCTATTCTATACTTGTACAGCTAGTTTTAAAACTAATCTCTACACCCAACATGGGGCTTGAACTAACGACCCCAAGATCAAGAGTTGTATGCTCTACTGACAGGTAGAGCACCCCTTGTACAACTAATCATTGAGGCAGGATTTAACACATCATATTATATGTAAATGAAGGACTTTACATTTATATATGTCGAACATCGAACACTCCAACAGTAATTATCTCTCCCAGCTCTGTCCTGTGCAATTTTTGTAAGATTAAAAACAAAATGTTTGTGTGTGTGTGTGTATTAGATATATGACCTTGATCAAAGACAGAACCCATACAAACTGTAAAACTTTTCAGTTACAAGCCCTCCTATGATCGAGTTCACATGCAAGAACATCATGAACTTTGTAAAGTGCTCCCCTGAACTCATAATAAACTGTCAGTCCCAGAATATACTGTCAATCACAGGAATGGGGTAACTTACACACCTCTGAGTTGTATGAATATGTTTGGAAGGAATAGTTATGATTCTATTAACAATAATGAGGAAGAGGAGAAGGAAGACCATGATGATCAACAGAGAAAGGAAATACCTTACCCGACTAAGCCACCCAGGTGCCCCTCTCACTTAATTTTTTAAATAAATGATACTCGAAAGAATAAAAGGGAATACACTCAAAGTTTCCCTTCCATTCCTGCTAATCATTAGCTCTTCCCAACTGTTGCAATCATTAGCAACAGTTTTATTAGTATCTTATATACACTTCCATACACATTTTGTGCTTACACAAGCCGATATTTTTTTTCTTTCTTTACACAAATGATACAATACTATATGCGTGGTTCTGTTCCTTACATTTTCATTTAATAATATAACCTGGAAATTTACTCACAACAATGTCAGAAGCTTTTAAATTTTCTATGGCTGCATGGTATTTGTATAGATACCTACCATAATTTATATAACCAGTCTTCACAAACTGATAGACTTAGGTTACTTCCAAGTTTTTGCTATTATAAATAATACTATAAAGACTAAATCTGCACAATTATTTTTTATACCGGTGCAAAAATATTTGTAGGAAACATTCACTGGGTATTCCTGAGTCAAAGGGTAAGAGCATTTTAAATGCTGAGAGCTACTAACAAATGTCCCTTTTTAGTGGCCACATCAACTCACAATCCTATCAGCACTGTACGCAAGACCCTGTATCATCACAACATGGCCCTTCACAGAATATTATCAAATTTTTGGTTACTTGTCAGTCTGACTAGTGAAATATACATATTATTTACATTTCCTTTTATGAGGGAAGCTGAGCATATGTTCATTTTGATTCTCTTTTCTATAAATTACCTGTTCCCATCCCTTACCCACTTTACTGATCTTTTTCTTACCCTGTTTTTAAAAATCTAAACTGTTTCGGGGCACCTGGGTGGCTTAGTCGGTTGAGCGTCCGACTTTCGCTTAGGTCATGATCTCGCGGTTCGTGGGTTCGAGCCCCGCGTCGGGCTGTGTGCTGACTGCCAGCTCAGAGCCTGAAGCCTGTTTCAGTCTGTGACTCCCTCTCTCTCTGACCCTCCCCTGCTCACGCTGTCTCTCTCTCTCTCTCCTAGAAATAAATAAAACATAAAAAAAAAACTTTAAAAAAAATCTAAACTGTTTCTTGTATGTTCTCCACGAGGAGATGACTACATAATTCCTCAAATAAAATACTTTGAAAAGAACTGCAAGGAAGGACATAAGCAGATATTTGTACAACCATGTTCACAGTGCTATTAGTCACAAATAGCCAAAAGATGGAACTAACCGAAATATCCACTGATGGATGAACGGATAAGCACATTGTGGTATACACATACAGTGGAGTTATTATTCAGCCTTAAAAAGAAAGGAAATTCTACTACATGGCAATGAGAAACAATGAAATCTGGCCATGTGTAGCCACATGGATGGAACTTGAGGGTGTTATGCTGAGTGAAATAAGTCAGGCAGAAAAGGGCAGATACCATATGTTTGCACGTATAGGAGGATTAGGAGGAACTTAACGGTGGACCATGGGGGAGAAGAAGGGGGAAAACAGTCGGGGAGAGGGAGGGAGGCAAACCATGAGAGACTCGTGAATGCCGAGAACAAACTGAGGGCAGATGGGGTGGGGGGAAGGGGGGTGATGGGCATGGAGGAGGGCACTTGTGGGGATGAGCACTAGGTGTTACATGGAAACCAACTTAATAAACTATTAAAAAAAAGGAAAGGAAATTCTGCCACATGCTACAACATGCAAGAATCCTGGGGACACCATGCTAAGTGAAATAAGCCAGTAGCAAAAGGACAAATACTGTATGATTCCACTTAAAAGAAGTATCTAGAGTAGTCAAATTCATAGAGAAAGAACTGTGGTTGCCAGTAGCTGTGGGAAGGGGGAAATAGTGTTAATGGCTGCAGTGTTACAGTTCTGGACGATGAAAGGAGTTCTGGAGACAGATGGTAGTTACGACTGCACGACAGTGTGAATCTACTTAATGCTACTCAACCTGAACACCTGAAAATTGTTAAGATGGTCTGGGGTACTGGCTGGCTCAGTTTGTGGAGCATGAGACTCTTTGTTGTGAGTTCGAGCCCCATGCTGGAAGTAGAGATTACTTTCTAAAAAAACCCTCAAGGGGTGCCTGGGTAGTTCAAGTGGCTGACTCTTGATTTCAGTTCAGGTCATGATCTCACAGTTCCTGAGTTCAAGCCCTCTGTCAGGCTCTTCATTGGCAGTGTGGGGCCTGCTTGGAATTTGCTCTCTCTGTCCCTAGCTGCACACACACACACACTCTCTCTCAAAATAAATAAACTTTTTAAAAAATGTAATATTTTTTACAAAATATTGTCAGGGCACCTGGGTGGTTGTCGGTTAAGCTTCTGATTTCGGCTCAGGTCATGATCTCACGGTACATGGGTTCGAGCCCTGCATCAGGCTCTGTGCTGACAGGTCAGAGCCTAGAGCCTGCTTCGGATTCTGTGTCTCCCTCTCTCTCTGCCCCTCCCCCACTCATACTGTGTGTGTGTGTGTGTGTGTGTGTGTGTGTGT
>NW_027551579.1:426483-469087 GCF_008692635.1 Crocuta crocuta | reverse complement strand
TGGGTTCGAGCCCTGCATCAGGCTCTGTGCTGACAGGTCAGAGCCTAGAGCCTGCTTCGGATTCTGTTTCTCCCTCTCTCTCTGCCCCTCCCCCACTCATACTGTGTGTGTGTGTGTGTGTGTGTGTGTGTGTGTGTGTGTGTGTGTGTGTCTCAAAATAAACATTAAAAAAATTTAATAAAAATAAAAATTTTTAAAAATATTTTAAAAAATTTGGCAGGGTGTCTGGGTGGTTCAGTCGGTTAAGCATCTGACTCTTGATTTCTGCTGGGGTCATGATCTCACCGGTCCTGAGACAGAGCCCCACATCAAGATCTGTGCTTACAGTACGGGGCCTGCTTGGGATTCTCTCTCCCCCTGTGTCTCTCTGTCCCTCCTCTCTCCCTCTCACTCTCTCTCAAAATAAATAAATAAACTTAAAAAAAAATAACACGAGGGGTACCTGGCTTGCTCAGCCCAATATTTTAAGTTTTATAGAGCTTTGATTTGCTTCCACTTTAATTGGAAAACTGAATCATTAAAAATATGGTACTTCAGGGGAATAGCCATATGCTTACCTCTCTGAAACTACACTCCATATAATGCAGTCTTCAAATGACCTCTTCATTAAGGCAATTGCTAATGGAAATAGCTGTGTACTTAACTCATTACAAGTACGCTGTGTTTTAAAAAAATGAAAACAAGAAGAATATGGTATTTCTTCTCCATTTTTCAAAATATACCTTCCTAATGCCCAAGGAAACAGTTTGATTATATTCAACATTTTATTCACTGAAAAGACTCAAAAATAGTTTCTTTACCCACAATATCTCAGGCTCTTTCACTTCACTTATTTCTTCCTTCTTGTTGATGAGAATTCAAAACAAAGGAATCTTTCCTCTCATTTTGTTTCTGCCAAGGAACTTACATGGTCCCTCCCTGTTCCCCAGGCCCACACACAAATCAGGTCTTCTCCAGAGAAAAGAATTTAAGCCTCTAGCAGAATTTAAGACAGCTGAGAGCGAAATAAGTCAGGCAGAGAAGGACAAATATCATATGTTTGCACATATAGGAGGATTAGGAGGAACTTAACGGAGGACCATGAGGGAGAAGGGGGGAAATGGTGGGGGAGAGGGAGAGAGGCAAACCATGAGAGACTCTTGAATGCTGGGAACAAACTGAGGACTGATGGGTGTGGGGGGGGCAGGGGGAGATGGGCATGGAGGAGGGCACTAGTGGGGATGAGTACCGGGTGTTATATGGAAACCAACCTGACAATAAACTATTTGTAAAAAATAAAAAATAAAAATAAACTGTAAAAAAAAGAATTTAAGACAGCTGAAATCTTTTTATCATTTACTTTTTTGTGTGCCTCTTTTATAATCTGTATTAGGAGGATAACAGCCTTATTCTCCTTACCAAATGATGGACAGCATCACCTATAGATCTCTTCTACTCCTTAGTCCTAGTACTGTTCCTTGTGCTTTCTACCCTAATGTCACCACTCATGGCTCCAAACAAGTATGTATCTTCCTGATATATACTCTTCAGCTGTCAAGTCTTACATCAGATTGCTCTGAACAAAGACGCATTTCCATTCCAATGATGAGTCTCTCCCAGCAATTCTTAGTGCTATTCCGGGTCCTGCAGGCATCTTCCTGGAACGGAAACTTGAGACCACACGCTCAGGCACTGTGCTTTTGCCACAACTTCTTCCTAAAATCTTTTGCCTATTTCCTCCATTACTTTGATTATATATAACACTTTCTTCTCAAAAGCATCCAATTTCAACAGTGTCATAAGTAATTTTTCCCTCTTTATAAAATGCTACTATCCATTCCTCTCATTTTCTTAATTCCTACTGGGAACTATTTTTCTCAATTCCTCTGAGAGGCAGATTACTTTAGAATGAGGCTGATCATTACCTGGGAAGACAAGAAAGGAAATGGCCTCGCATCTATGCTTATTAGGAATAAAAGATGGGAAGGAATATATCTTTTAGTGGCTAAGTCATGACCACCAGAAATTCAGACTGAAGGTAGGTCAAGGTTAATATCTGGCCTCAATGGTATTCAAAACATACATGACTCTCCCAAAAAGTGGGGACTGCACAATCATGGGATAGTCCAGTGGATATTCCTCAGAAACCCAAAGGCTGCATCTAGGAAGCTTGGTCAAGGAAATACAGTATAAGTCAGGGGCAACTAGCAAGAACAAGGATCTTTCTCATCAGGTAGTTGGAGTACTGGGCTGATTACCTGGACAGAGCCTAAGTGAGGCATTTTTTACCCTAAATCCATAGACTCAAGGATCCACAGCTTCCAACGGAAATTTAGCATTTTCCAAAATTGTGTACGTAGGCAAAAAATCAGTTGGATTAGTAGCACCTGTGATCACACATATACCACATTACAGCTATTATAGACATCTCGAGATATACTTTACATGCATCACTATTTCAAACGACAATATCAGACCTGCTACTAGATTTTGTTATTTCAAATATTAACGGACACATTTTACATTACAATTTTTAAGTATTTTGATAACTTTATTTCATATAACTGAACTTTCATTTAAAATCCTATATATTTTTTTCCAAGTTTTTATTTAAATTCCAGTTAGTCAACATACAATATAAAATTAGTTTCAAGTGTACAATTTAGCGATTCAGCACTTCCATACAATAGCCGGTGCTCATCCTAACAAGTGCACTCCTTAATTCCCATCACCTATATCACCCATCCTTCCACCCACTTCCCTTCAGGTAAACCATCAGTTTGTTCCCTATAATTAAGAGTCTGTTTTGGGATGCCTGGGTGGCTCAGTCAGTTAAGCGTCCAACTTCAGGTCATTATCTCACGGTTCACGAGTTCGAGCAGCTTGAAGCCAGCTTCAGGAGTCTGTTTCCTTCTCTCTGCCCTTCCCCTGCTCACTTTCTGTCTCTGTATCTCTCTCAAAAATAAACATTAAAAAAAAATGTTTTAAGTCTGTTTCTTGGTTTTCCCTTTTTTCCCTCCTGTGTTTGTTTCTTAAATTCCACGAGTGAAATCATATGGTATTTGTCTTTCTAGGACTTACTTCGCTTAGCATAATACTCTCTAGCCCTGTCCACATGGTTGCAAATGGCAAGATTTCATTCTTTTTATGGATGAGTAATATTCCATTATATACATATACCACCTGTTTTTTATCCATTGGTTGATAAACATTTAGGATCTTTACATAATTTGGCTATTGTTGATAATGCTGCCTGTAAACATCAGGGTGCACGTATACCTTGTATATTTTTGTATCATTTAGGTAAATACCTTATGGTGCAATTGCTGATCACAGAGTAGTTCTATTTTTAACTTTCTGAGGAACTTCTATACTGTTTCCTACAGTGGCTGCACCAGTTTGCATTCCTACCAATAGCGTAAGAGGGCTCCCCTTTCTCTGCATCCTCACCAACACCTGTTGTTCCCTATGTTGTTAATTTTAGCCATTCTGCCAGGTGTTAGGTGGTATCTCATTATAGTTTTGATTTGTATTTCCCTGATGATGAGTAATGCTGAGCATTTTTTCTGTGTCTGTTGGCCATCTGCACGTCTTCTTTGGAAAAATGTCTATTCATATCTTCTGCCCATTTCTTAACCAGATTATTTGTTTTATTAAGTGTTGAGTTTTATAAGTTCTTTATATGAAATTCTGCGTGTTTTCTGTATTTAAAAACATTCTAGGGGCACCTGGGTGGCTCAGTCAGTTATGTGTCTGACTCCTGATTTTGGCTCCAGTCATGATCTTGCAATTTGTGAGATCGAACCCCATGTTGGGCTCCAGACTGACGGTGTGGGGCCTGTTTGGGATACTTTCTCCTCTCTCTCTCTGCCCCTTCCCCCCCTCTCAAAATAAATAAACATTTAGAAACATTCTAGGGGTGCCTGGCTGGCTCAGTCAGTAGTGTTGTCAGCAACTCTTCATCTTGGGGTTGTGAGTTCGACCCCCCCACATTAGGTATAGAGATTACCTAAAATAAAATCTTTAAAAAAAATTCTAAGGAGCTCACAGGCTTTATCAGACTGCTAATGCAGTCTTTAGCCTAGATAAAGAATCAAAGAAACTTTGAGGACATGACAACAAAGTAAATTTAAACTAAATTACATAGTCCTTTACAAAATGCTTTCATTTTCCTTATCTTATTCACAATATTCATGCAAAATAATGACAAATCAATTCTTTTACAAATTCTTCTAAAAAATAACTGGTTTGTTTTGGATTTGTTTTTTTTAAATATATGTAGGCTTCACGCCCAGCACAGAGCCCAACGTGGGGCTTGAACTCACAACACTGAGATCAAGAAATGAACTGAGATCAAGAGTTGGATGCTCAACTGACTGAGCCACCCAGGTGCCCCTAACTGTGTTATTTTCTAAGAGTGGAAGATTTTCTTTCTTTCTTTCCTTCTTCCTTCCTTTCTTAAAATATGGGTTGTTCTTCTGTTTTAACCTTTTTTTAAAAATGTTTATTTTTGAGAGAGACAGAGAGACAGAGATAGAGTGAGTGGGGGAGAGGGAGCAAGAGGGAGTCACAGAATCTGAGGCAGGCTCCAAGCTCTGAGCTGTCAGCACAGAGCTGATGAGAGGCTCAAACCCACGAACTGTGAGATCATGACCTGAGCCAAAGTCGGATGCTTACCTGACTGACCCACCCAGGCGCCCCACGAGTGGAAGAATCTTAACCTGGGAAAGGCATCTGAACAAAGAGGAAGAGTTCCATCTATACTATTGAAATGGTTCTCACCTATTTTCTGCCCTTTTTAGCCCAGCAAATCTTCACCTGTGGGAAGTGTACTTTCTCTGTCTGGTGGGCTGTCACTCACCCACCACGGGAGTGGACACATGGCCCAGGAAGGCCAATATAATGACTCCTCACCTCTATTTCCTTGCATATAGCAACAGGTCCATATGTGAAGACTCTACCCCAAGCAGAGCCAACCTTTTAGAAAATGACATGGACTCTTGAAGAGAGGATCCATCTCTCTCTTTCCCAAGACCTAAAACCAAAGGACCATTTATTTTTAAAAAAAATTTTTTTAATGTTTTTATTTATTTTTAGGAGACAGAGAGAGACAGTGTGAGCAGGGGAGGGTCAGAGAGAGAGGGAGTCACAGACTGAAACAGGCTCCAGGCTCTGAGCTGGCAGTCAGCACAGAGCCCGATGCGGGGCTCGAACCCACGAACCGCGAGATCATGACCTAAGCGAGAGTCGGATGCTTAACCGACTAAGCCACCCAGGCGCCCCCAAAAGGACCATTTAAACCGGGAATAGCTGAGGGTGTCTGGGTGGCTCAGTGAGCTAAGCATCTGATTTCAGTTCAGGTCATGATCTCACAGTTCGTTGAGTTCAAGTCCTGCATCAGGTGAGCCCTGCTTCTCTCTCTCTGCCTCTCACTCACTTGGGCCCTCTCTCTCTCAAAAACAAAACAAAACAAAACAATACCAGAAGAACTGAAAGGTACCTCTGCTACTATGTGAAAAAAATTTGTCTGAAAAGAAGGCCAAAGAGGAAAGCGGAATTGATCCAACTATGCATAAGGCCTTTCACTGGCCCAAATGAAACAGGAAATTCTTTCTTCTGCTTACATCAGTTTGAGCTGAGTTTCTTTCTCCTGCAACCATAAGTATTCTGAAAATTACACAAGAATTAAGATCATGTGTTCTTATTTAATGCAATGTGAACATTATATGCAGCCAGTCTGCTGTAAAGAAATTCGACCTCATCCACTACATGGTAGCTATGGGACACTGGAAAATTTAACCTCTCTGTGTTCAGTGTCCTCATCTGTAAAACGTAATGTATAATATTAGGACCTACTTCACAGGACTGTTGTGAGAACTGAATGAGTTTTTAAGTGTAGAAGTGTTCACCATCAACAGTTTATAAACATTAGCCACTGGGACACCTGGGTGCCTCAGTCGGTTAGGCAACCAACTCCCAGTCTCGGCTCAGGTCACAATCTGACAGTTCTTGAGTTTCAAGCCTCACGTTGGGCTCTGCGCTGATGGCAAGGAATCTGCTTGAGATTCTGTCCCTCCTTCTCTCTGCCCCTCCCCTGCTTGCACTCTCCCTTTCAAGATAGATAAACTTTAAAAGTAAGTGATTTACTAGGGCACCTGGGTGGTGCAGTCAGTTGAGCATCATCCGACTTCGGCTAGGGTCATGATCTCACAGTTCGAGGGTTCAAACTTCGCATCAGGCTCTGTGCTGACAGCTCAGAGCCCGGAGCCTGCTTCGGATTCTGCATCTCCTTCTCTCTCTGCCCTCACCCCCAACCTTACCCTGCTTGCACTTGGTCCCTCTCTCTCTCTCAAAAACAAATAAAGCAATTTAAAAATACTAATAAATAAATGTTAGCCATTAACATCTCTTAATGACTAAGACCCTTAATATCATAAATTAGAATCTATATTTAAATTTTTAAAAAATATTTATTTATTTTTGAGAGACAGAGCGTGAGCAGGAGAGGGGCAGAGTGAGAGAGGGAGACACAGAATCCAAAGCAGGTTCCAGGCTCTGAGCTGTCAGCACAGAGCCCAATGTGGGGCTCAAACCCACGAATCATGAGATCATGCCCTGAGCTGAAGTTGGATGCCCAAACAACTGAGCCACCGAGGTGCCCCTAGATTCCATATATAAATATGGGGAAAATATTCCATAAATTCAAAGAAATATATTACAAATTCAGAATAACAGTACCTGACACAGGGAAGTTTAATTGCAGTAGGTCTACACTGCTCATTGGTTTGGATTCTAAAATCAGTTATCTCATTTCCCACCTCCTTTAACCATCAAGAGATAAAAAAAAAAGTCTGATATACAACAGAAGAGGTAAAAAATACTGGCACTTTGTGAATTAATACGAGAAAAATGACTCTTCGATATGACTTCCATTACCTTTCCAAACGTATGTCCCTCAATCTTTCCCTATATTTATTCAAAATTGTACTCAAATAACTGGTGTGAGGTCTCAAGATGGTTCACACACTGGACGCCTATCGAGTAGAAACCACAACATCAATGGGAGCCACACCTAACTGAGATTTTGGAGCTCCAGGCAGTGATCATGGCTCAAACACTAACAAGCTGTGAGTCCTTACATTTATTAACCTGTTACAAAGAACACGAGGAGATAAAAGACAGGCTCTTAAAAGGAACTTATAGTCTAAGTGGGAGACATAACCCATAGCAAAAAACTAAGACCTAAAATTAAAAATGCAAGGACCAAATTCAGTGATGGAAGAGCACCATGTGGGTTAAGAGTGAAGGAAGGCTCCATGTGGAAACCACACCCCGATGAAGCTGTCTGAATGGACAGCAGAGAGTAAGAAGACAAACGTTCTAGGTAGGGAAATGTAAGAAGGCTGCATTGCTTGGAGGTTCAAGTTGAAAGACTAGATACAGAGCTTGAGAATCCCTGAAACATTTAAGGGCAAAAAATAACATCTGCTTTTAACTTACCACCCAAAATATGACAATTTCCAAGTATGTAGCCCATTTTTTTTTTTAGCAAGCCCTACCCCTAACATGGGGCTTGGACTCATCCCCCCCCCAAGATTAAGAGTCTTATGCTCTACCAACTGAGCCAGCCNGTTCCTTTACTTTGGCCCAATGCATACCTTGCTGTCTGCTCCTACTCTGTCAGCAGCAGCACCTGCTAGGCTGCAAACATTGGAAGGAAGGGGGCTGGAAACAAGAGCCATAAGACCCACTGCCCTCAACGAATCTATTATATTACCAAGCCAGAGAACAAACGCAAGGAGCCTCTTAAGCGTATAGTTTCAGATGTTGTGGGACATAGAGGTAGGCGTTCATCGGGACAAGCGTGGTGGCACACACGGGCTTGAGGCACACTTGTAAACCAGCTCTTCCCCAAGGACAGCCTTGGGCCTGCCCTTACTGACAAGCCAACCCAAATCTGCTTCATGGACTGTTTTTCATTTTTCTTTTTCCCTTTTTTGTTTTTTATGTTAGGAAATCATGCTGTCCAACCAGTCTTGAAGCTCTTCCTCAGTAACAGTTTTCCATGTACTTGGTTGCTCAGACTCCACGTTCTTTTCTTCCATTACAGATGGTGCTGCAGGACTTTTTCTTCTTGGGCCACCTGCCCACCTGTCTCAGATTTTCGGTCCTCAGATGTCTGGTCTGGTAAGACATTCTGTCTTTTGCAGGCACATCTAAACAGAGCGGGAGCTTGAACTCTTCCTCCAAGTGGAAGACTGCAGTGGGTTCTCAGGCTTGGGATGAGGATCCAGGCTTGGGCTATCCTCACCCAGGCGCCTGGGGCAGCCAGCAGCAGACTGCAGCTCAGAGACGGACCCCTCTCCTCCAGGTCCCAAGGGCCCTTTTAGGTGCATCCCCAGTCCCCAGGCCTTCATCATTTCTCTTTGGTTTCACCTGAGGAAGCTCTAGAGGAAGGGTGGCCTGGACCAATTCAGCAGCAACATGGAGTTGGAGTGAGACAGGCAGTTCTTGAAGGGCTCAAACGAATGACCATGGGAAATGAATTGTTTTGGACATAAAGCTCCACCATCCCACTCTTTCTCAACAAACCGCTGCTGTGAGAATGAGTCCCCTGCAAAGCTGAGAACACCAGTCTGTCCCCCTCTGTGATTCTCCACTTTCATTATTGACCTCTTTTTCAATATCTTAATATCCTTCCCAGCTAGAGACTATCTTTCTTCTAGATCTCCGCATCACTGTCACCTTCAACAGGCACTCTGGCTCCGGTGCACCGGCCTCCTCACCTCCTCCAGGTCACTGACCCCCTCACTGTGCCTACACCTGGCAGCCTCTGTTGGTGCTGAGTAAGGAGAAGCCCGAACCCCAGAGCCCCACCGGAAATGGGTTGCTCTGTGGTGTCGCTGGCATCGTTGGGGAGGGGGGAGGGGAGCAAAGGTGGGGTAGGGAGCGCAAAGATCCATCTGCTGTCCTTTTTAAAAAAGTTTTCTTTAGTTGTGGTAAAATACACATAACATAAAATTTATCATATTAACCATTGTTTTTTTAGTTTATTTTGAGAGCGAGCAAGCAGGGGAGGGGCAGAGGGAGAGAGAATCCCAAGCAGGTTCTGCAGTCAGCGCAGAGTCCAAGGGGCTGGACCACAGGATCATGACCTGAGCCGTTTTAAAGTGTACGGTTCAGTGGCATTAGATATATTAACTTTGTTGTGCAACCAATCACCGAAACCTTTCTATCTAGCAAAACTGAAACTCTCTACCCACTGAAGGGCTCCCCATATCCCTCTCTCCCCAGCCCCTACCTTCTGTTTCTATGAACTTGACCACTCTAGATACATAAGAGGAATCAAACAGTATGTCTTTTGGGACTGCCTTGTTTCACTCAGCATGCCTTGCTGTCCTTTTATGCCTAATGTCAAAGCTTGTCTCCGAGTTGTACTCCATCCTCACAGTAGTTCCTTTGCCTTCACGTACCAAATTGTCTCATGTCATTTTCAGTACATCCTCCAAAAAGTTTTAAGCATTTCCTAAGAGGTTATAGGCATGTCTTCTCTCTAAAACACCAATGACTTACGTCTACACCAAAACCACAATTTTTAGGACAAAACTACTATATAAAAGAGAATTAAATTAATAACTTTGTGCCCTTTCTGTACACACTTTCAAATACCAGCAAATCTACTCAAATCATTCCTCCACAAATTCATCCCAGCTACTTCTAATAACTGGCAAACAATAATGTTTTGCCTTTCTGGTAGACCTTACTTACTTTCTGGGTCGTACTCATTTCACACTCGATAATATGTCTACCATATTATTGTTTTGTGGGCCCTCCATAGAGACAATGCATTGTTGCATATTTCACAACAAAATGGTAAGGTGGGGAAAGTACCATATACTCTTTTAAAAAATAAACTTCAAAGTGCTAAGTATACAGCAAATATTCTATTAAAGTATATGATGAACTGACTTTAATAAATCAAAAAGAAAAAATTAAAACCACCAGAAAATGGTAACATCTCTAGTTTTATTGTTGAACATTCACATCTTACAAAAGTAATTAAGAATTGAGATGACCTAAGAAGCCTGTTTAAATCCGTAACTTAAAGGTAAAAACAATATTGTTCTGCAGGGTTAAGATTCAATTGAGACTGGGATGTCCGGGTGGCTCAGCTGGCTAAGCGTCTGACTTCAGCTCAGGTCATGATCTCACAGTCTGTGAGTTCAAGCCCCGTGTGGGGCTTTGTGCTGACAGCTCAGTCTGGAGCCTGCTTCAGATTCTGTGTCTCCCTCTCTCTGCCCCTCCCCTGCTCACACTCCGTCTCTCTCAAAAATGAATAAACACTTAAAAAAAATTAGGATTTAATTAGATTCAATTAAGTATTCACTATTCATAGTGAAACTCAAAATTAAATTTAAAAGGTTAACCAGGGCGCCTGGGTGGGTCAGTAGGTTAACGGTTCAGTGCATGATCTCACCGTCTGTGAGTTCAAGCCCTGCATCGGGCTCTGTGCTGACAGATCAGAGCCTGGAGCCCACTTCCGATTCTGTGTCTCCCTCTCTCTCTCTGCCCCTCCCCCACTCGTGCTCTGTCTCTCTCAAAAATAAACAAACATTAAAAAATGATAATAAATAAAAAAAATNACTGGTATAAAACAGAAATAGAGCACATATAGAGAAATATATCTTCCAAAGAAGTAGAAAATATGGAGACAACAAAATCCAACCTCAATCCAAAAAAAGGCAAGAAGGGGGGGTGGGGGGGAGCCAGAAAGTACAAAGTATAAGATGTCAGAAAAAGTCCAAATCCATTCATTCAAGTTATATTATAGAAGCCTACTGAAAGCCAGACACTGTTTTAGGCACTAGGAATACAGCAGTAAACAAAACCAAAGTATCTGCCCTCATGAAGCTTCTATGCTAGTGGGGGAAACATGGTAAACCAGATAAATGAATAAACCACATGGCATGTCATATAATGGGAAGCACAGTGACAAAGAGCGCAATGGGGATGTAAGGGAAGGATGTCAGAGAAGACCTCACTGACAAGATACTATTACAAAACCGAGGAGGGAGGTTAAGGGTCTGAACCATATAAAGAAACAGAGGGATTTGGGGACTTCCAGGCAAAAGAGCCCAAGTGCAAATATCCTGAGGCTGGCATGTGCTTGAGGAGGCCTTATAGTAGAGCAATGAAGAGAAGTAGCAAGAGAGGGAATAAGAGATAGAGCAGGACCTTGGGGGCCACTCTACCGGCTTTGGCTTTCACTCTTAAATGGGCATTCCTTAAAGGATTTCTTTTTTCTTCTTCTTTCTCTTTTTTAAATACGTCTACAGCCAGTGGGGAGCCTGAACCCACCATTCTGAAATCAGGACCCGACCTGAGATCAAGAGTCGGAGACTGAATGGACTGAACCATCCAGGCATCCCAGGAGTCCTTGGAGGATTTTCAAAGGAGGGGAAAAATCTGTTGTTGTTGTTTTTTTTTGGAGGATCACCTTAGATGCTATGACGAAGAGAGACTGAAAGAAGAAAAAGCAGACTAGTTAGGTGGCTAGGCAGTAATCAGAGTAAGAGACGGTTGTAAAGTGAAAGCACTAAGAAGGGGTTGGGAGTCTGGACAGATTCTGAAGGTGAAGTCCACACGATATGCTGACAGACTGTATGTGTGGTGCGAAAGAGATGAGTCATGGATGGCTCCAAAAGTCTGGGCCTGAACAAATATCTCCGTAATGACAATAAGTACAAAAACCTGCCTGTCAAAAGGCAGAGGCTGTTGACGTGGATTTTGTTTATAAAAGCATACAGAAAGCTTAAAATTAGAACGATGTTGAGACAAATATCAAACGCCAGCGGCCTTGGCTAGGTTAATGGCAAACAAGAAGTCGGCTCCCTTGATCTTCATCTTCCCCCGTCTTTACATTAAAAGTCTGGCATTTGTGAACCCTGTCTTCCAAAGAGACTGTTCTTTCTTTGTGGGCAGGGGCGTCGCACCCTTCTGTGCACCCACCCACAACTCCGAACAGTCCGCGGTTGATAGTAAGCACTATTCCAAAATGTTAAATATTCTCCACCTACTACACTTATTGCTCCTCCGTCACAAATGTTAAATGATCCGGAACTTCAGGACTGTTTCTCTAACCTGAGCTATTTCCCCTCGTCCGAAGTGACCCGCCAACAAGGCTTCCCGGTAAAGGGATGGACGGCGCTGCCAACCCGCCTCGCTCGCCCGCGCAAGCAAGAGCCCCCGCCCCCTCGCCTGCCCGGACTCCCTTCCAGCCGGCGCGCCTGGGTCTGCTTGAGGCGGCAAAGAGCAGGCAACGCCCGACTCTGACAACCTAAGAAGTTTCTAGGAAAGGACTAAAGGACCAAAGCATGCCAGGGTGACGCATCGGCCACTGGCCGGCCACGAACGCTTGTCTCCCGCAGCCCCTCAGCCCCTCCGAAGCTCACCTGCTACCGGAGAGCCCGGGTGGTCGGGGCACCAACCCTCGCACGCGAAGCTTCCGGCCGTAACCGGAAGTGCTTCTTTAGGCAGACAGGAAGTCCCGCCTCCGCTGAGTGGGCGGTGGCAGCTGGCGCTTAGGCTTGACTATTGCAAGCAAGGGGCTTTCGAGCCGGTGGTTTGGACCACCTAGCTAAACCTGGGCAAGCTCCCGTGTTGCCCCGGCGATTCCTCTCAACCCAGGATGGTAGAACAACCCAACGAACGTGCGTGTTCCAGCTTACTTGTGATTCAGTTTCATGTTTAGTTAAGAGTCTACCGCGTCGGATGCGTGTGGTCACAGAGGAGAAGATCATGTTGACACCTCAAACACTGAAATGATAATAATAATCAACCAGGTAAAACAGACGGAATGAAAGTAAATACAATAACAGGGAAAGCAAATTCCATAGGCATGTTAATTTCTAAGTGTTAGGTTTCTCCTATGTAACTAGCTCAGTAATTTGTTATGAGGATCAAATGAGATGACACAAACGTTTCGCATGGGGCCTGGTACATGATTAAAGCACATAATACCTGTGGTGTTGGTATCATTGGTTGAAAATAAGAAGACTTTATCCCACCCAAAGGGAAACTGAATAACAACTAAGGGAGGTAGCATTCATGCTGACTGTTAAAGTTGAGAATAATTTCAGTGGGGCACCTGGGTGGCTCAGTCGGTTAAGCCTCTGACTTCGGCTCAGGTCATGATCTTGCAGTCCGTGGGTTCGAGCCCCACATCGGGCTCTGTGCTGACGGCTCAGAACTCAGAGCCTGGAGCCTGCTTTGGATTCTGTGTCTCCCTCTTTCTCTGCCCTTCCCTGCTCTGTCTCTGTCGCTCAAAAATAAATAAACGTTTAAATAAAAAAAAAAGAGAAGAATTTCAGTACATAGATATCCATTGTGAATCTGTAAAAACAGCTTTTGTTGATTAATGAAAGAACATAGGATGACGCTCCCTAAAACAAAACTTTCAGAAACTTTGTTGTTTGAAACCGTATCAGTGAGAATGGAAAATCCCTCTCCTGCCTGGCAGAGCTGAGCCACGTGGGTCATTTAGATACTTTTTCGTCCAGGTATAGAGCTTCAAATAAGGGGTTTTCAGATACAATATTCCACGTTTAACTTTCTAGTTGTCAAGGGTTCCAGACCTTAGAGTCAGCTTCACAGCCCAGACCAGAGCCTGCTTACTTCTTACCTATACCACACCCAATCCTATGCTATCCCAGTCTCTTCCCCCACCCTTTTTTTTTTTTAAGTTAGATTCACCCCGTCTTTCTGGTGTGTGGACTTACGTGTTTCAGCAACTTAATAAACCTAACTTTGTTAGGCTATAAGCTTCTCTTTGAATGGGCTTTATCACTGTTTATTTTGAACAAATTTCTTGCACTCATGAAGGTTGAGGACACTTAAAAAAAATTTTTTTTAATGTTTTATTATTTGAGAGAGAGAGAGACAGAGCGAGAGCGTGAGCAGGGTAGAGTCAGAGAGAGAGGGAGATACAGAATCTGAAACAGGCTCCAGGCTCTGAGCTACCCACCAGCACAGAGCCTGACACAGGGCTCGAACCCATGAACTGTGAGATCATGACCTGACTCAAAGCGGGATGCTTTACCGACTGAGCCACCCAGGTGCTCCAAGGTCACTTTTTTTTTTTAATTGTTTATTTTTGAGAGAGGGAGAGAGAGAACACTCGAGCAGGGGGGTGCAGAGAGAGGGGGAGACAGAGGATCTGAAACAAGTTCTGTGATATCAGCACAGAGCCCAGAGTGGGACTCAAACTTGAACCGTGAGATCATGACCTGAGCCAAAGCGGGATGCTTTACCGACTGAGCCACCCAGGCACCCCAAGAACTCCAATTCATTTCAATTAGCTAGTCTCTTCTTCATTCTGGAGTTCCTTACTCCTTTGATTGCTCCCTCTGTGATTATCTGTCTTTGCCTTTGTTCATGTTGTGCTACCTACTCTCTCTGTGTATATATCTACTTTCTGGTGTTTGTTACTGGGACCCTGACAACTATTTTAGTACAGAAATCATATGGAGTTATGGAGTAACTTGATAGAAGATCAAGATCTGGTAAGCCCACTGATTTTCAGATTTATTGGATTTCATTAGTGTCTAAGTAGACACAACGAAAGTTGAGTCTATGGATAATTATTCATAAGCACATTCTGAGAAAGAGTTATATAAAAAAAAATTGGGGTACCTAGCTGGCTCAGTTGGTGGAGTGTGCATCTCTTGATCCCTAGCTTGTGAGTTTGAGCCCCATTTGGGATGTAGAGATTACTTAAAATTAAAATGTTAAAAACAGGGATCCCTGGGTGGCTCAGTCAGTTAAGCATCCAACTTCAGCTCAGGTCATGATCTCACGGTTCATGGGTTCAAGCCTCACATCGGGCTCTGTGCTGACAGCTAGCTCAGAGCCTGGAGCCTGCTTCAGATTCTGTATCTCCCTCTCTCTCTAACCCTCCCCTGCTCACGCTGTGTGTCTCTCTCTCAGAAATAAATAAGACATTAAATTTTTTTTTAATCTTAAAAAAAGGAAAACAAAACAAAGTCAAAAGCTAATTCTCTCATTGTAACATTGTACAGTCTTCTTCAAAGTCAGTCCTCCTCCCTGCCAGGGAGTCAACCTTCAGTGGAGATGTTTCACAGTGGCAGGTGTTTATATCATGCAAAGTTGGCACCTTCTGACATGGCAGCTTTTCCTCTGATCACACTAGTTGTGAAGATTAATTTTATGTGTCAACTTAGGCTAGGCCATGGCACCTAGATATTTGGTCAAACACTCATCTAGATATTGCGTCAAGGGGTGTTTTAGATGAGATTAACAGTTGAATCAGTAGACTTTGAGCAAACCAGATTGCCTTCCATAACATGGGTGGGCTTTATCCAGTCAGTTGAAGGCCCTTAGGGAAAAAAGTCTGGCCTCCTCAGAGGAAGAGAGAATTCTGCCTCTCCTGAAGCATATGGCCATGAAATAGGGAGAAAGTATCAAGATTCTTACCACGAGGAAAAAAACAAGGAAATGATTTCTGGGTAGGTAAACAACATCTGTCATAGATTCAATTCACTATCTTCTCAGATCTCTCCAAGAATACTATTTAAGGTTATGGTTTGTCTTATTTTAGGGTTTCCTTTTTTTTTTAATTTTTAATGTTTTATTTATTTTTGAGAGAGAGAGAGAGAGAGACAGAGTATGAGCAGGGGAGGGGCAGAGAGAGAGGGAGACACAGAATCAAAAGCAGGCTCCAGGCTCTGAGCTGTCAGCACAGAACCTGATGCGGGGCTCAAACTCTGTGAACCACGAGATCATGACCCAAGCGTTAAGTCGGACGCTTAACCAACTGAGCCACCCAGGTGACCCTTAAGATTTTCTATGTTCCCTTGATTATTCCTGTCTGCTCTAAATTAAAATTTTCTATATTTTCGTATTTTGTTGTTGCTTCTTTTTTAACCTCGGTTTTCTCAGTTACACAGCAGGTACTCCACAAAGGTGGGAGTTTCTGGTTGTCCATTTATATTACAGAATGAGGCAGTAGAAATTCTAAATGGGAGCAAGTGGGAGCTTGGCTCCTATGGGCAGGACTCCTGATGGTAAGTCTCACTGTCATGTGAGTGGGAAGGGAATAGCCAATCGAACTTCTAGAAGGCTCTCAAATGCCCAGTAGAAGAGTGTAGCTCTTTGACAACAGCATCTCTGCTAGGTGCCCAAATTCATCCTAGAAACTGACTTCTAGTTCTCTCGAGAAGATGTCTTACTTTTTTTGCTTAAGGACATATGCCTGGCAATGATGATTTAGTTTCCCCACTGGGGTACAAAAAAGAGGTAGTGGGGGGGTGTCATCCTTTTATTTACAGACCATCAATTAATTTGTTTTCATTCACATTTAACCCTTCAAAGCTCCATGTTGACAAGTATAGCACTGTTCCAGTTAGTTTCCTATTGCTGCTCTAACAGATTACCACAATCTTAGTGGCTTAAAATAACATAGATTTCTTATCTTACAGGTCAGTAGAAGTCCAACACTTCTCACTGGGCTGAAAGCAAGGCATCAGCGGGGCATTTTGCTATCTGGAGGCTCCAGGCAAGAATCTGTTTCCGTGCCTTTTCCGGTTTCTAGAGGCCACCTGTAGTCTGTGGCTCATGGTCCCCTTCCTCCATCTACACAGTCAGAAATGGTGGGTGGAGTCCATTAGACATCAAAACACTCTGACCTCTTTTCTAGCCTCACATCTTCTTTGACTCTCCTCTTCCCCCCTCTTCCACTTGGAAAAATCCATGAAATTACATTGGTCTACCTGGATGATTCAGGATAATCTCCCTGTTTTAAGGTCATCTGATTAGCAACTTAATTTCATCTGCAACCTTCATCCCCTTTGCCATATAACCTACCATATTTACAATTCTGGGGATGAGGACATGGACATCTTTGGTGGGGGCATTATCCTGCCTATATCTATGGTTTTACTGAGCCTATTGGGTCCTGTGTCAGCCGTAACCAATTCTCTGTGTATATTTAGCTATGGCTTTATATGTTCTGCATTCATCAGTCAGTCATCTGCTTTCTGCATTCTGGAATCTCTCATCCACTAACAGAGCCATTCCTTTAAAAAAATATTTTTTTTAATGTTTATTTCTGAGAGAGAGAGAGAAAAAGTGCAAGCAGGGGAGGGACACAGAGAGAGGGAGACACAGAATCTGAAGCAGACTCCAGGCTCTGAGCTGTCAGCGCAGAGCCCAACAAAGGTCTTGAACTCAGAAGCCGTGAGATCATGACCTGAGCCAAAGTCGACTGAGGCACTTAACACGGCCTTTCCATTCTCAATGTTATTTCAATATTTTTGGCCTTTTTCTTTTACTTTCCTTTTAGTATTCTCCCCAAAGGGAAAAAGAATCAACACTAGCAGAAAATTTAATCTCAGGCAGACTTGGGGCCACTTTACCAGCTTTAGATTTAAGAAATGCCTGAGGGCGTTTCATCTCCAGGCTTCATAGACACCATTGACAGCTTTATTGTTAACACTGAAAAAGATCCTTCAAAGTCCGACACCTTTCTGCTTCCTTGCCGTGGGAATGCTGCTGTGAACATTGGTGTACAAGATTTTGCATGGATGTTTTTTTCATTTCCCTTGGGGTGGTGGATTGAATGTTTGTGTCCTCAAAAAATTCATGCAGGGGGATGCCTGGGTGGTTCAGTCGGTTAAGCCTCCGACTTCGGCTCAGGTCATGATCTCACGGTTTGTGGGTTCGAGCCCGGTGTCGGGCTTTGTGCTGACAGCTAGCTCAGAGCCTAGAGCCTGTTTCAGATTCTCTATCTCCCTATCTGACCCTATCCTGCTCATGCTGTCTCTCAGAAATAAATAAAACATTAAAAAAAAAAAATTCATGCGGAAGTGTGTGCGGGTGTTACTGTCCATTCCATCCTCTCTAGAGTCTTGCTTGCCTCGAGGAGCGCTACCCACAATCATGGGAACTTCTGGCATTAGCTCCCTTCCCAGAATCTCTCCTCTCTTTTCTTTTTGCCCTGAAAGTCACTGCTCCTTTTTTCTGTACCCCTCTTCTAGGACACCTAGACTGATCTCCCCCACAGCCTCATGTTTCAGGAAAATTAATTCAGAAAAGGAAGTATCTTGCAAGAAATTTCTTTTAGTCTTAGGATCATAATACTTCCCAGAGGCGAGAAAGCACAAAATGACCTGGTGCCTTTCTGGAAGTAAGGATGGCAAAAATAGAGGCGTAAGAACACAACTATCTCAAAAAAATATTTTAGTATCTGTATATTTAAATATCTATATCTACATCTATATGTCCATATAGTATACAGATAGTTTTGCTCCACTCAATCACAGGCTTGATTTAATCAACATTTTTCTATTATGAATGCCGCTGTAATAAATATACTTTTATAGGGGTGCCTAGGTGGTTCAGTTGGTTAAGTGTCCAACTTTGGCTCAGGTCATGATATACTACATGGGATCAAGCCCTGTATCGGGCTCTGTGCTCACAGCTTAGAGCCTGGAGCCTGCTTCGGATTGTGTGCCTCCCTCTCTCTCTCTCTTCCCCTCCCCTGCTTGCACTCTGTCTTTCAAAAATAAAGAAAAAACATTTAAAATAAATAAAAATATATATACTTTTATATACATTTTGTACACCTAAGGGGGTATATCTTAAGTGTATATTCCCTCCTCAAAATTTACAAGGTCACCATATGACTTAGCAAGGCCACTCCTAGGATTTACCTGTCATTGTTGGCTTGAGCTTCTGTAACAAAATACCACTAAGTGAGTGGCTTAAACAACTGAAGTTTATTTTCTCACCGTTCTAAGGCTCAAGTCCAAGGTTGAGGTGTCAGCCAGTTTGATTCCTGGTGAGAACCTCTTTCCTGGCTTGCAGATGGCTGTCTTCTCACTGTGTCCTCACATGACATAAAGAGAAAATGGCTCTCTCTTGTCTCTTCTTCTTCTTCTTTTTTAATGTTTTATTTATTTCTGAGAGAGAGAGAGAGACAGTGTGAGCGGGGGAGGGTCAGGGAGAGAGGGAGATACAGAATCTGAAACAGGCTCTAGGCTCTGAGCTAGCTGCCAGCACAGAGCCCAACACGGGGCTCAAACCACGAACTGTGAGATCATGACTGAGCCGAAGTCGGGCGCTTAACCGACTGAGCCACCCAGGCGCCCCTCTCTTGTCTCTTCTTACAAGGACACTAATCCTATTGGATCAGGTCCCCACCCTTATGACCTCATTCAACCTTAATTCCATAAAGGCCCTATCTCCAAATACAGAAATATTGGAGGTTGAGGCTTCAAAATATGAGTTGCGGGGGGGAACAGTACCAAAAGAAATGAAAAATATACATCAATACAAAACTTATATGCTCATGTTCATAGCAACATTATTTATAACAGCCCCAAAGTAGGAACTACCCAAATGCCCATCAATTGACAAATGGATGAACAACATGTGGTATATCCACACAATGGACTGTTGTTACTCAGACATGATACAACATGGACGAACCTTGAAAACACCATGTTAAATGAACTATATATTGTATGATCCCACTTATATGACACGTCCAGAATAGGTGAATCTATAGAGACAGAAAACAGATTCGTGGCTGGCTAGGGTTGGGGGCTGGGAAGTGAAGTGGAAGGGAAAATGGAGAGTGAATGGTAACGTGGATGGGGTTTCTTTTAGGGAAGCAAAAATGTTCTAAAATTAGATTGTGGTGATGGGTACATGACTCCATGATAACTCCATAATAAAACCCACTGAGTTATATGGTATGTGAATCAATAAAGCAGTTTCAAAAGATACATATATTCCTATAAGTGGAGTGTCCAGGGATCAGTGCAGGGCCCATGATCAGTCCCACAGCTTTATACATCATCTGCATGTCAATGGTTCACAATTCCAACTTCCTGCCTGCTTGATCTCTCCCATGAACTCTATCCTGCCTTGTGCATGCAAATGCCTTCTTGACACCTCTTCTAGGATAGCTCATAGGCATCTCTAATTCACCAACCCCCCCACCCCCCCAAAATGCTGTTCCTTCTCTGTCTTCCTAAATCCAAGTTAGGGTACCGCTATCTCCTCAGTTTCTTTAAAAATCCAGTGATCATACTTGATTCCTCTTTTTATTAACTCTACATGCTATCCACCAGTAATAAAGACCCAACACAAGAGTCTCTGTGTGGAGGACCCAGTCTCCAGCTGCAGCTACCATGTAGTTTTATATTAGAAAAATACAGTGAGGGGCACCTGGGTCACTCTGTTGGTTAGGCATCCGACTTTGGCTCAGGTCATGATCTCACAGTTTGTGGGTTTGAGCCCCACATCAGGCTCTGTGCTGACAGCTCAGAGCCTGGAGCCTGCTTCAGATTCTGTGTCTCTCTGTCTTTCTGGCCCTCCCCCACTTATACTCGCATGCTCTCTCTCAAAAATAAATATTAAAAAAAAAAAACAAAGGAAATTTATTGAAGGAAGTACTAGGTTGAGGTTTAGGTTCAGGACAAATAACCAAGATACAACAAGAACTAGAAAAGAACTACAGTGGCAAATACTGTTTAGCCATTTGGTTGGAGTCTGCTGCCAGATGAGTGGATTACAACAGTTTTTTTCACTCAAGAATCACCCTGGAGACAGAATCCAGCTGGCCAGGAATAGGTCATGCATTACTCTTTGGCTGTAGCAGGGCAGTAAGAGGAAGGACACAGCATCCCCCTGGGACCCTTTGGCTTCTGTATGGGAAGGCAGGACACTTTGGCTATATACAACTGTGGAGCGGTCATTTGCCCAAAGGAAACAGAAACATGGTAAAGAAGAATTAGGGTGGGAGAGGGTTGCTGCAGCCACGTGCAACAACTATGATTTTATCCCTGTGTCTAACTCCCTCCTCAGAGATACTTCTGACAGGACCCCCACTGGCTTTGCCCTACACTTGGGGAGACCAAGAAATAGGTGTTTGTCAACTATAACCTTAAAAGCACAGAGTGACTTCAGATTACTTGTAGAATATACAATTAAGGAAGGAGGCTGCGCTTCCAGAAAACCTCTGGCAGAGTGCCAGAAGTGAGGATTTGTAGGTTATGTACAATATATATTTAAATAAGTGGATTGAGGGGTGCCCAGGTGGCTCAGGTGGTTGGGCTCCTGACTCTTGATCTCAGCTCAGGGTGTTTTTTTTTTTAATGTTTTTTAAATTTATTTTTGAGAGAGCATGAGTGGGATAGGGGCAGAGAGAGAGGGGAACAGGATCTGTGCTGATAGCAGTGAGCCTGATGTGGTGCTTGAACACACGAACCATGAGATCATGACCTGAGCCGAAGTCAGATGCTCAACCAACTGAGCCATCCAGACACCCCTCAGCTCAGGTCTTGATTTTGATTTCAGGGTATTGAGTTCAAGCCCTATGTTGGGCTCCCTGCTGGGGCTTGACATGTACTTAAAAGTAAATAAATGGGGTGCTTGGGTGGCTCACTCACTTAAGCCTCCAACTTCAGCTCAGGTTATGATCTCAAAGTTCATGAGTTCAAGCCCCATATGGAACTCTCTGCTGTCAGAACCACCCCCCCCACCCCCGGGTCCCCTTCCCCACCGGCTAGTGTACATGTTTTCTCTCTCTCTCTCAAAAAACAAAAAAACAATAAATAAATGGATTGAATTTCAAAAACAACAATAAAGGCCTCCCCTATAGTTAGAGTTTATGCCTTGCTTTACATACTTAGCAGTATAACAAAAGTAACCTAGGTCAACAGTAGAGTCCCAGGATAATTGTTTTTATTTATTTGTTTTTTTCATTGTTTTGCTTTTTGTTTTTGTTTTTCTTTTAAAGGAGATGGTACAGGGCTGGGGAAAAAAAAAATAAAGGAGATGGTACATTATTCAAGTTGGATAAACACTGCCATAAATCCCTACTAAAGAAATGTTTTCCAGTTGGCTTACAACGCAGTCAGCCCCTTACTAGCAGAGAGCAACAGGTGGGCTGAGAATAACAAGACCCCTTATTGAATGGCTATTTATTACCTTAGTTACCTAAAGGCCATATTTAAGCTTTGCTTTGTAAGGTCTCTACTAAATACTTAGCTAAAGCCCATTCTCTTACTCATTTTCTATCTGGGTGGAGGGAGTTACATCATTACTATTATTATCAGAAAGCCATTTTGACATGGGAAAAAAGGTTTTGGCTGAGAAATCCAACTTTAAGTTGGAATCTGGACATAGAGCAAATTTAGTGGATGGCAGAGGAACATTTCAGATATGTAGGAGTACAGGCTTCAAAGACAGAATGTGCGGGCGCCTGGGCGGCTCAGTCCGTTAAGGGTCTGACTCGTGACTTCGGCTCAGGTCATGATCTCACAGTTTGTGAGTTCTAGCCCCACACTGATCTCTCTGCTTTGGATTCTGTGTCCCCCTTTCTCTGCTCTTCCCCATTTGTATTCATGACCTAAGCAGAAGTCAGACACTTAACCAACTGAGTCACTCGGGTGCTCCCCCCCCCAATTTTTTCTCTTTATCTGTCAGTTTTAAAAAAATTTTTAATGAAAAAAAAAATTGGGGGGGAGGCACCCAAGTGACTCAGTTGGTTAAATGTCTGACTTCTGCTTAGGTCATGATTTGCCATTCGTGAGTTCAAGGCCCGCATCATCCTCTGTGCTGACAGCTCAGAGCCTGGAGCCTGCTTTGGATTCTGTGTCTCCCTCTCTCTGCTCTTCCCCCATTTGCATTCTGTCTCTTTCTCAAAAATACATAAACATTAAAAAAAATTTTTTTAGGGGTACTTGGGTGGCTCAGCCGGTTGAGCATTGGACCATGATCTCATGGCTATGGGTTCGAGTTCCACATTGGGCTCTGTGCTATTAGCACAGACCCTGCTTCGGATCNGAGAGAGAGAGAGAGAGAGAGAGAGGTAGGCAGGCAGAGAGAGAGGGAGACAGAATCCGAAGCAGGCTCCAGGCTCCATGCTGTCAGCACAGAGCCTGTCGTGGGGCTCAAACCCACAAACCGGCAACATCATGAATTGAGCTAAAGTCAGATGTTTAACTGACTGATCCACACAATCACCCTTAATTTTTAATTAAAAAAAAAATCTCTATGTCCAATATGGGACTTGAACTCCCAACTGAGATCAAGAGTCACATGCTCTACCGACTGAGACAGCCAGGCACCCCAATCTGTCAGCTTTAACAAATCATTTTTTTCTTATACAATGTTGACATCTGTTAGAGTGTTAGAGTATCATTTATTACAACTAAATCTCTTTAAAGTTTTTAGTTTTCAAGTGCTTATTTGAATTTTACAATTTCTAGGGGTCAGTGGGTTGAGTGTCCGACTTTGGCTCAGGTCATGATCTATCTCCACATCAGGCTCTGTGCTGACAATGCAGAGCCTGCTTGGGATTCTCTCTCTCCCGCTGCCCCACCCCCAACTTGCTCGCTTGTCTGTGCCCCCGCCCCCAAATAAATATATGAACTTTAAATGCAATTTCTGGTAAGTGACCTTATAAGTTTCAGAAAGATTTACACATTACTTTTGTAGCTCACCATTGCCCACTGAGGTCCAAATATCTTCATTATTCATTAAACCAATTCTCAGATAATCAGATGTGTTTTTCTTTCTCTATGTATAGTAACAAATGTAATTCATGGATAATCATGGGGCACCTGGGTGGCTCAGTTGGTTAAGCGGCCAACTTTGGCTCAGGTCATGATCTCACAGTTCGTGGGTTCGAGCCTCGCATTGGGCTCTGTGCTGACAGCTCAGAGCCTGGAGCCTGCCTCAGATTCTGTGTCTCCCTCTCTCTTTTCCTCTCCCCTGCTTATGCTCTCTCCCTCTCTCAAAAAAATAAACAAACAGTAAAAAAAAAAAAAAAAAAGGATAATCAATTGGTCACTCTCCTAGAGCATACAATGTTTTGTAAAGAATGCAAATAATACAGCAACTAGTGCTACAGATGTTTCCCAGACATCTCTAGGAAAATATTCTCATTGATCAATGGTTATAATTCTACATAACTAACTTGAACTAATGGGTTAACACTGAAATTTTACTAACATTATTGCTTATTGTGCTACTGTATTTTTTACTAGCCAGTACACAGTAAAAATATGCCATACCACTTGTTAACGTCTGGTATATTCAACCATATTAAATGTGAGGTTGCATTACTATGAGATTAATGAAATAACCAGAGGAAGTCTGCAGTTAGCCAACTGGAGATGGTGGGGGTTTAAGGAGCCAAATGCCACTTGGGTTATATTTGAATTCACACATTACTGTGGGGTCCATTGTGATGAGTCCTTTTGTGTATTCTAACCACCAAATATCAGCCATGTATGCACGGCAATAAAGCCTGTTCTAATGACAGGGAAAAATGCAAAGTAAGGGTCAGATAAGAGACTTCTCAAAGGACAAATCTGTAGGACTTGGGAGGGCTGGAGAGACAGAGAAAATAATTGGGCAAATAAATCAAATACACACTCCTGGATCACTTGAAGAATAAAGATTGTGACAGAAAAGGCAGGGATAGAAGTGATTTCATTCCATTGTTTGAATTGGTAGAAGGATAGGAAGGGATGTATAAGCGGTCTTTAATGAAATTACATTATTTCAAGGTGACAACACAAAACTCAAGTGAAGAGGCAGTTCCAGGACCTGAATTTGAGGTCAGGCTTTAGATAAAATGGTAATCATGAACAAAGTGAGCAGTCTAAAACTCCTTTCAGAAGTGAACAGAACATTGAATAAGAATCATTAGAGAAAGAATTAGAGGTAGAATCGCAGTACCATAAAAGCTAACGTTTGAGGTTTATGGTATCTTTTCAAATAAATTTGTTACTTTTTTAAAAGTTTATTTTGAGAGAGAGCATGAGAGCATGAACTGGAAAGGAGCAGAGAGAGAGAGAGAGAGAAGAGAATCCCAAGCAGGCTCCTCACTATCAGTGCAGAGTCTGATGACCTGGACTGAAGTCAAGAGTCAGACACTTAACTGACTGAGCCAGCTAGGCTCCCTGCTTGCATATGTTATTTTAATAGAACGCTTTGAGAAGTAGGGGATTGCTTTCAAGTAGATTTATTCATTCATAAATATTTATTAAGTACAGGGCACCTGAGTGGCTCAGTTGGTTAAGTGTCCGACTCTTGATTTTGGCTCAGGTCATGATCTCCTGGTTCATAAGTTTGAGCTCTGCATTGGGCTCTGGCACTGACAGTGCAGAGTCTGCTTGGAGTTCTCTCTCCCACCCTCTCTCTCTGCCCTTCCCCCACTCACTCACACTTTCAATCAAAATAAACATTTAAAAAATATTTATCAATGGGGTGCCTGGGTGGCTCAGTCAGTTAAGCGTCCGACTTCGGCTCAGGTCATGATCTCACGATTCATGGGTTCGAGCCCCGCATCAGGCTCTGTGCTGGCTGACAGCTCAGAGTCTGGAGCCTACTTCAGATTCTGTGTCTCCCTCTCTCTCTGATCCTCCCCTGCTCACGCTCTCTCTCAGAAATAAATTTTTAAAAAAAGCAATAAAAAAAATTATCCTGTTTCTGGGGATACAAGGGTGAATATGAATATGTCTTGCCCTTAATGAGTTTCCAATCCAATGGGAGAGGCAAACAAATAAACAAGTAATTAGCTCCTCCTCCCATTACAGCAGTAACAATGCTGTTTAATAACTGGGTATTTACTTGCTAGCCTCCATCACAAAAAAATCACAAGGTTATGGAATGGTGTCTTTATCACTCTTGGATCTCCAAAGCCTAGCAAAGGATCTAGCATATATATATTTAGGAAGTATTTCTAAATGAATTAAATGAAAATAGATGATGTCAGCAAAGATGAGCACTATTTTATGGTGGAGTAAACTGTTAGGAAATATGGTTATAGTGGGTTGGAGATCAAATTTTGGAAAGCCTTATATATTATGCCAAGGAATTTATAGGGGATGGTACTGAGGATTCAAAGAGAATGTAAGCATGGCTATGACAATCAGATTTATGCTTTGGAAAGACAACTTTGGTTGGAGTATATGTTAGTACAATAGATGTGTGGCTTCCAAACCTTTAAACACAAAGAAGTGTGCACATAGGATGAGAGGCCAGCTCTACAGAACAATGTACTTTGACTGGGACTCATGGATCTGGCTCTGCTCAGCAAGTGCTTGAAGGAAAAGCAAATCATCTGGTACCTGATAGGTACTTCATATTAGTACATTTCCTCTCCCTTTTCCTTCCTCTCAATACACAGATTTAAAAAGAGCCAGTGGGTGGGGCACCTGGGTGGCTCAGTTGTTTGGGCATCCAACTTTGGCTCAGGGCATGATCTCACGGTTCAGGAGTTTGAGGCCCTGCATTGGGGTTGGTGGGATTCTGCTTGGAATTCTCTCCCTCCCTGTCTCTCTACCCCTTCCCCCCTTTCTCTCTCTCTCTCTCAAAATAAACAAACATTAAAAAAAAAAAAAGAGCCAATGGATAAATCTTGAGGATAAATCTTAAGGCAGGGTATTGAATAAGGCCTTCAAGAGGCAGAAAGGGAGGGAATCAACAGGAGAGCTTGCTTGGCCTACGTTGTGAGCACAAACAACTTTTCTTGAGATGAAAGGCAGACAATTTGAAGACAGACTTAAGAAGTAGAGAGGAGGAAAGTTAGGAGAGTTTACATCACCTGGGAAGAGTGGGGAAGAAGCAGGGGACATTAGATTGACCAATGTGAAATCTCCATCAGGAATAGATAAAAAACAAAAGGGCTTACAGAGGCCATAGCATGTTAACTTGCAATGGCTACAAGAGCGGTTCTGAAAACACTCCCCAGCAGCGCTCAGCAACACAGGAGGGGCAAAGAGCGCAGGTGTTGGATGCTTCTAGAATTGGGAACTGATGGAAGGACCTAAGGAAAGGAGGAACCTGATCTGGGAAACTCTTGAAAGCCTGCCTAAAGTGAATGACTATAGGTCAGGAAGGGAAGGAAGTCAAGTTATAAGCTGACACAGTGGGGGTGCCTGGGTTGCACAGTCAGTTAAGCATCTGACTTTGGCTTAGGTCATGATCCCACAGTTCGTGAGCTCGAACCCTGATCAGCTCTGCACTGATCAGCGATGAGCCTGCTTCGAACTCTGTCTTCCCCAATCTCTCTCTCTCTGCCCCTCCCCCAATCATGCTTGGTTACTCTCTCGCTCTCAGAAATAAAAATTAAAAAAAAATAAAATAGGGGTACCTGGGTGGCTCAGTCAGTTAAGCACACAACTTTGGCTTGAATTTGAGCCCCATGTTGGGCTCTGTGCTGACAGCTCAGAGCCTGGATACTGCTTTGGATTTTGTGTCTACCTTTCGCTCTCTAGCCCTCTCCCACTTGTGTGCTCTCTCAAAAATAAACAAATAAATATTAAAAAAAATAATTTGAATCTTTCATTTAATTGCTGTAAGGCAACTTCAAAATCATGGGTATTTTATGCTAAATTTTGGAAGACTGAACTCTGTTTATGAACTCTTTACGTAACTGAAATTTTAATTATTATTCAAAAAGACCTAATGCTAACTATATAGACAAAATCGGGGCACCTGGGTGGCTCAGTTGGCTAAGCATCCGACTTCAGCTCAGGTCATGATCTTGTGGTTTGTGAGTTTGAGCCTCGCATCAGGCTCTGTGCTGACAGCTAAGAGCCTGGGGCCTGCTTTGGATTCTGTGTCTCCCCTCTCTGTCCCTCTCCCTGCTCATGCTCTCTCAAAAATAAACATTAAAAAATAAAAAAAGAAATGTTGTTAAAAACAAACTATGTAGACAAAATGTATACCTTTAAGATGAAGACTGCTTAAGTAGATTATTCCTTAAATTACTTTTGGGCTGGTGCTATTCATGATTCTTTTGTCATTTGTATCTGGCCTTTACCAACATCAGAAATGCTTGACATGGAACTGGGATTTTACAGAAAGAATCATTTTATCTATTAAGTAACCAAAAATCTATTCTTTTCACTTGAACTATAATCACAGTTGTCAATAGAGAAGAAAAATACTGTAAAAGTAGTTTAAATTTAATAAAATACATTATCTAGTTAGGTTTAAACTGCAATACTTTTTTTTTCTGCATAAAGCAATGTCTTGGAACCCAAGTAAGTTGGATCTTGTCATTTAGAAGACAAGTAATTTTAAAACATTTTCACATTTTCTAGTCTATGAAGGTTCAAAACATAAACTTTTTACTTGCCAAAACTAAAAGAATGAAGGCTAATTATGTTGTCATATTATCACTTTCAGCGAGACTTTAAATCCATCAGCTCTTCTCTATTCCACTGTGTCAACTTAAAAAAATTAATTTTAATGTTTATTTTGTTTATTTTTGAGAGACAGAGTGTGAGCGGGGGAGAGGCAGAGAGAGAGAGACACAGAATTGGAAGCAGGCTCCAGGCTCTGAGCTGTCAGCACAGAGCCTGATGTAGGTAGGACTTGAACCCATGAGCAGTGAGATCATGACCAGTGCTGAAGTTGGACGTTTAACTGATTAAGCCATCCAGGTGCCCCGAATTATTTCTGAGAGAGAGAGAGGGTGTGAATGAGTGAGGGGCAGAGAGAGAGGAAGAGAGAATCCCATGCAGGTTCCACAATGTCTGCATGGTACCCAAAACAGGCCTTGTACTCACAAACACAGAGATCACAACCTGAGCTGAAGTTGGAAGCTTAACGGACTGAGCTACCCAGGGTACCCAAGATTCAAATTATTTTAAAAGTTAGTAAAGATAGTACCCAACTTTTTCAAAGACTTAGATTGAGCGCTTCAGTGAGAAGTTCTCATACAAGTACATGATGATTAGGTCTGAGATAACATGCCAGAATATAACCAATCAAGCAAAATGCAGTGTTTTTGGAAAGCAATTGTTTTGGGAGGTCAGCAACACTCTAAGTGAAGGAATCAGGGTTTTCTNGGCAGTCAGCACAGAGCCCGACGCGGGGCTCGAACCCAAAAACCGCGAGATCATGTCCTAAGCGAAAGTCGGAAAGTCGGACGCTTAACCGACTAAGCCACCCAGGCGCCCCAGGAATCAGGGTTTTTTTCTTCTTTTCTACTTCTTGTTGCCACAGAAGGCTCCAGGGGCTTGCAGTTGGAAAGCACACAAAAGGGATAGAGGGTCAGGGTTAAAGCACTATAAAGCTAGTTAGTGCCTGATAGCATAGCCTTTTGACTACTTTTCGCCATCAAGCACCAGCTCTCAAGTCAACACTTTACATTCCTTTAATCACAGAGATTAAAGATACCTACTTCCCTTTCCATTCAAGCACCAGTTGCCTTCAGGAGTAGTGGCAAGGAAAAGGAAAAGGTCATTGCTTTCTGTTTTTGTACTTCAGGTTAGCAAACAGCTCTTTCATGCTTTTTATTACTGATAGGAACATATAAAAAGGTTTATTCTTTCCAAATATTTGTTTATTTTGAGAGAGAGAGTGAGCGAGTGCAATTGAGCAGGGGAGGGGTAGAGAGAAAGAGGGGGACAGAGGCTCTGGAGTGGGCTCTGAGCTGACAGCCCAGTGCAGGGCTTGAAGTCATAAACCATGAGATCATGACCTGAGCTGAAGTTGGATGCTTAACCAACTGAGCCACCAGGTGCCCTGAAAAATATAAGACTGAAATAAAGGTGACATCATAAAATACTTTTTCCACTTCCCATTTTTCTTTCCAAATGGAAAGACAATGCTATACTCACATACTAATCAGCTTTGGGTCACAAATTACACTTAGAAGGAAAAAAGAATGAATGTGGGGTAGCATATAAATTCCAGTAAGTGGGGACTCCTTGAGTAGGGGGCAGAATTTGCTGGGCAGAGAGGAAGAACAAAAGGAAAGGGTCAGAAAAAGGACCAGATCGCTTACTGCTTATCACAGTCAGCTTTTTCATGGCAGATTTTAGTGAGCGAGTTTCCAAGTGTCGGAGATATTCTAAATAGCGATATTTAGGAAGAAAGAGGAGGTCCTGTGGTCTCTGGGCCAGCTAGCTACAGGAACTGGTTACAAGTAGTCACTGGCTTGGAAATGGGGTAGACCAAGAATAGGGAATTCCCATACAGCACAGGAAGTATCTGGAGAAGAATTCCTGGAAGCTGAAGTCTTCTTTATTGACAGAATTAGCAGAACATTTGTGGCAATTGTCCATAAGGTCCCCACACAGTACATTCTGACATTTAAATTACACCTATTTATTTGTGGCTCCTTTTGATTCCATCAACTTCGTACTAGGATCATTATCTGTACAAAGGGGTTCTAAATTGAAACAACCTCACTCACATCACCCCAATCCACTCAGTTTGTGGAGACTAATAGCTTGATCTTAATTTTTTAAAAAGTGATAGGCTAAATACAAAAAAAAAAAAGTCAACTAAAATAAGCTCCCAGGCCTAATCAAGAATGGCTTCATATTATTCATTCTCTTCTTTGAACATTTTGCTTAGGTGCTTTATTAGAGCTACGAGCTCAGGGTTCCCACCACGTGCATCAATTTGTTTATACGCTTTAGATTCAAGCTCTTTAAGAGTACTCCGAGTGTATTCAAAAGAACCTACATTCTCAAGATAATGTACACAGTATTTTTTAATATCTATATTTTCGGTTCTCTGGCGCAAGATACTCTGTACCTGGGTGCTTTCAGGCCTTGACCAAATGGCATGAATAGTAGGGAATGAGAACTTTCCCTCTGTTAGATCTTCACAAAAGCTTTTGTTTTCACTATATTCTTTGGAGTGCAGATTAGCATAATCATCCCTAATTTGGAAAAAGAGCCCGAGTGTATTAAGTAGTGGCTTTAAATCTTCTTTGTAGTCAGAGAACAACTGCATGAGACCCACTGCTAATCCAAAGAGCCCACCTGTCTTTTGCAGCACCATAGCCTTATATTCCTCTTCGGTGGGACAAGTGTAATTATCCCTCCAGTAGATATCTAGGCCTTGTCCCTGGTGGAGTTCCAGAAGCTGGTGGGTAAAAAGCTTTACTGCCTCAGGGTGATCAAGGGTTAAGACTTTCTCTAGGCCAAGAAAATACACGTAATTGGCAGAATTGATGACAGATGGAATTCCATAAATGCTGTGTGCTACGGGAAAGCCACGTCGGAGTTTTGAGTTGTCTTCGATATCGTCGATGAGTAAACTGGCATTATGCAACATTTCCGTCACTTCAATGATAATCTGACAAAAAAGACAATGGACAATTTCATTTTATTTGAGCTATTCACAGAGCTTATAAATACTTAAGTTAACAGATTATAAGAGTCTCGGATTCTTTAATTTTTACAACTGATATTTATTTAGCAATCTCAATATAAAACAACACGAGTGAGCATTAAACCCAGTTGAGAGTGAGGAGCATTTTATGTGACATCTATTAACTTCTTTAGGATTAAGAGGTTTTGAATTGCCTAAATACCTGCAGCTTGTCTTCTGGAACTTTAAGCCAATGATTAAATGCGTGTGAAAGTTTGGTTCTCACTTGTTTACCTGAAATTAAAGAATAAAATTTGGCAATAAAATATTTCAGTTATAAAAAACACATTCAGAAACTTCCTCTAAAACTGATTAGACTTGATGAACCCAGCCCCACTCATCTATTACTCACTAGAGAGCTTGCCTTTCACTGCTGGGCCCCAAATGCCCCCTCTGCTGAAATTCAGTCTAAAAGCCACAGCCTTTTAAAATTAGGAAAGGCAGAAAGATTCTGAAATATTCCAGGGGCCCACTAGTAAGCCCACTCCTTTCATCTCAACTTGTATCAACAATTTTGGAAAGAAATGGGCATTTTAGGAACTATGATCTAATTCATTCCTTTATTGAAAAACAAGTCAGTCTAGTTAGTGGCAGTTAATTAGCACTGTCCACTTCAGAGGAACTATGGGGATTTTTTTTTCCAGTAGACTTTACACCCAGTATGGAGCCCAACGTGGGCTTGAACTCATGACGGTGAGATCAAGGCCTGAGCTGAGATCAAGAGTTGGACACTTAACCGAGTGAGCCACCCACGTACCTCACAATGGGTATTTTTAATGAAGCATACTTTCCTACTGAATTACCTCACATAATTACCTCTTATAAGTATCTACCATTCCTTTAAAGTTTTAGAGATTGTATAGTTCTACTTCTTTCCTATCAAAAAATGAGACTCCCATTCCCTGAAGTATTCCCTTTTAGGATCCCAATTTAGTCAAAAACGAATCTTTTTATTTTGACTAAGGCCATTAGTGTTTCAATATTATCATTTTCTTACATGGAAATCTCAAGAGGTCTTTGGCTAGTAGTTATCAACAGAAGTCATTTTAGCCCAAATATAAAGGAATGATAGATAAAAACCCTAACCAGTTCACTTAATAATGTTCCATGAGCTTCCTGCTAAAGTGAATGCACAGTCACATCCTAATTCCAGATGAGGTGTCAGAAAAAAAGTTACATAAAAAGTTTTAGTGAACAAAAACAGTATTTTCTAAGACTTATCTAAGTTTTCTCTGTACCGAGCATCCAAAGGAATGGATACATAAGCTCTCATCACATATCCAAATGAAAGAGAGTTGCACTTTCTGGGAGAAATCTGAAAGGGAAGGATCTCTTAGGCTTCAAGAAGCAGTATCTTCTGTCTCCTAATCCTTAAGGTTAACATAGTCTGGGTAGCAATTATATATTTTATACTTTTGATCTACTTTCCAGTTTAGCAAAGGCCAACCTGGGCTTTACCTGTAATGTACAAGTGTGTAAAGTAACCTGTATCACTTTAGAAAACAAGCTCAGGGGTGCCTGGGGGCTCAGCTGGTTAAGCAACCGACTCTTGAATTCGGCTCAGATTATTTCAGGGACAGGGGATCAAGCCCCACATTGGGCTTCATGCTGAGTGTGGCACCTGCTTAAGATTCTCTCTTTGCCTTTCCCCCCTGCTTGCGTGGGTTCGCTCTCTAAAAAAGAAAAAAAAGTTCAGAAGATGAAGAACACAAAGAATCAAAGTGGAGAGACATTTTCCTTTTCGCTTTAGTATACAGAAAAACAGTACAATAAAAGGTTTAATTTACAAGTATGTGTTTTATTTTCAAAGTTTATTGTGAGAGCGAGAGAGCACAAGCAAGGGAGGGGCAGAGAGAAGCAGAGTGGGGAGAAAGAGGGAGTGAGGAGAGAGGGAATCCCACGCAGGCTCCAGCTGTCAGCATGGAGTCCAACTCAGGGCTCGATCTCATGAATTGTGAGATTATGACCTGAGATGAAATCAAGAGCTGGACGCTCAACCAACTGAGTCACCCAGGTGCCCTTGCAGTTGTGTTTTAATATATTCTTTTCGTTTAACCAGGTTCTGGGGTCTGGCTTGATACTTTTAATCTCCAAGTAGTTTCTAACAGATGCTAGTCATAGAAATCCCTCAAAATTAAAACAATAATTACCTTTCCTCTTTAAAAGACCTTAACGTTACTGACTCCCTGNATCATGACCTAAGCGAAAGTCGGACGCTTAACCGACTAAGCCACCCAGGCGCCCCAATAATTTTTAATTATATAATCTTTTATTGGCAAGAGTAATTTCCAACAGAAAAAATGGTCTGGCCCACCTTGAAGTCACTTTAGTAACTCTGAAGTTCTCGGTGAAAAATAGGTTTACTATATATAGTACAATATTCTATTTCTTTCTTTCTTTTTTTTTTTTAAAGAATTTTATTTTTTAAGTAACCTCTGCACCCAACATGGGGCTCAAATTTACAACCCTGAGATCAAGAGTTGCATATTCCACTGACTGACCCAGCCAGGTGCCCCACAACTTATTTCTTTAGGAAAAATTGTTGAGGTTACATTCTCTCATGGATGCAAGAGTACATTTGATTAAAACAAGTGGGCTCCCTAATGAGAGCTTTAAATGTTATCTAATGACTTACAATATTACTTCAAGGTAATGAGGATTAAAAAAATGTTACAGAAGTTCATTACACAAGCAAACATTACTGCTAACAGGCAACAAGAGGAGTGCCTGGGTGGCTCAGGAGGGTAAGCTGCCGACTCTTGATTTTGGCTCAGGATGTGATCCCAGTGTTGTGGGTTAGAGTGCCGCATTGAGCTGCATCGGGCTCCAAGCCCAGAGTTGGCTTGGGATTCTCTCTCTCCCTTTGCTCCTCTTGCATCCACTCTTTCTAAAATAAATAAACACACAAGTAAAATGTAATTATAGACAGTCCTTGCTCTGCACAGTGGCAGAACAGAACATTCTTTACACTCTTGATGGCATTGAGCAAACTTGTTACAAAATAAGTCCAACAATGGATGGGTAGAGTGCAGGAGAAACATCACCATGTTTCTCAGTGGGAGACCCTGAAATAAGTGTAGTTTACTAGCTATTGAGTAAATGTCACTCAAAAGTGGTCTCTTGGCTGCTGCTTCTTCTTTTTTTTTAAAATTTTTTGTTTTACTTATTTCTGAGAGAGAGGCAGTGTGAGCGGGGAGGGTCAGAGAGAGAAGGAGACACAATCAGAAGCAGGCTCCAGGCGCTGAGCTAGCTGTCAGCACGGAGCCCAACGCGGGGCTCAAACCTATGAACCGTGAGATCATGACCTGAGCCGAAGTCGGACGCTTAACTAACTGAGCCACCCAGGTGCCCCTCTTGGCTTCTTCTTAAATAGTAGGAAACTTTCCTTTTGCATTCTCCATCTCTGTCTTCACTCCATTTTTTTTTTTTTTTTATTAAATGTTTTATTTTTGAGAGAGAGATAGCATGAGCAGGGGTCAGAGAGAGAGGGAGACACAGAATCCGAAACAGGCTCCAGGCTCTGAGCTAGCTGTCAGCACAGAGCCCGACGCGGGGCTCGAACCCACGAACCGTGAGATCATGACCTGAGCCGAAGTCGGACGCTTAACCGACTGAGCCACCCAGGCGCCCCTTCACTCCATTTTTTAACGTAAAAAAATTTTTATGGAAGCATAGTTGACACATGATATTACATTAGTTTCAGGTGTACAACACAGTGATTCCACAAATCTATTTTAGGCTGTACTCACAGTTTTGACTACCATCTGTCATCATACAACATTAATTACAATGGCAACGACTATATTCCTTATGTTGTACTTTTTATCCTTGTGATTTATTCATTCTCTAACTGAAAGCCTGTACCTCTCACTCCCCTTCACCCCTTTTTACCCATTCCTTAACCCCTCTGATAACTTTTTTAAGGTCTACGCCCAATGTGGCTTGAACTCAACAACCCTGAGATTAAGCCGCATGCTCTACTGACTGAGCCAGGCAGGCACTGCCACCCCTCAATAACTTCTGAGCTGTACATACGATCACTGTTTATGCATGTTATATGTCAATAAAAAGCAGCACCATGCCAAGAGCAAGGTAGTCAGAATTGTCTGTCCTGGGTGTAGGTAATAAAGAGGTACACTATTTGTAACGCATTTAAATATATTAACAGACTGACTAAAAGTTTCTTACCAAGTACATATCTACTTTGTCCTTTGGATCTTGAGGATTTCGTCTTTACTATTTTTTGAGAGAGTGTATGCGAGTGGGGCAGGGGCAGAGAGAGAGAGAGAGAGAGAGAGAGAGAATCCTAAGCAGGCTCTGCACCATCAGCACAGAGCCAGACTCAGGGCTTGATCCCATGAAGCATGAGTGCATGACCTAGGCTGAAATCAAGAGTCAGATGCTTAACTGACTGAGCTACCTAGACACCCTAAGAATTTCATCTTTAATACCTGTTTAGGTTTTAACTTATAAGAAGGATTTTAGTGTGTGTGTGTGTGTGTGTGTGTGTGTGTGTGTGTGTGTGTGTCTCACTGGAATCATCACAGTGGAAGGTAATTTATATCCAAAAAATTCTGGATACTTTCAAATAGCTTCTGTTGTATTATGGAGTATCTGCATTCTGCCAATTAGATTTCATCTAATTACCTTTGGTGAGTTATATGAGATAATATGGATGGGCATAACTTGAGTTGGGAAGTGGATGGTTCCCTCTATTCTTTTGAAGCACTGACATTAGCAGGTACGTCTTCATTAAAATCTGCCAGGATAGAAATGACATTAATCATGATGGCTTCAAGGATGTAGCTGGGAGCTACCACTTTTCTGCCTTTGATAACCATATTTATCCTCTCCAGGCTCATGAAGAACAGAAACGTACCACTGATGTGTCCCCATTAAAAAAATGTATGCACTTTAGAACAGAAAGTTGAGAACATCATTAGTCTAAAGGTTAGCTACCTTGTATGCTAAATAGGTTTTTATGGTTGTCAACTAATTTATCACCTTTTATATAGTTTCTGTAAGAAAGGGCATTCCAAATTTCAAGTAACTGGTTTGTGAATGAAATTTTAATACAAGAACCTACACATTATATACATGAGTTTTTACTTGCTATTATAATTTTCCAGACCAAGCTTAAAAAAATAGCAAAATAAAACATGCACACACATGTGATCAGGCAGGTGTTACTCTAAGAAGTCATGTTCAGATGTCCCATCTCTATATATAAATAATGTGGGCTGTTTCCAAGTAAAATAACTTAGAGATACATTACTATCTGGCTCTTAAAGGAGCAGGTAGTGTAAGAAATGCAGTGTGTGTGATAGAACACATGAAATGGAAGGAAGAGTGAAGCTTTTAGCTGTTATACAAATTGGTGTAACTTCCCCTAACATCTAAACAGTGGGGAGCAGGAATGTGTGGCATCCATAAAGAATGAAACCTCCAATAAGGTACTCAAATGGTTTAAGTATTTTTTTTTTCAGTTATGTTGTATAATTGGATATTTTTAAAGGGTGCTTCAAAAATGTCCCTTTTGGGGTGCTTGGGTGGCTTGGTTTGAGGCTCTGACTTCAGCTCAGGTCATGATCTCATGGTCTGTGGGTTTGAGCCCTGTGTTGGGCTCTATGCTGACAGCTCAGAGCCTGGAGCCTCCTTCAGATCCTGTGTCTCCCTCCCTCTCTGCCCCTCCCCTGCTCATGCACTGTCTATCTCTCTCAAAATCAAATAAACATTAAAAAAAAATTTAAAAAACACCCAAAATACAAAATATCCCTTTTAAGAATAAATAAATAAAAAGTTCTATTTGTCATTTTTCTCACATGCATGACCTTAAATAGGAAATGTTAAGAGATGGTAAGTCTAACCTTTTCTGTAATTTAACTTTTGAATGACTACTACTCTATAAAAAGACTCTATATTGACCATAACTAAACAGTTACCTGGTAACTGAAGTAAATACTTATAGGGTTCTAGAAGAATTCTTTGGACTGTTTCTTGAGTCTTCTCCATTGTTTTAAAATTTCAAAGCTGATCTGTGAAAAAGGAGAAACATAAAGATGATTTTATTCACTAAATTAACTTTGAGGGTTAAACTGCAAAAGAATTTGTATCTCAAGGTGTTTTTGTGCAAGTAGACTTTGTTTTGTTTTGAAAGAAAATTCCACATAGATGACATCTTGAAACATGCTAAAGTGAAAGAAGCCAGCACATAATATATGAAATGTTCAGAATAGGTAAATCTATAAAGACAAAAAGTAGATTGGTGATTGCCTAGAGTTGGGGTAGGAAGAATAGGGAGTATGAAGTTTCTTTTTGTAGGGATCGAAATATTTTAAAATTAGGTTGTGGCGACAGTTGCACATTCATGTGAATATCCTGAAACCTACCAAAATGTATACTTTAAATGGGTGAACTATAAAATATATACATTATCTGTCTTAAGGAAAAAAAAGCAAAGTCTTCAAATGATTTCATTGGTCCCAGTATTCACGTGGATTTTAAGTGATTTCCTTAGTTATGAAACTTATATTAAGCCTTTATTTTACTCAACCATAAAAGGCATAAAACCAAATCAATGTCAAAACAACGCAACAGAATTATATACCTTATATTTGATTACACAAATTAGTAAACATTTTTTTTCAGAAGCGTTGAGGTAAGTTTTATATATTTATAATTTAAGAAACTTCTCTCTTGTAATTTCTTTACAATCAATACATCTCAGAGATTCCAATTTAAGATGTGCATTAATTTGAATGCAATTATCACAAATATTCCCCTGCACACACACACACACAAACTTCCTCGTAGTGACTTAATATTCTGAGTTTTACATTTACTTTGATATTTCCTAGAATAAAACTCATGGTCTTCCTATAATCCTTCTTTACTGTTCAATCCAATTGCTACTTTGCTTCTTTGTCAGCACCTATTGCTACTTTTTATTTGTCTTTATTTTAGGAATCTTCTTTACTAATTGCTCTTACATCCTAGGTACATTTTAGAAGGTTTCTCACCTTTATGTTTCTTTTGCTTCTATAACAATGATTTGGTCTCCAGGATCATGAGCTAGAAAGACTGAAAGTGTGTTTTTTGTAACCTACTCTGGAGTGTCTAGAAGGAACCATCATAAGAACTGAACACTCTAGGGGCGCCTGGGTGGCTCAGTTGGTAAAAGCTTCTGACTCTTGATTGCTCAGGTCATGATCTCATGGTTTGTGAGTTCCAGCCTCGTATAGGGCTCTGTGCTGACAGTGTGGAGCCTGCTCGGGATTCTCTCTTTCCCCTCTCACTTTCTGCCCGACCCCACTTGCTCTCTCTCAAAATGAATAAATAAACTTAAAAAGGATTAAAAAAAAAAAAAGAAGAAAAGAACTGAGACCTCCAGCAAAGGAAATCATCTTAGCAATATGACCTCAAGGAGAAACATTCCATATAGGAAAGTTCTACACCTGCTTTAACTGATAATGAATACCAAGTATATCACAGGGGGGAGAAAAGTTCGGAAAATATTTTGAAATTTTCCAAAAATCAGTTTAGTAATCTTTTATCTATACTGTTTAAACACTGACATGTTATCTCATTCTTAAGAAATTTAAAAAAAGGTAACAAGAATAATCACTTATGTGAAAGCTTATTGAACAGAATTAAAGGTAAGATAAAAAATAAAAACAGGCCTCTTTTATATACTTTTGCACATAAAGCAATTGGTGGCTATCTCTTCCCAACAAGGTTGAAAGCAATGTACTTAACTTAAAAATCAATGAGACCACCTTTCAAGAACTCTTCTGTCTCCCTGTGGATCAGTAACAAGTATACTCTTGCCCAGAAGTCAGAGCTAACTAACCTTTGTTTCAATTCTCAAAGCTTTGGTTGATGCAATTTAAAAAAAACAAAAACACCCAGTTATGCATCTTTAAAAATAACCTTAAGAACACTCATTAAACAAATAAATCAGTTAATGTTCCTTTCCTAGAGGATGTTTATATACAAGTATTCTTGGTAGTGGGAAAATACAGGAACCTCAATTTTTCTAGGTATTGAAAAGTAATGTTTGGTGTCTTCTTAAAGAGTCTAAGGGGTTCTATACACCGTGGCATACATGCTCCCTTTTTTTTTTCCTTTTTTTTTATGTAAAGGAGTCCTAATAATCATGGCTGGAACTTTCAGCCGCCATGTACTAGACTCAAATACAAAAGGACTTTAGCTTTACATGAACTCTAGGAATTTATTTTTAGATGGAATAAGTACAGAATGCCTCTGTGAGAGAGTCTGAAATCACTCACTTTCAAAACTGGAAAACTGCCTTAAATGGGTTCAAAGAATTGATGGATGAATATCAATAAAAAATAAATCATCCCCTCTGTGTGGTCTACTACTGACATAATCTGGTTAGGCTCCCTGAGCTCACTCCTAGATTGGGTTTTCTAATTAGACCTCTACTCTCAGCCAGTGATCCTTGCAAAATTCAAATCTGCTCCTGTTTCCCTACCCATTGAGAACCCTTCGAAAACATGACTTTCCTTTTAGGTAAGAACAACTCCTTAATATAACTGCAAAATAATGGGTTACTCCCCCCCTCCCCCCTTTCAGGTCTTCACAATTAATTCTTCACTCTTTATTTATTTATTTATTTTATTTTTTATTTATTTCTAGGAGAGAGAGAGCGAGAGAGCGAGAGAGCGTGAGCAGGGGAGGGTCAGAGAGAGAGAGAGAGGGAGTCACAGACTGAAACAGGCTCCAGGCTCTGAGCTGGCAGTCAGCACAGAGCCCGACGCGGGGCTCGAACCCACGAACCGCGAGATCATGACCTAAGCGAAAGTCGGACGCTTAACCGACTAAGCCACCCAGGCGCCCCAATTCTTCACTCTTTAAACACAGGCTTTCCAACACATTATCCTTTCTGTCTGGAATGTTCTTTTCTTAGTTAACTTCTGCTAACCTTTCCACTCTTGGCTGGAGCCTCAATTTATTTCCCTTAAGCAAAATTCCCTATTTTAAATTCTCCTATCACCGTGTAACTCTCCTTTGTAGCACTCACCACTGCTAGCAACTTCACACTCAATGGTGTGTCCATTTTATTTATTTTTTAATGTTTTATTTATTTTTGAGGGAGAGAGAGAGAGAGAGACAGACAGCGTGAGCAGGGGAGGGCAAGAGAGAGAGGGAGACACAGAATCCGAAACAGGCTCCAGGCTCTGAGCTGGCAGTCAGCACAGAGCCCGACGCGGGGCTCGAACCCACGAACCGTGAGATCATGACCTGAGCCGAAGTCGGACGCTTAACCCACTGAGCCACCCAGGCGCCCCGGTGTGTCCATTTTAATATCTGTCTGTCTCCCTAAGCTTAGGTCCACGAAGGCAGCGTCTGTTCCGTTTTTCCACATGGTAGGCTCTCAATAAATATGTGAAGGATTGAATGAACAGAAAGTGCCTTCTCACGCTCTAAGGAAAAAAAAATCAAGGAAGAGACTTGAGACATAAAAGTTAAAATGCCATGCAAGTTTCTTTTTTCTTTTAAAGGGAATGATCTCGTTTCAAAACTGCTAAATAGTGACACACTCAAGCCAGCTGTGAAACGCACAGAGAATCCTTCCACTTAACTTTCGGAGATGATAGAGCTGAAGAAAATTGCCTGAGACACAAGCGGTGGATTTAAATAACTTCGAGGCCGATTTTTAAGAGACTTGGCAAAAGAACTTCAAGGGTCTACTATGCTGGTACAGAGCCCACATTATAGGAGAGGTTCCTGCTTCCTCTCCGCTCAGATGCACCCTTCCGCCCCACTGGGTCACCTACCACTCCACCCCTTTTCTAGCAAGAACGGAAAATTCATACACAATCCGGTTCAGCATCCGGGTCCTCACCCTCCTTTCTTTCTTTCCTCTGGACCCCGCCTTCCAGCCTCCCCCGCCCTCACTCCCATCCGGGTTCCCCCCGGCCGCCACCACAGCCGCTCACGGTTCAACGGTGATATCACAACTTTCACGTCGCCGGTCCGAGAGTAGCAGTAACTAGCGTCAACTTCCCGTTTTATAGTTCAGACCAAGACTCCTCCGGAGATCTACATAGATCCCTCCCCCTACTTCACCACAGAACTCTCCACCCTTCTCAGCCGCCAGCGACACCGCATTGCTCGGTGCAAGAAAATGCGCCATCCCGGTCACACTGCGCAGGCGTCGTTGCCGCCTCCCCACTGCTTTGTCGCCCCGCCCCCTACCCTCCCCCGCTTCTTCGTCTCACGCAGACGCGGGGCATTGCGGGTCTTGCAGTTCTCAGGGGCAAGGGCTTCCGCATTGGCCACAGAGGTTGGACTACATTTCCCGTGAAGTTTTGAGGCGTAACTTTCTGTTTCCATAGAAGTGGTGGGAAAATGGCGTCGTTGTTTGTATCCAGAGGACCAATGAGAATAGGGTATAGGCGGGTTCTAAAGAACTCTAACCAATCCGAGGTCGTCTAAGAGGCCATCCGGGAAAGAGGTAGGGGAGGGGAAACTATCTAGGGGAGGGGAGAAAAAAGGGAGGTGGGGCACTTGGGGTTGGGGGGGGAAAGCGATGTTTGCCCGTCAGTCGAGTCCGGAGTGAGGAGCTCGGGCGCCGGAGCGGAGGGAGACTCTTGAGCTTAAGCTTGCCGCCGCCACGGCCACCGCCTGGACCTTTGCCCGGAAGGAGCCGCAGAGGGTCTGGCGCCGCCGTCCTCTGGAGGGCAGCGCGATTCGGGGCCCGGACCTCCAGTCCGGGAGGGATTTTTCGTCGTCCCCCCCTCCCCCCAGCGAGGGAGCCCGAGCGGCCGCCAAACAAAGGTACCAGTCGCCGCCGCGGGAGGAGGAGGAGCCGGAGCTTCAGCCTCAGCAACCGCTGGACCCGCCGCCCTTCTTCCCCCATCTCTCCCCCGGGCCTGCTGGTTTTGGGGGGGAGTAGGGGAGGGAACTCTGGACGTGCCAGGGTCAGAGCTCGCCTCCAAGGAAGGTAGGGACATTTTCTGAGGCTTTCGCGGTCTCGTAAGGGGGTCCTTTCGGGAGTCACTGGGCCCGGCCGAGGAGCGGGGGAAGATCGCTCGGTGGTCTCGCCGGGCGCCCGAATTGGGGGCCTCGGCCTCCCGGGAGCCTCCGCCCCCCGTGCCGTTGCCGAGTCCGAGTCGCCCCCCAGCCCGGCGGCCGCACACTGGCCGCGGTGGGGGGCCCGGGCCGGCGCGGGTGGCTGTGCCGCCTCCCGGCCTCTCGGTCCTCTGGCTGTCTCCGCGGCCCGGCGGACGGGGATCCCGCTCGCACTTGTCGGGTGTGCGCCTCAGAACGGGACGTGGGCAGAGGCTGTGCGGTGGGTCGGTCCTGCCCGCGGCCCTCCTCCGGCCCGCCTGGCCTCTCCGCGGCCCCCCCACCCCGGGCCCCTCGAGCCCGGGCCTGTTCC
>NW_027551579.1:260095-426400 GCF_008692635.1 Crocuta crocuta | reverse complement strand
GCCCCCGGGCTTGTTGTGAGTTTCTTCTCTGACAGAAATGGCGTCATTGTCGGAGACGGGAAACTCCGGCGGGTCCCGACAATGGGGACGGGAAGCTGCCGAGCTGTGTAGGTGGCCGGGTTTGCGGGGCTCGCGAGGCCAGAGGGAGCCCCTCGTCGCCGTTTCGGTGGTTCGGGGGCTGATGCCCGCCGCGGCTCTTTCTTCGGGGTTCAGGCTTCGCTCGGTTCCCTTCCGCCTCCGCCGGTGCAGAGGGGTGCCTGTGGTGTTGACTGGATGTCTTTTGTTTTCCCTCCAGGTGCAGGTGAATCTGGTGTATTCGAGGGGATCGCGGTCCCTAAATCATCATGAAGGTAAGATTGCTTCCCGAAAACGACCTCTGGGGTTACAGAATTGGGAAAGTAGCGGGGGGGAGGGGGGTGGGGAGGTTGGTCGAGGTCGTGTGGGGCCTCCCGAGTTTTGCCGAGGAAGATGTGTTGGGTGGCTTGGTGCCCGAGCCCTCTGCCGGGAGACGACGGGGGTCAGCTGGTGTGTTTCTCTGCTGGCTTTGCGGTGGAGTTGGGGCCACTCGGAGGATATCGCACTGAGCGCAATTCTGCCTTTTAGAACGTCTCTCTGCAGGCTAAGGTAGGAGGAACTGCACGAATTAAATGAAGTGTTTTACAAGGTAAAACAGAAAAAGCAGGTCAAGTAATCTGACTCTAGGAACTGAACTGTATTGTGCTTCTATCGATTACACTGATGAAAGAAAATCTCGTTTATTGTGTGAACAGTACTGTGAATATTTAGCAGAGGACCTCTTGGGTTAGCCATGAAACTAATCTTAATTGAAAGGTCTTTAAAGAGGATCTATATGATCGTTACACAACTCCGAGATAGCAGTTGTTCCTTGTATTTCCTGAGATTTAACATTAGACGGTTTATTTTTCTTTGTTGATCCGTAAATTATCAGATGTTGTGCTGAAGCCAGTGTGGAAAGCCCATGGCCAGGTTCCTCTTAAACGTAAACATGTTAACTGAATGGAGGATAGTGTCTAAAAGGTAGAATTTACTTAGTTGGTGGAAGAAATTATAGCAATGGAAGTACAGGTTGTTTTTTTAGAGAATATGTAATTGAATGCTGTCATATTTTAATACACTGTGGAATGAAAAGCCTTAGGTGTCTGAAATGTCTAGTTTCAACTGGTGTAACTTAGATACTAGAGCGATTGTTCACCCATGACAAATTCGGAAGTGCTTAAAAGGGTAGTGTGTGTTTACAAGTATAGAAATGCATAGATAGTATGTGAAAATATAAATGTCTACTTTGGATAGTTCCTTTGAATTCTTTAAAGAAAAAGTTTTCTTCTCTTCAGAATCAAGACTGTTTTTATAGCGTTGAGCATCGAAATGGAAATTTGTAATGTTTGTGTTTATGGAAGAAAGTAAATATTGTGGCCACTTAAATATTTATCAGCTGTACCAAATAAGTTTAGTCCAGTTTTTTATTTTTTATATATAGTTTTTTTTCTTCTTGAGTTTGGGGTGTTATAAAGTACCTGAAACAGTTTATATCTGCTGAATCCCTGTCTCACCTTCATGTAGATGAAAAAAATGGATCGGGGTTTTTCTGAAATGAATCCCTTTTGTTAGTCACAGATGCTAGCTGTGACTCCTGTGACCTATGTAAAACAGACGAGTGAATTTGTTAGGAAAAACTGTGTATCTTCCTTGTTGTTGGATGAGAATTTAAGAAAAGTGTTGGGTTAAGTAACATAATAAATTCAGAAGCCAAATAACACAGGATTTAGTTTGTAATAGGTGTTGTAATCTGTCATAGTTCTCTGCGTACTGCCTGGCACATCTTAGGTACTCTGTTAATGTTCGGTTAAAAGAAATGTAGTTAAGTTGAAGGTCCTTTAGATTTACATTTTCTTCCTTTCGTTTCCTTTTTTTTTAACTTGTGTGTTTAAAAAAATGAAAGTACGTTGGAAACTTTAGCCTTTAACGTTTCTAAGTATTAGGCAAATGCAAATTTTTTGGTATCATTTTAGAACTACTAATTTTAAGTGCTTAGCACTTCCATTATTATTGCCTTTTAAAGAAAGGTACTAGTGATGTTGTAAGAGTTATTAAAGTGAATTTCTAATTTTGTGCAAGAAGAACTTCCTGTTATTGTACGTGTAGTAAGTCTTTTCTTTGGGAGTCTGCTAATAATCAGTAGTACTACAAACTTAGCTGATCTCTTACAACTTAATTTCTTACATGCTGAAAAATTGAGAGGCTGCCCATGATTGGTATTTTGCTTTAACAAAATTGCAATTCAAGAATTATTTAGTAGTGATTATATTGGGCTTAACTCGTGTGTGTGTGTGTGTGTGTGTGTGTGTGTTCGTTCGTTCCCAGTTTCTAAATTGTAATGTCAGCTGAGCTGTCGAAGGATTTATACTATTTCTCAGATATTACCAAACACATTTATAATTTGAAGTAAGCTTTTAAGCTTTTATTACCTGTTTTATTCAAGAAATTTTTAAATTTTATTGACAGTGTACCGACATCATTGAAAGAGTGTTTAGTGACGCTTTTCTGGTTGTTGCGTTAAAATATATGTATTATTTTAAATGTTATAGCGACAATTTTCCTGTAGTACTTGACTTCTAGAGTTTATTTAAATAAATGTCCTTTACTCATTAGAATACTCTATCTTGTAATCTTTTTGCGTAGTGTGTTTTTGAGAAATATGACTGCCACACAAAAGCATTTAAAAAAACTGTGAGAGAGCAAGGGTCCACGTGGGGGAGGGGCAGAGAGAGAGGGAGAAAGAGAATCCCAAGCTGCCAGTGTGGAGCCTGATGGCAGGGCTCAATTCCATGAACTGTGAGAACCTGACCTGAGCTGAAACCAAGAGTCACGCTTAACTGACTGAGCCACCCAGGCACCCCAGAAGCACTTTTGTTCTTCACATAGGTCATATTGGTGTTCTGTTGGATTTTTTTTTTTTAATCCTTTCTATACATCTTTCAATCAGGAACATTATGAGGAAATGATAGTTTATTGAAAGTTTATTAATGATTCCAAGACTTAATTGTGTCAGATTCATTTCCTACTTTTTTCTAATGTTAATTTATTTATTTTGAGAGGGAGAGAGAGTACTCACACATGCTCACCTGAGCGGGGGCAGGGCAGTGAAAGGGAGAGAGAAAATTCCAAGCTGAATCCACACTCAGCACAGAGGCCTATGCGAGGCTCTGTCTCACCTTTGGGGCTCTATCTCACCTTCAAGAGATCAGCACCTGAGCTGATATCTAGAGTCGAACGCTTAACCGACTAAGCCACACAGCAGCCTTTATTTTCTACTTTTTTCTAACTAAAACGTTGTTTCTTGCTTCTGCGTTGTACCTGTTATTAACATCTCTCATTACACTGCAGTAAATTTTCAAGTGAAGTGGGAGAGGCTGGACATTTCAGAATCTTTATGGGAGAAGTGATTTAGATGGTATGCTTAGAATCTCAGGGAGATGGGCTTTTTCAGATGGTCTGTTCTCTTCAGTAATCACTGGCTTAGAACCCAGCAAAGTAATGGATTGTTTACAAGTGCTCTTTGCTTATGTGTGAGTTCTCACCACCCTGCCCCTTCCTTCCCTGCCTGCTTTCCCCTTTCCTTTCCCCAGCTACCTTTCCCTCTTTCTTACACTTTTTTCCTCTCTTCCTTCTTTTTGTTCATTTCCTCCTTCCCTCTCCTTCACCCTCTCCCCTTCCTCCCTCTGCCTTTCCCCTTACTGTTTTTTTCTTTCTTCCTCTTCTCCCCTTACCTTTTTTCACAAATCATTCATTTAACAACAACCCCTTCCATGCATCAGGCAGCGTGGAATGAAGGTGAATAAGCTATCAGAACTGCTCTCAAGGAGCTCCTAATTTAGTAGAAGACACAGAAAAATAAAACAGCACCTACAGAATTCTAAGAGTCTTGATGGTAATTGTGTTAAGTGCTGTGGGAGGGCAGAAGAGGACATCTAAATCAGAGTCATGGAAAGTTCTCTGGTAGAATTGACATCTAAGCTCAGTGTTAAAGCTTTCATTTGGCAAAGAAGGGTAGAAAAGAGTGTTTGAGTCAGAAAGGGGACCTCATACTGGAAAATGAAAAAAAAAAAAACCCAAGATGGTGTATTTGGAAACTGTAAGTTGTTCACTGTGCCTTGCTTAACTTTGAAAGCATGATGTTGTTTGGCATGGGAATAGGAGGGCAGTGATGGGAGATGAGGCTGAGTGAGGGGGTTGAAAATTTTCTTGAAAGGTACATGGAAACATGGAAGGTTGTTAGCAACGAGTAATGATGGTGGATTTATATTCTGGAGTGGTCACTTTGGTAGTATTGTAGTGAATACGTCAAAAGGGAGATCTAAGGGGCGCCTGGGTGGCTTAGTCGGTTAAGCGTCCGACTTTCGCTTAGGTCATGATCTCGCGGTTCGTGGGTTCGAGCCCCGCGTCGGGCTCTGTGCTGACTGCCAGCTCGGAGCCTGGAGCCTGTTTCAGTCTGTGACTCCCTCTCTCTCTGACCCTCCCCTGCTCACGCTGTCTCTCTCTCTCTCTTTCTCTCTCTCTCTCTCCTAGAAATAAGTAAAAATATTAAAAAAAAACAAAACAAAAGGGAGATCTAAATGGAAGATCTGGAGATTCCAGATGAGAAGTCCAAGTGAGACGTGAATAAGGGCTTGAACTAATACAGTGGGCCTGGAGCAGAGGGGACAGATCTGAGATACCTCAGAAACTGAGTTCAGGGCCTAGTAACTCTAGGCCCTGGGGGGAGAGGAAGAGGGAAGTCTCTGTGTTGGGGCACGGGCTGGATGTTATTGCCATCTGAAGTATGTTGTCCTTCGAGGAAAGCTGTAGTACAGGGAGTATTGAAGGAGTTTGTAGGGTGTGCACATCTACTAGTCAGGATGTAGGAGTAAGAGAGCAGGTAGGATAAAGAGAAATGAGAGGCTCCATTAATCCAGTGGGAATATTGGTCTCATAGTTAACTTTTAACTGTAATATTTGATGTGCATCCATAATGTGTGTTCCTGTGAATTTGTGCTCTTTTTGATGAACAGGTAATTTTTGTAAAATACTGACTTGTTTTCTCTGCACATTGCTCATTTTTTTTGTGTGATTTTTAAAAGTATGTTAGATGAGTACATACTTCACTGAAGAATATGTTTTTGCTGATTCAGTCTGTGAATTTAGTCATTAAAGAGGTACTGTGTACCTTCCACGTATTGGACGTGTTTAGAGGTGTTGAGGATACAGCAGTGAACGAGAGTTCTTCCCCTCATGGAGTTTACTTTCTCTTAGGATAGACACCAAGCAGGGGAAAAAAAAAAAAGGATGTGCTAAGTGCTGTGAAGAGAAATAAAGCATAATCAGGATAAGAGGTTACAGTGACTGAAGGTGTTAACTTTAGATTAGGTGTAATAAAGGGCCTGTTTGTGGAGGTGACATTTAAGCAGCATGTGCAACAAGTGATAGAGTGAGCCATTCACCTGTGTGGGAGAAGAGCATTCCAGGCAGAAAATGCAAGTGCCAAGGTCCGGAGAGAAATGTTTTTGGCCTGTTTGACCTTGGCATACCTTAAGGAACTGGAAGAAAGCCTTTAGGGCTGCAGTGGTAGGAGATGAGGCTAGAGAGATCATGAGGGCCAGGACATTGTAGGGCCTTGCGAGCCATGGGAAGGATGTAGAGTAAAAGCTGAACGTATTAGGAAGTCATTGCAGGGTCTCGAGCAAGAGGGTGAAGGGCTCTGATTTATGTTTTTGAACGTTAACTGCCGTACAGAGAATAGACTGTGGAGGAGCAGGAGAGGAAGTAAGGGCGGCAGTGGCAGGGCTCCCGAATTCGTGCTGGTGAGAGACGGCGGTGGACCAGGTGTGGGAAGCGGTGGTGTTGCAGGTGGAGGTGATAGTGTTTGAATGGGTCCGAGGTGAGGGAAAAGTTCTGCTTGCTGCTACTAACAGATGACTAGCGTCTCCCCCTTCCCTTTTAAAATATTTTTTCTGTGATTAGTTGGTGGATGGGGTTCTTAGGATTGAATACAGCCGGGAAGACGTTCCCAACCCTTAGCCTTCCCTCATTAGTGAGCTGGGAACATTGAGCTGAGCCTAATCTTTTACGTTTTTTTGTTTGGTTTGGTTTTTGAATTTTAGGAAAGGAAATAAAATTCACCCTTTTAAAATATACGGTTAAAAAAATAATAAAGCATACAATTCAGTACTTAGTATTTTCACAAGATTGTTCATCTATCACTGTTTAACTGCAGAACATTTTGTCTTCCCAACAAGAAGCCTGTACCCATTAGCTCTCATTCCCTGTTCTCTCTCTCTTCTGTCACTCCCCTGGCAGTTGCTCATCTACTTTCTGTCTATAAGGGTTTGCTAGTTCTGGACATTTGCTTTCAATGGAATTATACAACATGTGGCCCTCTGTGCCTGGCTTCTTTCACTTAGCATAATATTTTCAAGGTTCATTCGTTTTGCAGCATGTGTCAGTACTTTATTCTTACTGGTGAATAATATTTCATTTAATAGATGTACCACATTTGGCTAATCCATTCATTAGCTGTTGGTCATGTGGTGGATTATATTCACTTTTTCCCTATAACGAATAGTGCTGCTGTGAACGTTTGTGCACGAGCTTTTGTGTGAACGTGTATTTTCAGTTTTCTTGGGTCCTAGGAATGGATCTTGCTGTTTTTAGGATAGTAATACTATCTGTGGTAACCCTGTTGAGAAGTGAGTGGTTAACTTCAGATGTTTTGTGGCATTATGTCAAGTGGCCACTAGGGGTTAGGATGTTTAAACACTTTTTTCAACATTTATTAAACACTTAAAGTGCTAGTCTCTCTGTTTTAGCCATTTAGGCTATATCAGTGAACAAAACAAAGTCCTGGCCTTGTGAATCTTACATTTTAAGGTGGCGAGGGTGGACAAAGAAAAATAAGCATAATAAGTAATCTAGTTTATTAGATGACAGAAAGTATGGAAATAAGAGGGGAGCTGGGTAAGGAGGGTAGGGAATACAGGGTTTGGGAGAGGCTGTGGTATTTTTTAATACATTTTTAAATTTATTTTCTTTTTATTATTAAAAAACTTTTTTAAGTGTTTATTTTTGAGAGAGAGAGCGAGCAAGCACACGCATGAGCAGGGGAAGGACAGAGAGAGAGGGAGACACAATCTGAAACAGGCTCCAGACTCTGAAGCTCTAAGCACAGAGCCTGACGCGGGGCTTGAACCCACTAACCGTGAGATCATGACGTGAGCCAGAGTTGGCAACTTAACCGACTAAACCACCCAGGCACCCCATATATGTATATTTTTAATGTTTATTTTTGAGAGAGAGAGAGAGAGCGTGCATGTGCGCGAGCACGTGAGGGAGGGGCAGCGAGAGAGAGGAGACCTAGAATGTGAAGCAGGCTCCAGGCTCTGAGCTGTAAGCACAGAGCAAGACAGGCTGTAGTATTAAATGAGGTGGTCAAGTAGGTGTATTGAGAGGACATTGGGACAAATATTTGACTGAGATGTCAAGAAGTTAGTCATGTGGCTTTAAAGGCAGATCAGCATGTTCATTGAACGGCACAGAGGCCACAGTGGCTGGAATGGAGTAAGGAAAGAAGAGAATGGGAGGGACGGGTAAAGGGTATGCAGGTTGGGGACAGAGCAGATCAGATCACCTAGGACCTCGAAGGCCGTTGTTAAGGATTGTGGTTTTCCCTCTTGTAAAAATAGGGAACTGAGTTTTGAACAGTGAAGTTATGCAGTCTCATTAGAGTGGCAAATTTTCATTATATTTCTAAGGGATCACTCTTTGCTGTGTTAAAAACAGGCTGAAGGCAAGTTGAAGATAGACATAGACCAGTTAGGAAACTATTTTAATAGATGATGATGGTGGGATATTAGCCATTGCTGTGAGGGAAATGAGGAGTGGTCAGAGTCAGATCTCCTTTGAAGGTAGAGCAAGTAGGCATTCCTGTCAGATTGAATGTGAAGGAAGGAGAATTGAGGAGGACACCAAGATTCTTTGGCTGAAGAACTAAAAATCTGGGGTTTAGAATGAAGTTAGGGCTGTGTAATTTTTGGGAATAAGCATTATATTTTATATTTATGAAAAATGCTAACCAGTATATTGCTTTATGAAATGTGGCTGTAAACAAGATACAGATATGCTTTATTAATTTTTAGTGATAGATACATTTAAAAGAGTTGCATTTATTATTATTAAATAAATAAAATATTTATTCATTCTTGATGAATTGTTTAAAAACAGAACTCTTGCAGCATCTCAGTGGTTCGGTCGGTTAAGCATCCCGACTCTTGGTTTCAGCTCAGGTCATGATCTTGTGGTTTGTGAGTTCGAGCCCCATGTTGGGTTCTGTGCTGACAATGTAGAGTGTGTTTGGGATTCTCTCCCCCCTCCCCATTCCTCTCCCACTCACACTCTTGCTCGCCCTCTCTCTCTCAAAATAAATAAACATTAAAATAAAAACAGGATTCTTGCTGCCTTCCTTTTGGTGTCACAGAACAAAGATGTTTCTACATCCATGAGAGTTAGAATCTAGTATTCAGTGTGACAATCTCAGTAAGCACTGGAAACCATAGTCCTAGTAATCCTTTTGATATTTAAATGTTGCAGATTGTAGAAGGTGTGGATTTTGATAAGGCCTATAAAGAAAGTGTGTCAATACTTTTTTTTCTTTTCAGTTGGGCCTCCTTTATACCTAGTGGACAGTGAAGGAAACATAAGCTATAACTGGCTTTTGTTTTCAAGATAATTGAAACATTTTCATTTAATTACTTCATGTCAAAATAAGACTGTGCCTATTTGTTATGTCTTAAACTACTAATCAGTATGTTTAACTTAATTTTAAAAGAGAACTTTTGTGGGGTGGCTGGGTGGTTCAGTCAGTTGAGTGTCCGACTTGGGCTCAGTCATGATCTCACAGTTTGTGAGTTCAAGCCCCGCATTGGGCTCTGTGCTGACAGCTCAGAGCCTGGAGACCGCTTTGGATTCTGTGTCTCCCTCCCTCTCTGCCCCTCCCCTGCTTGTGTGTTATCTCTGTCTCTCAACAATAAGTAAACATTAAACAAAAAAATTTTTAAAAATAATAGAACTTTTGTTATAAAAATGACTACACACTTCTGCTTTTGGGAGTGCTGGAAATTCTGACATTCAAGTTTTCCATGGAAGATAATGTATTTCTGGAAATCTGATAATTTTCATACTAAGGTTCAGATACCATTCAGGTTTGGGGAGGAAAACATGAGTTTATAAAAGTATATTAACAGTTTACTAGAAAATAAAAGGCAGACCTCCTGGGGTCAATTTACAGAGACAGAGAAACCAAACTTGGTGTTTAACTTTCTGTGCTGAGGGTCATATTTTAGGCTGGTTAGTAGAAGGAAGGGATGAAGTAAAAGGGAAAAAAGAGGGAAACTTTTATTTTTTTTTTAATTTTTTTTTTTTTTATTTATTTCTGAGAGAGAGCCACACACAGCATGAGCAGGGGAGGGTCAGAGAGAGAGGGAGATACAGAATCTGAAACAGGCTCCAGGTTCTGAGCTAGCTGTCAGCACAGAGCCCGACGCGGGGTTCGAACCCATGAACCATGAGATCATGACCTGAGCCGAAGTAGGACGCTTAATCGACTGAGCCACCCAGGTGCCCCTGAGGGAAACTTTTAAAACAGCACTTGTCTTACTTTGAGTATAATTCCCAGCATTCCTTAATTAATACTTGCTCATGCTCCACTCAGAAGGTCCAAATATGGGCTTTACGATTGCTGTAAATCTCTCTTCTCCCTAGAGTTATGTGCATAATTTCATATGGCCATATGCTTTCATGGGGAGATGAATTTCATCAAGTTCCCAATGAAAGCTTGGATACAAATATTAAGAAACACAACTTTGTAATGTCACCTATTACTAATCTGCTGCTAATCTTTTTAAAGTTTGTGTATTTTTATTTATTTATTTTAAGAGAGTGTGAGAGGGGGAGGGGCAGGGAGAGAGAGCCAGAATCCCAAGCAGGCTCCTGAAGTCCTGTGTCAAGGTTTTGACAAGAACAGACTGCTATCTCCTAATTTGATAATTTTGTTGGGTGTAGTCACTTATGAGAGCATAATCATTGATACCTGTTTAAGTTTCTATGAAAATCACACTTTTAAGTTTATTCATTTATTTTGAGAGAGAGAAAGCACAAGTCAGGGAGGGAGAGAGAGAGAAACCCAAGCAGGCTCCTCACTGGCAGCACAGAGATGCAGGGCTCGAACCCAGGAACCCTGAGATTATGACCTGAGCCAAAGTTGGATGCTCAACTGACTGAGCTACCCAGGTGCCCCCTTCCCCCAAAAAATCACACATCTTTTATAATCATTTATTTTCATAGCAGAAAACAAGATTATAAACTGTCAAAACTTCGAGCAAATGGAAATTTAAAGAAAAGATTCACTTTCTACCGACAGTAAAAAACTATGCTTGACTAGCTATAAAAACCATCTTTGTTTAAAGTGCCTAATAAACAGTGTAGCTTAATGACTAAGAGCATATGGCTCGGAAAGAGAGGTCTTGTTCCCAAGTACCATCTCTCTCTGTTCTTTACTTGGCTGTTGAAGTTTGGACAGAATTATTTATTTGTGCAATGAAAGGAAACATCATTTTCATTTTTTGCAAAATGGGGACAATAATAGTTACCTTACAGGGTTTGTAAGTACTAAATGAAATAACATTTAAAATGTTTTACATCGCACTTGGCATAGTTCTGAGCAGTCAGTATGCGGTAGCTTTATTATTCCACTAAAAACCTGTCACTTCTTTTATAAACTGATAGAGTAAGGATTCCTTAATCTAGATTTTTGAGATTGAATTGGGATTCTCCTGTTTACCTAGGTTGTGGGCAGTTTTCTTAAACCTTCTAAGAAGGCTGGTGTCCTTGTCTAAAATGAGAAACATTTATGGTACTTACCTCATGGGGTTATTGGGGATGACTAAGTGTAATAACAGGATCTATTACATAGTAAATTCGCAATAAATTGTAACTATTATTATTATAGTTCTCTGGAAAGAATGTGCAAACACTTCATTTAAATACACTTTAAGGGTGATACAGCTACTCTAATCTTTTTTAACTTAAAGTTTGATTTAGAAATTTTGGAGCAAAGTAATTTTGTGATTAAAGATAAAACCTGTTACTTTTGTCTTTATGAATTCCTTAAAAACAGAGTATTTAAGAGGAAGGGGAAAACCAGATTTCTTTATCCTAAGAACGCTTTGCTCCCATTTCAGACTTATTTTATCCCAGCCCTTCCTGGTGCAGAAGCTTTTCTTAGTAAATATAATACTTGTCCTTTTTTCTAATTTGCTGCTCGTTTGCCCAAATGGGATTCTTTCAAGGGAAAAGTAAATTTTACTTCCAAGCCTAGAGGGTTGTTATTGGATTAGGCGAACCACTGGAGATATTTATTTTCTGGATAAGCATCCACCTCTAGCCTTGCTTATGTAGGGCAAACATTTTTTTTCTTCTCTTGATCCGATCACTGTTCTGATGTGGCAGTTAGTCACCTGAAGCTGATCTGGCATCCTGAGCCTGTGGGGGTGGGGCAAATGAGTGATGGGGCCCTGCCAAGCCCGTCTCTACTCTAGAGAGGAGTAAAAGGAAAGGCGAACAGGCTTGAAGACAAAGGAGCTACTATTGCTGTCAAAGTTTAAACGAGGCAGCTTGGCTTATGCCTATTTGGGAGTTTAAAAAAATGTAGCTTTTCATTTTTTTCAATTTTATCTTGGTGAGGGTATCTCACCAGAAGATCCAGCTCTATTTAGTTGTTCAGTGGTTTTGTTTTTTTTTAAAGTTGTTTTGTGTATTGAGGGTTTTTGACACTTAGTCACCTAATTTTGCTTTCCCCCAACTTAGACAAAATAGTTTTGTTCCTACCAAAATTAAAGAAGTTTTTATTATAAAAGCAATACAAGTTTGCTGTAAATATTAAAAATTACAGAAATTAGGGGTACCTGGGCGGCTCAGTCGGTTAAGCATCCGACTTTGGCTCAGGTTATGATCTTGCGGTTCCTGGGTTCGAGCCTTGCATTGGGCTCTGTGCCTGACAGCTCAGAGTCTGGATCTTGCTTTGGATTTTGTGTCTCCCCTCTCTCTGCCCCCCCCCCCCCACTCGCATTCTTTGTCTCTCTTTCTCAAAAATAAACATTTAAAAAGTTTCAGAAATTGGGGCACCTGGGTGGCTCAGTCGGTTGAGTCTGACTTCTGCTCAGGTCATGGTCTCACGGTTTTTGAGTTTGAACCTCGCATCGGGCTCTGTGCTGACAGCTCAGAGCCTGGAGCCTGCTTCCGATTCTGTGTCTCCCCCTCTCTCTGCCCGTCCCATGCCCGTGCTTTGTCTCTCAGTAGTAAAGAAAAATGTTAAAAATATTTTTAAAAATTACAGAAATTATATGGTGGATAGTAAAAGTCATTATATTCCCCAGTCTCTTTGTGAGCAACTTGAGCTCACAGTTTGGGGTATATATATTCTTCTATACCCTTTTCTTTTTACATATAAATTTATGGAAGTATTTATTTTGTTATGCTTGGTTTTGCAAAAATGGGCTCATACTATATGTATTCTTCTGTAACTTTTATACTATCATTATGTTTTAGTACATAACAGGTCTTTGTCATTCTTTTTTGATGGCTCTAGTAAGATTTTATTTGCATTCAATATGTTATTTTCTCTGTCACAAATGGTTCATATAGGGCACCGCTATGTTTCTTTAGCTTTAAGCTTTGGCAGATATGTAGAAATCTCACTTATAGCAGTGTTTAGCATTCAGTAGGTAATCAGTAAGTATTGTTAATTTATTTGAATATGTAGTACTTCTAGGTGGGAAATAGTCCCAGCAGCATTTATGAGAGCCTCTCATAGCCTTATGGATTATTATTACAGCTGCTAACTAATAATGAAATCTAATTGCATGAGATTGCTATTAAAAGGTAAGCTGTGAGATTAGTGAGGGAGCATCCTGCGCTATATGGCTGCTGCTAGAGTAGTAGCTAATGCTGTTCTTGGCTCCCTAGTAGCATTTATTAGAAAGGTTAATTTTAGGACACACTACTGTAGGCATTGACCCCCACAGATGCTTAGGGTCAGAATATGTAGTTTCTAAAGGATTTTTTAACACTAGCATTATAATGTTTTTAAGTGGCACATTGTGGTTTTAAAATTTCATGATCTTTCATTTCTTATAATATCCCTTTGAGGCAGGTCAGCAACATTTTTCCTTTTTTATGGTTGGAGAAGCAGATGCAAAGATGTTGAGTGATTTGCCCACAGGCACACATTAAACTGATGGCAGAATCTGTTGTCTTGTTAGTAAACCGAACAGGGTTGCCTCTCTTCTGGTTATAAGTGAGTAATAAAGTTGTTTCCGTTTAGTGACCTTTTGATGCTTTATGGAATAGTGTGTAGTTTAGAAACCTTTTACTTACTTTCTTTACTGAAGGAAAATCCTTTTAAAGCTTAGAATTGCATTGCATCATGATATAAAATATTTGATGTAAATTTACTCTCTTTTCTTAAAAATAGAAAAAAATCATGAAAATATATTAAAAAGAACTACAGTGGACTTAAGGGCTTCTGGGAAAGCCTTTACTGGCTTGAAAATTACTATTGTAAAATAGAGGGAAAGAAGACAAGGCTTTGAAGAGTTAATATTTTATTTATTTTTTAATCTTTTATTTCTCAGAGAGAGACAGCATGAGCAGGGGAGGGTCAGAGAGAGAGGGAAATACAGAATCTGAAACAGGCTCCAGGCTCTGAGCTGTCAGCACAGAGCCCGATGTGGGGCTCGAACCCAGGAACCGTGAGATCATGACCTGAGCCGAAGTCGGACGCTTAAGACTGAGCCACCCAGGCACCCCAAGAGTTAATATTTTAAAGTAGGAGAAAAATGATTCCTCGGGTTATATTGCCAAAGCAATTTTGAATTGAAACTCTGTGGCCTATAGAGCCAGAAGAGACCATCAGAGATCATGTGGCTCTGTGGATTTAGAGCCCAACTGTGCTGCCAAGTGACAACTAGGTTACCTAGAGTAAAAAACTATCTACAGTCTGGTTGACATCCCTTAAGTTCTAAGTTTTCTTGTCCATTGGAAACATTCTCTATTTACTTGTTTGGACTTAATTCTATTTTTCCATTCCCTCTTCCCCAGTATAATAATAATTATTATTTTTTCCTATATGCAACCTTTTTCCCTTCTAGTTGAAAAGAATTCTGACAGTAATCTTTCTGTGTCAATAGAGGGAGGTTGTCGGGGAATTTTCAAATAGTAGGCAACTGTTGTAAAAATGATTTAAGAGATCATAGAGCGGCAGAAAATTATGTATGCAGTTGGAGTGTTCAGACAGATGTTTTGACATGAGTTATAAGTCTGTGATAATAAGTACTGGTTAATCCTCATGTACTTTGGTAATTAGCACAATCCTATATTGTGTACTAGTATAAATCCTATATTTATATTGGTAAACATGTAATTTCTGAATACATCTTTTACTTTTATAATCACATCCCATTTATCCCCAAATCAAACTGTCATTAATTTTGTCTTGTTCTGAAATAGTATTAAAATTTTATCACACAACCTCTGCCCTGGTCATGTTTTTTATGACATCATCAAATTCATCATTATTATCATCATATGATAATTTTGCTACTCCTTATTTAGTCCTTACTAAATCTGTGTCAGACATTTTATATGTTTTAAAATATAATTCTCAAAAGGCTGAGAGATACATATGAATATGCCTGTTTCACAGATGAAAAAATGAAGGCTGAGGAGATGGCGTAATTGACCTAAGTAAATTCATGCCACTGTGAAGTGGCATAGCTAGGTTTTAACCTGAACAGCTCCAAATCTGAGCTCTTACTAATGCTAAGTTAACATATGTATCAGTTAACATACATATCTTTACTTAGATGTCTAGTTTGCCTAGTCCACAGATGGTTTAGAAGTATCCAATTCTTTGTGAGTTGGGAGTGTGTTTGTGTGTGTGTTTATGTTTATATGTACATGTAAGGGTGTTGGGAGAGGAATTTTGAAATGGGCATAGTGAGAGCTGGAACTACTGAAGGAAAAGGAAAAAGAGACACTTTAAAAATTAAGACACACAAATGTGTTCTCATTTACTATTACTTTCAGTTTTCAGACATGGGCCTTGAATTCATCAGGTTTTTTTTTTGGTTTTTTTTTTTTTAAATGTTTTATTTATTTTTAGGAGAGAGAGAGAGACAGTGGGAGCAGGGGAGGGTCAGAGAGAGAGGGAGTCACAGACTGAAACAGGCTCCAGGCTCTGAGCTGGCAGTCAGCACAGAGCCCGACGCGGGGCTCGAACCCACGAACCGTGAGATCATGACCCAAGCGAAAGTCAGACGCTTAACCGACTAAGCCACCCAGGCGCCCCTCATCAGGTTTTAATATGTTCCATCTCTCTCTCTCTCTCTCTTTTTAAGATTTTATTTTTAAGTAATCTCTACACCCAGTGTGAGGCTTGAACCCACAGGCCCTGAAATCAAAAGTTGCATGCTCCATCAGCTGAGTCAGCCAGGCGCCCGTTTCATTTCTTTATGGAACGAGGGAAGCAGAAGAATTTAGAAAGTTTGTTAAATTTTCATAAAAAGTAGGGCTTTATTCTGGAAAATATAAACTTATTTAAAAAAACAAGTTCTGTGGAATACTTCATTCTTTCTCGGTACTAGGCAAAAAGTTGCTGTTATATTTTTAAGTAATATTTTAAAATTCAGGATTAATCACTTTAATTTTCTTTAGGAATCAAGAAACTTTTATGTGAGAGTATTCAAGTTGAGTTTTGAGGAATTAAATGTGGCAGAGGTTTTTATATGCAAATCATTGCTAAATGTTACTACTTACTACTTAGATTCTTTATAAAACTGTTTAGTAAAATCTTGCCCAGTGGTGCCAGATTTAGGTTCCCTATTCATTTCCTGTTGCTGCTGTACAGGTTGCCACAAATTTGTGGCTTAGAACAACACAAGCTTATTATCTTGCATTTCTGGAGGTCAGAAGTCAGAAATGGGTTTCGCTGGACTGCATTCCTTCTGCAGGCTCCATGGGAAATGTTTCCTTGCCTTTTCCAGCCTCTGGAGGCTGTACACATACTTTCCTTTGCTCCACTATCGTCACATCTCTGATGGACGCTGCCTCTTCTGCCTCCCTCTTTCACTTATATTATGACCCTTGTGATTTCACTGGGCCCATCCAAATAATCCAGGATAATCTTCCCATTTCAAGGGCAGTTGTTTAGCAACCTTAATTCCATCTGCAGACTTAATTCTCCTTTGCTATTTAGCAACATTTTCACAGATTCTGGGGATTAGAATACAAACCTCTCTGGGGAGGCCATTATTCTGCCTACCATACAGGCTCTTTAGTTTAGAAAAATCATTTAGCCTTTTATGCTTTTTCTGTAAAGTGAAATTTATATTCATTGTTTACCACAAAGGAATTTTCATGAAAATGGAAATTCTATGCCAGTGCCGACAGATCATGCATAGTATTCACTTGGAATTATTAACAGATGTTTACTGGTTGATCTTATCTGTTGAGTAGATGCTTGGGGATAGGTGGTCCCCAAGGTAACCAGTGGGCTTGGTAAACTCTAGTCTGAATACTGGAGTTAAGCTTAGCCTCTAGAAGCAGAACAGGATGTCAGTGACTCAAAACTTTCTCAGAGAAGTGAAGTTTCACAAAAAGTTGTTTACTTTTTGATTCTCTAATGTGACTCTTTTTGTTTTAGAATTTAGCCTTTCTAGACCTTTGCCTGTTGAGGACATTGAAAATTTATAGCACAGTGTTGACAAAACAGATGAATGCTTAACTCTCATTTTTTTATGACTTGAGTTTTAGTCTAGAAGATACAACACATTTTTTAAGCAGTAGGCTTTCCCCCTTACTATGCTTTTTCAAAAGACTGGATGATAATAATTAATGAGGGCTTTGAGTAATAGTTTTAAGTCACAATTGCTTATGATTATTTTGTGTGCCTAGTTGATATTCTTTTTTTGACTCTCCCAAGGTCATCTTGGAGGATTCCTGTTTTTAATGTTTCAGATGTTAAATTTTCTTAGAGCCGCCTTTTTACTTGGTTAACTTAAAACCTTTAAAAAAAATTTTTTTTTAATGTTTACTTTTTGGGAGACAGAGACAGAATGTCTGTGGGGAAGGGGCAGAGAGAGAGACACACACACACAAAATCTGAAGCAGGCTCCAGGCTCTCGGCTGTCAGACAGCCCAGTATGGAGCTTGAACTAATGAACCATGAGATCATGACCTGAGCCATGGCCTGAGCTGAAGTTGGCCGCTTAACCGACTGAGCTACTACCTAGGTGACCCAACTTAAAATCGTTCAATACTAAAAACTGTGGTGATGTGAGGGCAAGATTGGAGAATGGAGTAGTGACTATGAGAACATCCTTGTTAATAGGAATCTTAGGGACAGACATATGTTATCTTCATTGTTCCTATGTCCAGGTTAAAATTGGGAGTATGCTGTTGTAGAATGAATTTAGCCAAAACACTTCGTTTTAAAAAAAAAATTTTTTTAACGTTTATTATTGAGAGAGCATGGGAAGGGCAGAGAGAGGGGGAGACACAGAATCAGAAGCAGGCTTCAGGCTCTGAGCTGTGAGCACAGAGCCCCACTCTGGACTCAGACTCCTGAACTGTGAGAGGAGATCATGACCTGAGCTGAAGTTGGTCACTCAACCATCTGAGCCACCCAGGCGCCCCTAAAATTTTTTTTTTAAATGTTTTATACTTTTGAGAGAGAGAGAGCGGGCTAGCACATGCACAAAAGTTGGGGAGGGGCAGAGAGTGAGGGAGACACAATCCAAGCAGGCTCCAAGCTCTGAGCTGTCAGCACAGAGCCCGACGTGGGACTTGAAGTCAAGAACCGTGAAATCATGACTTGGGGTGAAGTCAGACACTAAACTGACTGAGCCACCCAGGTGCCCCATAGCAAAACACTTCTATGTGAACATTCCCTAGGTCATCTTGTAAATATTATAGATGGGAAGAGAAGTCACCTAATTATGTCTTGTTACAATACAAAACTGCTTTTGAGAAATAATTGATAGAGATTTTCTTAGTTTTGCAGTTGGAAAACATTATTTCTAGATTGCATTATTCTGTATTTCTTTGCACACATAACTGCTACTAGGTATGTATGGCCTAATTTAGAATGCGTCTAAAGATTGAGTTGCAGCCAGTGATTTGGTTCTTGTAGCTTGATATTATTCTCTGTCTCCAGGATGTCTTTCTTGATGCTGAATCTTCTCTTCTTTGTGCCATCACTGTATTCTTTACATATTTCTAGCAATGTCCTATAATACTCTAATGACAGGTAGTAAATACTGAACAGCTATTTATTTTCATAAATGCATCTGCAAAATCAGTTTCACAAAGTTGTGTGTGCCTTGAGTTGTAAATTTATGCTTTCAAAGTTTCTGTTTTACATGTATCAAGTATTTTGTACAGTGTTTCTTAGAAAGTAGATAGGGGCATGATTTGACAGTACAAATGGTACTGTATTCAAATGGATATCTAACTTTTAAAAAATGAGATCTCAGTACCTCGTTTTTTTGGAGGTGATAAATTCAGATACTACTCTTCATTGTCAAACCTCAGTAAAGTTGTATTAGAAGCAAAGTGACGTGCCGTCACTTAACCTCATCACCCTGATGATAGATGATAGAGTAGAATAGATTTGTTAGGTTGAAGTCCTGCTCTGACCCTTAACTAGTTGCATGACCTTGGGCAGTTTATTTCTTTGAGCTTATTTTCAGCATATGAAAAATGGGAAGAATAAATATTTACTTTGTTGTTTTGTTATGAATTAAGTAAGATGATAATGCAAAAGTCTTATTGCTGTGTTTGATTTATAAGTGCCAAAAAGTATTAACTGTAATATAGGGTGTGGGGAGGCCACTTTTACTATAGGTCTTCAAATTACCAATTGCTAATAGTTTAGAGTATGTACTTAGTATGGTCGGAGTGTGCTGCATTATGATAAAACATACAGTGCTTACTACCTGTGCACTGAATTACTGGCAGCCACATTCATACAGTTTTGGTTCATCTTCTTGGAGCCTCCCATTTTTTTTCCGTTCTTGGTTCACTTTTTGGTACTGTTCAATGAAAAGGGGAATTGAATGGGAGTTTTTCACTGGAAAATATATGTTTGGGGGACAATGTCTTTTTTGAGACCTGTGTACTACCCACTGTGCTAACGAGGCACCTGACAGTGTCTTTAATAAAGTAAAAGTCACGAATATAAATTTAGAGTTGATTAGAGTAGAGCCTCAGTGGTTCACAATATAAACTTTGAAACCAGACTGAATTCTAAGCCTCAAACCATTATTTACTTTGGGCATGCCAGGGTAAATGTCTTAAACTCTGATTCTTAATTTAAAATCTCTGAAATGAAGATAATGATAAAACTGACCCCCTACTTTGGAAGAATTGAATGAGAAAATCCATGTAAAACATTTAGCAGAGAGTCTACTGAACAGCAGCTGTTAATTATCATTAATAAGGATAAATAGGAGACAGGATAAATAGTGGGCAGGTATTCAGATACTAGAGTGTATTGTTTAGAGCAGCATTGTTAAAATGTAAAAATTAAGTTTTCTAGTAGCAGCATTAAAAACAGGTAGAAGCATTTTAATATTGTGTCAACCTGGCATATCCAAAATACTGTCATTTTAATATGTAATCAATGTAAAATTATTAATAAGATTTTTTACGTTTCATTTACACTACGTCTTTGAAATCTGGTGTGTATTTTACACCTACATCACATCTTGATGTGGACACTAACTTGTCATTGGAGGGGTACGTGGGATCGAGTCCCCCAACAGGTTCCACACTCAGTGCAGAACCTGCTTAAGACACTCAGTGCAAAACCTGCTTAAGATTCTTCTCTCTCCCGGGGCGCCTGGGTGGCTCAGTCGGTTAAATGTCCTATTTCGGCTCAGGTCATAATCTCACGGTTTGTGGGTTTGAGCCCCGCATCAGGCTCTGTGCTGACAGCCCAGAGACTGGAGTCTGCTTCAGATTCTGTGTCTCCCTCTCTCTCTACCCCTTCTCTGCTTGTGCTCTGTTTCTCTGTCTCAAAAAAAAAAAAAAAAAAAAAAAGATTATTCTCTCTCCTTCCCTCTACCCCTCTCCTCAACTTGCATGCCTTGTATGCATGTCTCTCAAATTAAAAATAAATAAACTTAAAAAAACAAACTGTATTGTGGCTATTCTTTTTTTTCTCCTCCAAGGCATCTTTAATGTAGAACAAACTATAGTAATAAAAGCAGTAATAAAAAATGACAACCAGTGTTTATTGAGTACTTTATATGTGTTACATCTTCTTCTAAACACAGATCTCTCATTTAATCTTCATGACAACACTATGAGATAGATACTTTTATTATTCTTGTTTACAGATAAGGAATATGAGTCTTCGAGGAAATGGTAGAGCATGGATTTTAACGTAGTCCAGCTGCAGAGCGTGCCTTCTTAACAACCACACCACCTCCTTGCTGGTTTCTGGATAGAGTGAAAAAGCAAAGGACATTGTATTTTTTTTCCCGTAGTAGTTTTTCTGGGTTTCTCTTATGGAGGAGCCAGAGTGGAGTGATGTGGGGGAAAGGGGAGCAGTGTTTTAGCTGTTAATTTGAAGTTTTACAGGACTAAATAAATTCCTATAGGACAATAAAAACATACCTAATAAAGGCACATTTTCTTCTACTCCCAGATTCTTTATATCATACATTTAAAAACTGTCAGGGAATCTAAAGACTTTCTCTTGGTCCTAAATGAAACGTTTGAATTCTTTGCCGAGAGAAGAGTGCTTTAGGGAGCCATCACTGATGGATAAGAATTAGGAATTTAAACTCTAATGTAGACAGGCCTCCTTGATCTCTTGACTCATAAACCAGTGTTCCTTTCTATTGTATTCTAGAGAACAGATCCATCCACTTCTAAACCATTGGTAAACCAGTGTAGTAATTGGTTTTTAGATTAATGTATTATTTGAAACATTGTAGTGTTTTTTTTTTTTTAATTTTTGAAGAATTCCATGATCCTCAAATTTTGGAGACTCCCAAGTAATAAAAATAGATGATTAGAGATGAATACACTCAGTATAACAAATAAGCTGGTGATAGAACTTTAAAAATTTATTATGGAAATTTAAAACGTACAACATTAAAGTTCTGTGAGTTTTCATATACTTAACCACCTAGCCTCAGCATTGGTCATGTTTTCTCCTACTAAATAGTTATTTTTTTTTTTTTTAATTTTGAGAGAGAGCACTAGTAGCGGTGGGGCAAAGAGAGAGTGAGACACAGAATCTGAAGCAGGCTCCAGTCTCTGAGCTGTCAGGACAGAGCCCGATGCAGGGGTTGAACTCAAAACCGCGAGATCATGACCTGAGCTGAAGTTGGACATTTAACCGATTGAGCCACCCAGGTGCCCCACCATGTAATTTTAAAGCAAATTCCAGGTATCATTTCACCCATTATTTCATCGGTTTCTTTTTCCAGAACTTAATCACAATGCCATTGTCACAACTAATAATGTTAACAATAATTCTTAATACCACTCTCTTATTAGAACAATCACATTTTTCTGATTGTCTCAAAAATAGCTTTTATAATAGGACTCCGTACATTAGGATACAAATAAAGTCCTCACATTGCAGTTGAAAGATATGCCTCTTAAACCTAGTCTTTTATAAGGTCTCCTCCATGTTCATGCCATTTATTTGATAAAGGAACCATGTTATTTAATCTGTTGAATTTCCTACATTCAGAGTATAGCTCATTGTGTTTGTATGATTTTGTTTAACCCCTGTATTTCTTGGAAGCTGGTAATTAGTTCTAAGGGCTTTTTTGATGAGCATACTTCACAAGAGGTGTTGTATTTCTATTATATATCATCAGGAGGCACATAATGTTAGGTCAATTCACTTTTTCTTTAGTGTTGCTAAGATGGGTCAGTGGTTTTCGGTGGTATAAGCCTTATCTATTTGCTATAAAGTTCATGTTAACTTTCATTCAGTGGTTTTAGTAGCCACTAATGATTGCTGCCTGTCTATTGTATAAGGATTGCAAAATGATTTTCTGATTTTCTCCTATTGCATTTATTAGTTGAAATTCTGTATGGCCACTGTAAAATACAGAAGAAATGATTATTTTCCCCTCACTTTGCTGGTTTTTATGATAATTAGTAGGGACCCTCCTAAAATGACCAGTGAAATTGGTTTTGGTTTTAGTGTTCTTAGTATTACGGGTCTTTAGGTTTTCTGTTGTGGTTATTGTTTGTTTGACATTTTAGTTGTCTCATGTTTGGCTAGTTAGAGACTTTCAAGTGGATTCCTGTGTTCTTTTTGAATATGATCCCATTAGTTTTTGATAACTTCCTTATTTTCTGGCACAAGGGATCTCAGGTTCATCGTACATATTTCCTGTTCCAAATCTGGAATCAGATTTTTTTCAAAGAGCCCTGGTTTCCTCAAGTGGGAAATGGTTTTTAAAGATCACAATCAGGGTATCAGGGGTGTTTGTTGCTACTGGTTTTGTTATTGCTTCTAGGCTTTTTTAGTGTTCAGCCAGGAAAATAGGATGGAGTTTTTGGGTTTTGTTTATTTTTGTTATTTTTTAAAATATTCTTTTTTAAAAATGTTTGTTCATTTAGTTTTGAGAGAGAAAGCGACTGACAGCATGAATTGGGGAGGAGCAGACAGAGAGACACAGAATTTGAAGCAGGCTCTGGGCTCCGAGCTGTCAGCACAGAGCCTGATGCGGGACTCGAATTCGTGAACCTTGAGATCATGACCTGTGTTGAAGTCGGATACTCAACCAACTGAGCCCTCCAGGTGTCTCCCAGTCTTATTATTTTTTTTTTTAAATTTTTTAAAAAAAATTTATTTCTAGGAGAGAGAGAGAGAGACAGCGTGAGCAGGGGAGGGTCAGAGCGAGAGGGAGTCACAGACTGAAACAGGCTCCAGGCTCTGAGCTGGCAGTCAGCACAGAGCCCGACGCAGGGCTCGAACCCACAAACCGCGAGATCATGACCTAAGCGAAAGTTGGACGCTTAACCGACTAAGCCACCCAGGCACCCCTCCCAGTCTTATTATTAATAGACGAATAAATGCAATTTAAGATTCTTTTGTGGGTTTTTTTTTTTTCTTTTTTGGCGGTTGTTCTTAGGCCATATTCCACTAGGGAATATAAGAAAAGAATATTTTATTTTAAATTTAAATTTAAATTTTTGTTTTAAGTAAACTGCACCCAGCATGGGGATCGAACTCATGACCCAGAGATAAAGAGTTGCGTGCACTCCTACCTCAGCCAGACAAGCACCCCAGAGTACTTATTTTTAATACTTTTTTCAATGTTTATTTATTTTTGAGACAGAGCACAAATCGGGGAGGGGCAGAGAGAGAGGGAGGCATAGAATCTAAAGCAGGCCCCAGGCTCTAAGCTAAGCTGTCAGCAGAGAGCCCGATGCGGGTCTTGAACCCATGAACTGCAAGATCATGACCTGAGGGAAAGTCAGACGCTCAACTGACTGAGCCATCCAGCCCCCGCCCCCCGAATATTTATTTTAAAGTGACTTGAGGGGCACCTGGTGGTTCAGTTGGTTGAGTGTCTGCCTCTTGATTTTGGCTCAGGTCATGATCCCAGGGTTGTGAAACTGAGCTCTGGGTCAGGCTCTACTCTGTGCATGGAGCTTCCTTGGGATTCTCTCTCTCCCCCTCCTCTCCTCTCCCCCACTTGCCTGCTCTCCTGTGCTCTCTCTCTAAAAAAGAAAAGTGACTTGAAATAATTGTTTTTATGTGCTTATCCTACCAAGTTGATAAACAGATCATTTACTTCAGTTTGTTTTGTTTTTGAGTTTTAGAGATTACTATGCTTTTTCCTTTTTTTTTTTTTCCCCCAGTTTATTTTGAGAGAGAGAGAGCCTGAGTAGGGGAGGGGCAGACAGAGACTCCCAAGCAGGCCCTGTGCCGTCAATGCAAACCCGATTTGGGGGCTGGATCCCATGAACCATGAGATCATGACCTGACCTGAAATCAAGAGTTGGAGGCTTAAAAGACTGAGCCACCCAAACACCTTATATTTTTTCCTTTTTAATTTCTTTTTTTTTTTTTTAAAGTAGGTTCTGTGCTTGACATGGGGCTTGAACTCATGACTTTGAGGTCAAGAGTCACATGCTTTACTGACTGAGCCAGCCAGGTGGCTCTCTTTAATTTTTTTTGATGTAAAATATTTACATGTTTTCAAAATGTTGGGGTTATTTTTAAAAAGATGCTAGTGGTTGGCATATTCTCATATTCTGTCACTAACTAAAGAAATGGAATATTATTTTACTGTATGTTTTAATTTAAAATTTAATTTATGCTTGCATGAGTCTTTTAAGGTTCAAAAAAATTTTTTTTATTATTTTAAGAGAGACAGTGTGAGTGGGAGAGGGGCAAAGAGGGAGAGAGAATCCCAAGCAGGCTTGGCACTGTCAGCGGAGAGCGTGATGCAGGGCTCGAATTTAAGATTCAAATTTAAAGCTCCAGTGTAAATTTTCCAAGTCACCAGATGGTTGCTAGATGGCAGTAAATACTCCTTGTTTATATATTGCTTTTTATATTTATATATTTACTTATAAATGTTTATTAATTTTGAGAGATGACAGAGCGAGGGCAGGGGATGGGCAGAGAGAGAGAGAGAGATGGGAGAGAGAATCCCAAGCAGGGTCTGCACTGTCAGTGCAGAGCCCAGTGTGTTGGCTTGATCTCATGAACCATGAGATCATGACCTGAGCCGACATCAAGAGTCAGTTGCTTAACTGAGCCACCCAGATGATCCTACATGTTGCTTTTTAGAATTTCAAATGTTTTACTGGGTCTTGACCATCTTAAGTATCATTAGAAGGCAGATGGAACTGTCATTACTTAATCATTGTGATTGTGACATTCCAGATAATAAATATTCCCTGTAATTCCACCCCCCCCCATCAGTTAATAACTAAATAAAGATGTTCTGCAGGCTGATGTATTGAAATTATGAAGGTCAGACTAAAGAGATTATTTGCCTCAACTTTGCAGGATTAGGCCTTTCTTTTATTGGGGGACATCTGTTGTAGGTATAGTTTTGTTTGACACCTGTCTACCGCAGAAATCGACGTTCAGATCAGCTCTCAAGTAGGTAGGTGGTGATAAACTGGCTGTAGTGCTGTGTTGGGTTGCTAGACTGTATTTGACTGTATTCCTTTCATCTTTTCTCTTTTTCTCTCAGTATCTGTGCTTTTTATTTTTTATTTTTTTTATTTTTTATTTTTTAAAGATTTTTAAAAAAATTTTTAATGTTTTTATTTATTTCTGAGAAAGAGAGAGAGAGAGAGAGAGAAAGCAGGGCAGGGTCAGAGAGAGTGGGAGATACAGAATCCGAAGCCTGCTCCAGGCTCCGAGCTGGCAGTCAGCACAGAGCCCGATGCGAGGCTCGAACCCATGAACCGTGAGATCATGACCTGAGCCGAAGTCAGACACTCAACCGACTGAGCCACCCAGGCACCCCTCTGTGCTTTTTAGAATATGCTATGTGATAAAGTCTGAACATGACTTAATCTAGATTTGGGCAGTGGTTTACTTTTGTTTATATTTGTACTGTCTAGATAAGTCAGATGTTTCACCTCAGAGATTACTGAATTTTTTAAAAAATCAATTCTTGCTGGTCGAATATAGTTAAGGGGTACAGACTGGTATATAAATGGTGTTTTTAAAAAAAAACATTTTTTACTGAAGTGGATGTATTAATTCTTAATGCTTCTTAGAAAAGGTCTGGAACCTTTTTTTAACAAGTTGTTAAAGGTGATGGTCTCTAGAGGGTGAGATTGGAAAATGTTTAGTGTGTCTACTTTGTGCAGGTGTGAGGTTTTGTTTTCGTATTAGCATGTGCTACTTTATTAATTATAAAAATTCTCCACTTCTAAAACTTTGTTAGTAATCAGTAATTCAAAGGTAGAAAAAACTCTCTTGTAACATATATATTTGTGGTCCTGACCCTGACATTTGGTTGGTTGTGTGATGTTGATTCTTAGCTACTGTACTCAAGTACTAAGGGTAGCACTACCTGTGTCCTAGTGTTGTGAGGTTAAATGGGAATTATTATTAAGGCATAATGCCTCGCACATCGTGGGCAATCAATAGAATAGAAACTCTGGGCTGTGTAGACCCTAGATTTGGGAGGTAGCAATATAGCTGTATAAATATGAGGAGTATATTGTGGGATCCTAGAAGAGCTTTGTATTTATCTGAGCCTACAAACTTCCCTTGGAACTTTCTTCTTGACTGTTTCCTTCTACTTCAGCTTTTCTCCCCTGTAGATATATTCCCAGAGGGCTCATTTCTAGTTTCTCTGCCCAGCAGAGACTTTGGGGTCCACTTTGTACCTGTTTTCTTACTGCTAGTTAAAAATAGATGTATAAATCTATCTTGCTCAGCAAAAATTGGAAACGTCAAGATTTCAAGTTTTACATATATTCTGGATGACTTGACTTCCCTGAACTCAGACTGGGGCGCATGATTTTTAAAATGGATTTTTTGTGCTTCTTTCAGACGTCCTTGTATGTATAACGTGGAAAATTTGGCATTTCTAAGTGCCTTTATTGATATAGAAGTTAATAACATCGGAATTGAATATTTGTTTTTATTTTTTATTTTGTTTAAATTGGGGGGCGGCACAGCGCTGGCTGGCAGCGGACAGTGGCGGCTCCTTCCCTGTTTCCAGCCCTACAGTTTCCCAGTGTTGTGACTCCGGTGCTCCTTCCCATTGGTGTGAAAACATGCAGGTCCCGCTTCTGCTCCCGCGGCTCATCGGAAGTGGGAATTGAATGTTTGAAACTAGAACCGTTTCTAGAATACTCAGGATGCAAAGTTCTTGTAGGCATATACACTTATTCACAAAGGTAGACTCTTGGGGACAGTTAGGATGATTGCAAAATTATATAAAATATAATATGTAATGAAATGTGAACGTAGCCAACTTACATTAGAGGTTATGTTCGTATTGTTGAAGTCCAAATACCTGTTTTTTTAAGGTTTATTTTTTTTAAGGTTTATTATTTTTGAGAGAGGTGGAGAGAGAAAGAGAGAGGGAGAGAGTGCGCGTGAGCAGATGAGGGCCAGGAAGAGAGGGAGACTGAAGATCTGAAGTGGTCTTGGAGCTGATAGCACAGTGCCCGCTATCTGTGGAGTGGGGAAGGGGTTCAAACTCTCAAACTGTGAGATCATGACCTGAGCGGAAGTTGGACTCTTAACCCACTGAGCCACCCAGGCACCTCCAAATATCTGTGTTTTAATTTAATGGTTAGAACAAATGTTCATGGCTGAGAAGTTAAATATATAAAAGAATATAGTAAAAAATCTTTTTAGTCACTTTTTTTTCTTCTCTACTCTTTGAGTTTCCCTTCTTTCTGCACAGGTACCCCCTATTGTTTCTTGTGTATCATTCCAGTGTTAACTTGGTGATCTCTACACCCACCCTGGGGCTTGAACTCACATCCTGGAGATCCGGAGTCTTATTCTCTTCTGACTGATCCAGCCAGGCACCCCATTTGCCTTCAATTTTTATTTTTATTTTTTCTTATTTTTTTTCAATTTTTAACTCCTACATATTGATCTGCACCTTTCAACTTTGTCACTTAGCACATCTGGGAGGTTTTTATTTTTTTTTTTTATGTTTATTTTTGAGAAAGAGAGAATGTGGGGGTAGGGGCCGAGGGGGTGGGGACAGAGGATCCAAAGTGAGCTCCTTGCTGACAGCAGAGAACCTGATGTGGGCTTGAATGCAAACCTCGAGATCTTGACCTGAGCTGAAATCAAGAGTCAGATGTGTGTGTAACTGCATGAGCCATCTAGGTGCTTTGGGAGATGTTTTTTGATACAGGTGCATAGAGAATGCTCTCGTTTGTGTGTGTGTGTGTTTTTTAATATTTTTATTTTATTTCTAGGAGAGAGAGAGAGAGAGACAGCGTGAGCAGGGGAGGGTCAGAGAGAGAGGGAGATACAGACTCTGAAATAGGCTCCAGGCTCCGAGCTGGCAGTCAGCACAGAGCCCGACGCGGGGCTCGAACCCACGAACCGCGAGATCATGACCTAAGCAAAAGTCGGATGCTCAACCGACTAAGCCACCCAGGTGCCCCTCTCGTTTGTGTTTTAATAACTTTGTTAGGGTATAATTTTTGCACCAGAATATTAAATCATTATAAATGTAAAAGTCAATGATTTTTTTAAAAAAGTGTTTTATTTATTTTGAGAGAAAGAGGGAGAGTGTGGGAGAGGAGCAGAGAGAGGGGAGAGAGAATCCCAAACAGGTTCCATGCCATCAGCACAGAGCTCCACAGGGGGCTTTATCTCAGGAACTGTGAGGTCTTGATATGAGCTAAAATAAAAAATAGGACGCTTAACTGACTGAGCCACCCAGGTGCTCCTGTAAAAATCAGTGATTTTTAGATAAATGTATAGGGTGTGCATTCATAACCAGAATGCAGTTTTAGAATATTTTTATCTTCCCTAGAAAGTTACCTCCTTCCCATCTGCAGTCAGTCCTCATTCCCATCTTCAGCCCCAGGCACCTCAAATCTCATTTGTTTTTGCAGCTCTGTATTCATTTTGGATGTAATATTTATTTAACCACACTTCCATTTGTGAAGTTTGAGTTATTGTTGACCTTTTGCTTTTATAAATAGTTCTGAGATGAGGTCACTTTACATATATGTTATTTCATACATATGCAAGAATATCAGTAAGATAAATCCCCAAAGGTAAGGTTACTGGTTACAAGCTGTATGTTTTATTTTGTTTTTGTTTTTTTTCCTGTATAGCATGTATAGATTTACATTCTTCCCAACAACAAGATTGCCTATTTTCCCAAACCTTACTAGCTAAGTATGTTACTGTTCTGAACTTTTTCTGATCTCAAAGTGAAAAATACTGTCTTGGAGTAGTTTTTAGTTGCATTTCTCTTATGAATGAGCCTGAACATCTTCTCATATGTTTAGGAGCCACTTGCGTTTCTTTTTATGTCAACTATCTCTTCCTATAATATATCCACTTTTTTGTTGAATGGCTAGACTTTAAAAAATTTTTAATTTCTAGGTGTCTTTATATTGAGATAGATGAGCTTTTTGTTAGTGATGGAGATTACAAAAACCTCAAAAAAATTTTTAATGTTTATTTTAGAGAGAGAGCAAGAGTGAGAGTGGGGGAGGGGCAGAGAGAGAGGGAGATACTGAATCTGAAGCAGGCTCCAGACTCTGAGCTGTCAGCAACAGAGCCCGATGTGGGGCTGGAACCCACAAACTGCAAAATTGTGACCTGAGCCAAAGTTAGGCAAAGGATGCCTAACTGAGCAAGCACCCCACAAAAGTTTTTAAGAATTTGGGATATATATGTATATATGTATTTTTTGCCATACAGAAGTTTTCTTTTTTTTATGGTTAAATATATCAATTTGTCAATATATTCTTTTACAGCTTCATGAACTTTGAGTTAATTTACTACTTAAAAGTAAGGTATAAGTTGAATACCCTTTCAGGGTCATAATTCATTATCATTTTGAATTCAGTTTGTTAGATTTACTGACTTGCATCTGTGATGAATACCTTTGAGCATATATTGTTTCATGTATGTATAAGTGTCTCTGTTGGATAAATTATGGTGTATATTCTTGGGGCAGGGATGTATGTGTTTTTAATATTGATAATTATCAAATTGAATACATGTATCTTTTAACACAAGATATTGCATTGCTAATTGGTAAAGAAATAAATGGTGATTTGTGTTCAAGATCCTAGATCATTAAACTCCTCCAGTACTAAAAAAGCTTTTGTTGAAAGTAGAACACTTTGTTGAAATTAAGAATCTTTTTTCATTTTCATTCTGTATTGGTCTTCAAGGCAGCAAGATTATATTTTAGAAATTGTTGTAGAATTTGCATTATCTCTTTAAAAAATGTGCATATTCTGTGTTCTCCTTCTTGACATCCTAGAGCAACACTCATACACAAAGGTGCATGAGAAAGCGTGTATGAATATATTTATTACAGCCTTGTTTGTATTAGTGAGAAACTAGAAGCCTTTAATATCATTAAATACTACAAGGATAATTTGATAGTGTTTACTTATTGAAAAGATCTGCAAAACAGTTTTTGAGTGAAAAAGAAAGGTTGAAAGACAGTATATTAAATTTAGTACGGAACACAACAGCTGAACATATTGGAAAGATGACAAAAAAGAAGAGAGAAGGAAGTAAACCACAAAAGATTCTTAATGATAGAGGACAAGCTGAGGGTTGACCGAGGGAGGTGGGTGGGGCATGGGCTAGACGGGTGATGGGTACTAAGGATGACACTGTGTGATGAGCACTGAGTGTTTTATGTAAGTAATGAATCAGACTGAAGTCTACTCCTGAAACCAATATTGCCATGTATGCTAACTAAAATTTAAGTTAAAAAAAAAGAACATAAATTTAGTACCAATTATGTAATACTATATTCAAAGAAATACTGTACATGGGTACATACACTGGTATATAAGTGGAAAAGTCTAGAAGAAACCGGGAAGGATGTATGCCAAAATGATAACAGTAATTACCAAGAGGAATGGTATGGTAATAAAGAATTTAATGTTTTATTATTTGTATAAGGACAGTATATTTGTTGGCTGTGTAAGTAGAAGCTAATATGAAACATTTGTTGGCAGTAAAAGTGTGTTGTGTTGTACATAGATCCCTGTAAATGCGGAGAAAGGAGCCTGGAAGGCCACCCTAAAGAGGTGAAAGGAGTTGATGAGGGATGTGAGCAGAGACAATGAAGGGAGACAATGTTTACCATTTGTCTACATCCCTATCTTTATATTTTTATAAAGCAGATGAATTCATGTATTAACTTCTATAATGGGGAAAAAAAGACTAAGTTCTTTGGGACCAAGAATTCATATGAGAATATGATCTCATTTTGTTGGGCTCATTTAACCGTTCTTAATGAAAATAGTAGCTGCCAATTGAATCAGTAGGTAGAGAATAAAGTTCACTAATTTGATGATAATTAGGACATTAATTTGCTTGATCCAATACATGCTCATTCCTTTAGGGCAAATATGGGAATACAAATAAGCAGACCCTTTCCCGTATAGCATCATGAATACTTCTAGCTTCTAATACATCCAGGATAGTAGACATAGAGCTGTTCTTCCTGTGTAGCCTCATCTGGAATTTTCTCTTGTCTTCCCCCTTGCTGCTACAACCTCTTCTGCAGAGTAAACTAGCTCTCTACTTTACTGGTCCAGGATCAGATCTGTTCTTAGGAAAGGGGAGTCAACAGTGAGAGGAAAAGAGATAAAATTTCTCATTCCTTTATTCAGTTAGTCACTGAATATGAAGATGGCTTTAGTCTGCCCTCTCTCTATCCCTACCTTATATCTCATTCTAGATTACAAGAGATTCCTAACCTGCCTCTGATCCTGTCTGGTATTGTTGGAGTCCATTTTCCACACGGCAGCCACTGTGATATAAGACTTAGATCATGTCACTCTGCATATGATTTTGTAATGGTTCTTCTGTTGCTCTCAGGCTGTGCTTCTCTTCCTTGGCTATGAAAATGTTTCTCAGTATGGTCATTTTTAATTTATTTATTTTTGAGAGAGAGAAAGATTGCCTGACTGGGATGGGTGGGGGCGGAGGACAGAGAGAGTGGGAGACACAGAATCGGAAGCAGGCTCTATGCTCTGAGCTGTCAGCACAGAGCCTGACGCGGAGCTCGAACCCACGAACTTGAGACCTTGACCTGAACCAAAGTCGGATGCTTAACCAACTGAGCCACCCAGGTGCCCTAGTCATGTATAATTTATCAGTTTATATATACTACCAATATTACCACCTTTCCCTTTGCATTCCAGGCTCTGTTTCTCATTTCAGGTCATTACACATCTTGATTCTTCTTCCTAGACTACCAGTCATCTGCCTGTATCCTTCCCTGGTATCCTAAGACTGATTTACATTGCTCTTTGTGCTCTCCTTATAAAGCACCTGATCACAGTAGTTATCTTTGTGTTGTAATTGCTCACTTGTTTAACTGACTTCACTAAACTCCTTGGAAACAAAGACTAGGTCTTAGATTGTATCCTGGTTCCTAACTAGTGCCTGGTATTTTATAGGCTTTAGGTCAAATATGTGAGTCAACCCAACTCTCAGCCATTTTTCTGTCTTCTTTTCTCTCGTTCTTCCCCTACCTAGTGATAAAGGGAGAGAAAATATGGGGAAGGATAAGAGAAAAAGGACACTGAAGAGGAATAGGAGGAAAGTTGGTGCTGGTTCTTAGTATTCTATGCTTAATTCTTTTCCCCCTCCCCCCTCCCATACAAGAATTTGTTATTTTTATTACAAAGAATGGACATTGCTATCTTAATTTCAGATTTCTGAGCAAAGGATATAGTTTTCAGTTTAAAAACTAAAGAGGCAATATGTATGCTGAAGTATTTAGGGGAAAGTTCCTCTGATGTCTGCCATTTACTTTAAGTTCTTGTGCCTGGCTGGCTCAGTTGGTAGAGCACGTAACTTTTGGTTGTAGGGTTGTAGGGCCCCTTGTTCAGTATTGAGTCTACTTAACAACAACAACAAAAAAGATCTAAAAAAAAAACCAACCTGATCTGACTGCATACAAATTTAAAATCGTACAACAAATGACAGAATAAGTAAAAATCAAGTGTTTAATTAAAAAACTAATAAATGCAACTGGGATAAAAAATACTTTAAAAAATAAATTCGTTGTCTGATAATTCTATCATGTCTGCCATATCAAAGTCTGGCTCTGATCCATAGTCTCTTTCTTCAAAATGTGTTAGTATGCCTTCTAATTTTTTGCTGTAAATTTTTATCGTAATTTTTACTTGTAATGGTGTACTGGGTAAAAGGAACTGAGGTTTATAGACCTTTAAGGTAAAGTTTTATGTTTATTGGCTAGGGTTTAGGCTGTGTTTACTGTTTGCTGTAGCTTTGGGTGTTAGAGGCTAAAATTTTCCCTGGTGTCCTTGATTTTTTTTGACTTTCAGTTTGTTTTAGGTAAACTCTGTGCCCAGTGTGAGGCTCACACTCATGAGCCAGAGAAAAAGAGTCGCATGCTCTACTAACCGAGCCAGCCAGGTGCCCCGTCTTAGAGACTTTTTTAAAAAAATGTTTATTTTTATTAAGAGAGACACAGAGTGCTAGCAGGGGAGGGGTAGAGAGTGAGGAAGACACAGAATCCAAAGCAGGCTTTGTGCTCTGAGCTGTCAGCAAAGAGCCTGACGTGGAGCTCGAACTCAAACTGAGAGATCATGACCTGAGCAGAAGTTGGACGCCCAATCGACTGAGCCACCTAGGTGCCCTGAGACTTTCTTAAATAAGGACTTACACATGCAGTTCTTTTCACTTGTAATCCTCTGTTACTATACAAGAGTTATGTTGATAAGATGGAAAGGTCTGGGGGAAGGGGAAGGAAGCATTCTGTAGTCTTATGATCAGGTCTCATTCTTTTAGTGAGCTGGTGTCCCTGGGTTGTGATCTTCACAAGTGCTTCTCAGGCGCTTGTCCTTAGATGAGACTAGAAGGCTTGAGGGAACTGGGTATTTTCCTTCTCCCAGGTTGGTTAGGCTCTGATAAAATAGTTTCTTTTGAGGGCAGGCCTTGTAAAGAAAAACAATGCTCTGAGTGTATTTCAAAATGGTGATTTTTTTTTCCCCTCTTCCCCTGCCAGAAGCACTAGGGGATTTTTCTCCTATCTCTGTGAGAACCTGCTAGGTCATTCATGAAAGTATGAGACAGCTCAGGCTGTCCATACTAAGCCTTTAGCGGTTCATCAGTTACAGTTGAGGTTTTCCTTTGCCCTACTACCTCCAGCACACAGGTTTCTACTCCTGCCCTTCTTCTCTGGTTAAGTTGTAATTCTCTGTATTTGCACTGTTCATTTCTTCAATTTTGGGAGCAGTGGTTTGTCCTGTGATGTCAGTTTTCTGATAGATGAGCAAGAGTCACTGATTTCCAGTTCAGCTTTTTTCTTGTTGTGAGGATGGGAGTAGTAACTTCCAATCTCCTTACAGGCCAGAGCAGAAATTGGAAGTCTTCTGCTATTTACTTTATTTATTTTTTATGTTTATTTATTTATTTTGAGAGAGAACATGCACACACACGTGGTGAGGGACAGGGAGAGGGAAAAGGAGGTGGAGGGGAGAGAGAATCCCAAGCAGGCTCCATGCTGTCAATGTCCATGGACTTAGATCTTGATATGACTGGAAATTATTGAACCACCCAGGTGCCTCTCCAACCATTTACTTTAAATTTTTACTGTTTATTTACTTGAGAGAGAGAGAGAGAGAACCCAAGTGGGGTAAAGGGCAGAGAGAGAGGGAGACATCGAATCCGAAGCAGGCTCTAGGCTCTAAGCTGTCAGCACAGAGCCCAGTGTAGGGCTTGAATCCATGGACTGCGAGGTCATGATCTGAGCTGAAATCGGTCACTTAGCTGAGTGAGCCACCCAGATGTCTCGATTTACTTTAAATATAAATGATTCACAGATTGGATCATAGAAAGATCTGTCATAAAATATGTAGAGTGAAACATGAATGCTAGACTCTGTGTCCTCTGACCTGAGGATACATAAAAGGTCAGAAGAATACAGAAACAGTATCTGAAAAACTCAGAGAAGTCTTTAATTTAAGCAGAACTTTGGAGAATGGAATAGTGTTCCAGATGGAAAGTAGGGGTAAGGATGCTTCAAGAACAGATAGCGTCATTGTGGCCAAAGATTGAGCAGGCGGGAGAACTTGAAGTGGTGAAAAGCCTGACATGGCTCCAGCACAAAACCTATGCCTGCCTAGTTCTTACCTCTCAATATTCTGTTGCAATAACACTTTCCAGTACTTATACCTCCCGAATTTCTTGCTTCAGGGCTAATACTTGAAGTTGGAGCTCTCATTTTTTGCTTTGGCCTTTACCCTCAGCCATATATCTTGGTTTTTCATCAAGAAAAAAATAGCTTTCTTTAAAAAAACAGTCTCTTTCAAACATTTTTTAGGCATAAATTTTATATAAAACACAATACATGTACACATAGATACTGGAATCATAAATTTCACAAAGCAAAGGGTGCCTGGGTGGCTCAGTCGGTTAGGCATTCGACTTCGGCTCAGGTCATGATCTCACAGCTTGTGAGTTCCAGCCCTGTGCTGGGCGATACACTGACAGCTTGCACCCTGGAGCCCACTTTGGATTCTCTGTCTCCCCCTTTCTCTCTGCCCTTCCCTGGCTTGTGCTCTGACTCTCAAAAATAAATAAAAAAACACTAAAGAAATTTTACAAAATAGTAGTTCATTTCACTCTGATATGTTCTGTTCCTTTCTACCTCATATTTGAAATGCTGGTCAGGACCCATCAAATTATATTCACAGTCCATCAGTTGATCATGACTCAGTTTGAAAAATACTGAGAGAGTCCTGATGTACCACTGAGTACCCTCAGAGTAATAACTGTCATCTTTTGCCAGACTTCTCAAGTTTTCAGTAATTTTTTATTCTAGTGTAAAATTTTAATTTCTGATCATTTTGTTTATAGGGATAAAATTAATTTACCCATATTGATTGTGTATCCTGGATCTTGCTAAAACCTCTTACTTGTTCCTGTAGGTTTTTTGTAGATTACTTTGGATTTTCAGTATAGCTTGATCATGTCACCTGCCACTAAAGTTTTTCTTCTTCCAATCCAAATGCCTTTTGTTTTACTTTCTTGATTTCATTGGATGTAATCTCGAGAACAATGTCAAATAGAGTTGGTGAGATGGACAACTCTGTCTTGTTATTTTCTTTTCTTTTTTAGATTTTATTTTTAAGTAATTCCTGCACCTAATGTAGGGCTTAAACTTAAAACCCTGAGATCAGTAGTTGCATGCTCTACTGGCTGAGCCAGCCAGATGCCACTGTCTTGTTCTTTTAAAAAAAAAAAAAAAAAAGTTTATTTTTGAAAGAGAGACAGTGCAGAGTGCAAGCAGGGGGAGACACAGAATCCAAAACAGCTCCAGGATCTGGGCTGTCAGCACAGAGTCTGACTCGGTGCTCGAACCTAGAACTCAATAACTGTGAGATCATGACTTGAGCCAAAGTCCGACGTTTAACCAACTAAGCTACCCAGGTGCCCCTTCCCTTGTTTTGTTCTTAATCTTAGGGGAAGGCACTCGGTCTCTCACTATTTAAGTATGATGTTAGTTGCAGTTTTTTCATAGTTGCCGCCGTACTGAGGAAATTTCCTTTTGTGACTCATTTGCTGAGAAATTTTCTCTGTAATAGATTTTGGATTTTGTCAAATGCATTTTCTCTATTGAGGTGATCATATGTTTTTTCTCTTAAGAATTTGTATGCTTAATTATTTTGAGTGATTTCTGAATTTTAAACCATCCTCCCTTTTTAGAATAAACCTCACTTGATCATGATATATTATCTTTTCAATGTATTGTTGGATTCTGTTTGCTAAAAACATTTCTGCTGATGAGAGATAATCTGGTTTTCTCATAATGTCATTGTATATCAGGAAAACGCTGGCCTTGTAGAATGAATTGGGAAGGATTCTATCCTCTTCAATTTTTTTGGAAGAGTTTGTATTGAGTTGATATTATCTATTCTTTAAATGTTTCGTAGACTTCACCAGTAAAGCTATTAGGGCCTCAAGTTTTCATTGTGGAAAGGTTTTAAACTACGGATTCAGTTTTTAAAACAGGTAGACATCTATTCCTGTTATTTCTTGTTGAGTGTGTTTTTATAATTTGTCTGTCAAGAGATTTGTCCATTTTATCTGAGTTACTGAACTTACTGGCATGGAATTGTTCATAGTGCTCCCTTATTTTCCTTTAAGTGTTTGTAGAATCTGTAGTGATGTCCCCTCCTTCATTCCTGATCATGATAATTTGCATGCATTTCTGTCCATGATCATTTGGCTAGGTTAGCAATTTTATTGATCTCAACAAGTCAGATTTTAATTTCATTGATTTTCTCTATTTTTCTGTTTTCTATTTCACCAATATTTATATTGATTTTCATTATTTCTTGTCTTCTACTTCAAGTTTAATTTGTTCTTTTTTTCCTACTGAAGGTGGAAGTTCAGGTCATTGATCTGAGCTCTTTCTTTTTTTGGTACAGGTGTTTAGTGCTCTAAACTTATGCCTAAATACTTCTTTAGCAACATCACACACATTCTGATGTACTCTATTTTTATTTTCATTCTGTTTGAAATACTTTCTAATTTACTACTTTTGATTTCTTTTTTCACCCATGGGTTATGTTGACATGTGTTACTTGGTTCCCAAGTATTTGTAGACTTTCCAGAGATCTGTCATTGAGTGCTAAATTAAATCCATTATAGTCATATTTTGTATAACTTAAATGCTTTCACATTTATTGAGATTTGATTTATGGCCCGGAATATGTTCTGTCTTGATAAATGTTCTGTGTGTAATAGATGTAAAGCAGGTGAAGGTGGTTGATAGCATTATTTACTTGTGTTTGGCATTTGCTGAATTTCTTGGATCTCTAGGTTTATAATTTTCATTTAGTTTAGAAACAATTTGGCCATTATTTCTTCAAAATAATTTTTTATTCCCCCCTTTTTTTAACTGGGGACTCCAATTACATATATATTATTAGGCTATTGGAAGTTGTGTCTCAGTTCTTTGATTTTCTTTTCATTTTTTACATGTGCTTTTTTTTTTTCTTTCTGCTTTATTTTGAATTGTTTCTGTTACCTTGTCAAGTTCATGAATCTTTTCCTTACCTACTGTATTTTTCATCTCAGACATCATATTTTTTGTATCTAGAAGTTTGATTTGAGTCTTTAAAAAATATTTTCCATGGAGGCTCCTGGATGATTCTGTAGGTTAAATGTCTGACTTCAGCTCAGGTCATGATCTCACAGTCCATGGGTTTGAGCCCTGCTTTGGGATCTGTTCTGACAGCTCAGAGCCTGGAGCCTATTTCGAATTCTGTCTTCTTCTCTCTCCCAAAAATAAACATTAAAAAATTTTTTTAAAGTATTTTCCATGTCTCTATTTGACTTTTTGGATGTATGGAATACACGTGTAAGTGTCTTTAAGTGCAGATTCTAATATCTGTGGCAGTTATGGGTCAGTTTCTTTTTTTAAAAATTTTTTTAAATGTTTTATTTATTTCTGAGAGAGAGAGAGAGACAGTGTGAGCAGGGGAGGTTCATAGAGAGAGAGGGAGACACAGAATCCAAAACAGGCTCCAGGCTCTGAGCTGGCAGTCAGCACATTGCTTGGCGTGGGGCCTGAACCCACGAACCATGAGATCATGACCTGAGCCGAAGTCAGATGCTTAACTGACTGAGCCACTCAGGTGCCCCTATGGATCAGTTTCGAGTGATTAATTATTGTTGTTGTGGTTCTTGTTTTCTTGCTTCTTTGCATGCTTGATAATCTTTGAATGAATGGCAGACATTATGAATTTTGCCATGTTGGGTGCTGGATGTTTTTGTAGTTCTGTAAATCTTCTTAAGGTTTTTCTTTGGATGTAGGTAAATACTTGCAAACAGTATGATCTTGAGTTTTGCTTTTAAATTTGTTAGGCAGGTCAGGAGCAGTACACAGAAATGGCTAATTATTCTCCCCTCTTTAAGACCAGATTTTTCTGGGTGCACTATCCATAAATTAATGAGCTTTCTAATCTAGCTGGCAAGAACAAGCACATTTTTGATCCTGTGTGAACACCAGGCAGTGTTTCCTCTAATTTTTTCTGATGGTTCTTCCCTTGGTCTTGGTTGTGTAGTAGTTTCCTCACATGCATGTGAAGACTTGAGGAAGACCTTTTACACATCTCCAGGGTTCTCTTTCTGGGTAGCTTTCTCCTCTCTGATAGTCTCTTCTATGACTTCTAGCCACCTTGGGCTCCTTTAGACCCATCTCTCTGTTTCTTCAGTGCAGGGAGTCTTACGGCTTTTGCCTCAGTTCCCTCTTCCTGTGCCGTGACCTGATAACTGTCAAGGCAGTGAACTGGAGAAGTGATAGGGTTCACCTCATTTGTTTCCTGTCTCTTGTGGATCTCTGGCCTTCTTTGCCTGATGTCCAGTGGCTTGAAAACCATTGTTTAAAGTATTTTGTTTTTTTTATTTTTGGTATCAGGTTGGATAGTATATCCTGTTGCTTGTTACTCTTTCTTGGCTAAAACAGGCTACTAATAATTTCTTTAAGTGATAATATATTGCACATTAAAAACAAAATCAGTAAGTCAGGATTCCAGAAACACAGAAATAGTACACCAAAATTCATGCCTAGTGCCTGCTGAAGAACTGGTTAGTTAGCTATATTCATGGGATTAGACTGATAATACTTAAGTTTGTGAATTAGATCAAAGATCATTGTCATTAAGAATTTCATTCCTTTTATCAGTGTTGTTTATTCTTCTATTGTACCTTCTTTTATACTGTCCTCATTGAGACTGGGAACATTTTGGTGTCATACATGTTACTTTAGGATTTCATGCCATATGCGCAGTAGTATTACCTACCTCATAGGTAGACTACATGAGGTAATGAACATAGAATGCTTAGCACAGGTCCCGGCATATAAGTGAGCACAAATGTCAGCCATTAATATTAACACAAGTTTTTAAAAAATCTGACAAAAACTATAGTGCTTTTCAGTTTAGACTTTTCTGTGTTAAAATAAAACTCAAAATACTTTTAGCCACAAAGTGTGTTTATGAAATTAATATCTATAAATAATTGTAGTCATTTGATCACCATATAGATGATTTGTTAATAGATGATGTGTATTTTTAGATGATAATATTTGACTAGTTATTTTTACTTAATGATGCAGTATTAAAACATACATTTTCTGGAATCTTTGGGAAAAGTGAGTCACTTCTAGATACTAACTACAATTTTTACCTTTTTGTAATATCAAGCCTTAAAATTTTTTAATGGAAGTCTTATAAAGTGTCTTGGGATTTTATGTTTAAAAGGTTGCTTTAAACTAAACTTAACCTTTTTCTTAATGATAGTGACTGTATTATTGATAAACCTTAGTGCCCATTTAAATATGAGGTAGAAGATATGTTGTGTTCTCTGGTTAACCAAATACAATATTTTAATCTATGTGGAAGAAATATAATTACTTCTTTTTGATAACCGTGGAAATGACAAAAGGGCCAGTTATGCAGAAAATACTACATTTTTGCAAAGCTAAAATAAAAACTAAGTTGTAGTGAAAACATATCATTTAGAATTTAGTTTTTAGTTGAAATAATAGGTCATTGGGGCGTCTGGGTGGCTCAGTTGGTTGAGTGTCCAACTTTGGCTCCGGTGATGATCTCTGAGTTTGTGAGTTTGAGCCCCATGCTGGGCCCTGTGCAAACAGCTCAGAGCCTGGAAGCCTCCATCAGATTCTGTGTCTACCTTTGTCTCTGCTCATCCCCCACTTGCTTTCTTTCTCTCTTTCTCTCTGTCTGAAAATAACCATTAAAAATTAAAAAAAAAAAAAGAATTATTAGGTTTTGGTCATTTTATATTTTTACTTTATTTATTAAAAAACTTTTTTTAACATTTATTTTTTGAGAGACAGAGAGTATGTGGGAGGGGGCAGAGAGAAAGTCACAGAATCGGAAGCAGGCTTCAGGATCTGAGCTGTCAGCACAAAGCCCTACGCAGGGCACAAACTCACAGACTGCAAGATCATGACCTGAGCCAAAGTCAGACGCTTAACTGACTGAACTACCCAGGCTCCCTACTAATGTTAACATTTTAGTATATCCTTCCAGGTCTGTGTGTGTGTTTGTATTTTAACCGAATTTGTAGTAATAACTTTTATTCTTTTTAATATTTGTTAATATTGGCTCCTGAATGGGTAAATCAGTTTAATATATATTAGTTACAGATAGAGTTTTAAAGGATGATAGGTTGTTGTTACTTACTAGGCAGCATGCAATAACACTGTGTAGATATTTGGGTGTATGCTCCTTTCCTACCTCTAATTAGTTGTGTCCTTAAGAATCACTTAAAGTTCTGCCTCTGCTTGCTTTATTATGCCAATGAGTGATCATACTTTTCCTATTTACCTACAATATTTGTTTCTTTTTATAGAAATGAATGTGCTTTGCAAGATGTTGTATCAGTTTTATTATTTTATTAGAATGTTAAATAATATCTAAGGTAGTAAATATTTCCATATCTGGTTAAATCTGATAAGTGTGTGTCAAAGTATTCTTGTTTTTTCCTTTTCTTGCATTTTAATTAGGTAACCTTTATGAAAAAGCCTTTATGAAAAAATATATTTATCATACATATATATAAAGTCTCTGAAAATTTTGTCTTTAATTGCAGGGTTGTCAGAGACCTGCAGAAACATGTTTATAGCTTCCAGGTTAATTATTCCTATGAATTTAGTAATCTGCACCCATTGTCACAGTACCTTGGTTTACCTAGTTGTGCTTCCCAAATCTGACACACCCATGAAACTGATTTTTTGCATGAACTGAGTTTGCATGCTGTTGTCTCAGAGTCTACTAAACAGAAGGTTACCTTAGCTGATTGGATCCTATGAAGTAATCTGGAGCAGAATATTACCTTGTGTGAGTTAGAGGCAGCAGTGAGGGCTAAAAGCAACACCTTGGATTTAGTGGACCTAGTGAAAACTGAGGCTCTTGAGGATATAAGTAAGCCAAGTCCATCATAAACTGTTTTCACACAATATTACAATGTTAAGCACAAACCAAATAAATACTGAGTTAACTAGGACCCACTAAAGATCATTGTTAGCGCCATTATGTTTACACAGTGATTGTGTTTTTGATGATTTTAATAATTCTCTTAAGATATACCACTGAATTCTAGTATTCCAATGTTTGTGTTTATTTCATATTAGGTCTCCCTTCTCCTAAATCATGGTATATGTTCCTAGGCCCATATTTTACCCCAAATAGGAAAGTTTAAGGACAACTTTGTGACTGAAAACTATTTCATTATTAATAAGATTGGTACTAATATAATTAGTAATATATTAGTTTCTTTTCATTATGTATCTCTAATGTTTCTAGCATCTCTCCTTAGTCTAAATGATAGATTTTTTATTAAATATTACCTGACTGTCTTAGAATTGCTCACCACTGTTAAATAAATTCCTGGCTCCCGCTCACCCTGGGGCATGCTGTATAGAATTGCCCTGTTAAGCAGTGTGATGGCAGGTCATTACTGTGCAGTGTGTCCAGTCTGTGACTTTATTTTGAGCTCACATTTGAAACCACTTTTATTCATGTCTTAAAGTGTAAACTATTAGAAATTACTCAGAACTCTTTGTAACTGAGTTTGAACTATGGGAGGTCATGACCATTGTCTTTTAGAAGCTTTCCCAATATCTTTGAAGTAAATTTTGTATCTGCCAAATACCCTGGTTTTAGTGGTCCTCCCTTATTTGGGCCTGCCCAGCATGTGTTCTTCCTTCCTTTGGTAACAGCATGCCCTTGGTGGACGGTCAGTGTAGATGCCCTGTTCTTGACTGGCTGAGGACTGAGCATGTGATTCATATTAGGTTTACTGGCTATGTTTAAAAAAGAAAATGGGGACACCTGGATGGCTCAGTCAGTTAAATGTCTGACTCTTGATTTCGGCCCGTCATGATCTTGTGGTTCATGGGATTGAGCCCCACATCACACTCTGTGCTTACATCTCGGAGCCTGCTTGGGATTCTCTCTCACCCCCTCTCTTTCAGCCCCTCTCCTACTTGCTCTCTCGTTCTCTCTCAAAATAAACACTAAAAAAAATTTTTTTAGAAAGGTAAGAAAATGGAGGGGTGCTTGGGTGACTTGGGTGAGTGTCCAACTTAAAAAAATTTTTTTTAACATTTTAATTTATTTGCAAGAGAGAGAAAGCGAGCTCGTGTGAACGGGTTAGAGGCAGACAGAGATGGAGGCACAGTCTGAAATAGGCTCTAGGCTCTGAGCTGTCAGCACAGAGCCCAATGCAGGGCTCAAACTCAGGAATGGTGAGATCGTGACCTGTCCTGAAGTCAGATACTTAACAGATTGAGCCGCCTAGGCGCCTGGAGTGTCTGACTCTTGTTTTCACCACAGATCATGGCCTGACAGTTTGTGGGGTCATGCTGTCAGTGCAGAGCCTGCTTGGGATTCTCACTTGCCTTCTGTCTCTGCCCTTCCCCCACTTGCATGCTTTCTGTCTCTCAAAATAATTCTTTTAAAAAGTAAGAAAATGGAAATAAAATAATACTAAAATGTTTTATTAATGCATCAAGTAATAACATAAACATGTCAGATTTGATGGTATCATCAGTGTTTTTAACTGTGTTATATGATTGTCAAAGAGCTCATAATAGAAGAGGATGTGTTGGGAGTTCAGGTTTGGTAATTCATGGAGAGAACTCACAGCACTTCGCACACAGTCATTCTTAGGCTGTAATTTGTTACAACACAAGGATACATAATCAGCAAAGGAAAAGATGTTGGGGGGAAGTCTAGGAGAAATCAGGTGCAAGCTTCCAGAATCTTCTTCCAGTAGAATCACACAGGAGGCATGATCTTTTTTTTAATTATAAATAAATAAAGATTCTGTAGTTTTTGTGTGTTCATTGAATTGCCTTCATGCTACTTGCAATTTCTCATCTCACCTGGGTAATCAGTCCAGTAGATTATCTCTTCAACATTTTCTAGGGAAAAATGTGTTAGCAAGGGAAATGCAAGTATTTCAGGGCTTTATTGGCTTTTCTTTCCAGCTGGGCATGCTCCTGAAAGGAGATCTCACTGAAAAATTTTCATGACTGCAGTTGGGTCAGAGAATCCCAAGGAGGTAGAGTTTAATGGGTGGCAAGGTGGGCATGATCATCACAATAGATGGCAGTGCAGATTTGATCATGAAATTTTGAAAATGTTCTGATCCATATGGGATCTTAGGTTGATAAGCCATTTGGTTGATATAAAATTTTAAAACTCCAGGTCTGGTGATGAACAGTCTATTAGACTGTTAGAATGCCTTGAGGATTGTCTGTTTAGTTCTCAGAGCCTGTTGAAAGAAGGCAAGATCAGGTACCCTGGATCCCTGTATATAATGTGGCCCTTTCTACCTGCTTTCACTAATACTGTCTTTTGTTCATTTGCTTAAATAACTGTGCAGTGGGCAACAGTAAATACTCGGTTGTTAAAATGTGGCTGAAACTATTTGATACTGCCTCTCATGTAAGAGTAGTTTTTGGTGACTCAGAGGACAGCCAGTGTGACCTGGCAGTACGACTAGGTGCATATGCAGAGCCAGGAGATAGTTTTGACCTAAGTATGTTTCTCTACACCTGTCTTGAAATTATTTCTTGTGATCCTCAGTGAAGCGAGATCCTCAGCCACTAACACAATCCCCATTTAGTGTGGTAGGTAAGGATGGCCAAATAAAAACCAGTTGGTGCCATCATTAAAAACTTGAAGATGCCAAGATAGTGGTCGGGGAAAAAAACAAAAGTAAAACCCCAAAGGAAAACAACAAAAAGAAGAAAAAAAAACCCTAAAATATGCACACAAGAAAATACGGCTTTAAAAAAGTCTCACATTACTGTCTTTATTATCACCGTTTATCTTCTGTTGTAGACTGATAGCCATGGAGGAGATATATCAGAAAGTCCTTTCTAGTTTTAGTGATATTAAAAATTGAGATTCCATAGGAGACAAGGACCATGTATTGTAATTGATTTCATTCTTCAAAATTAATGNTTTGTACCCTGCAACTTGGCTGAATTCTTGGATCAGTTCTAGTAGGCTTCTGGTCGAGTGTGAAATTAATGTTTTTCTAGAGCCAGTTCCAAAGTCTAACTTTGTATTAAAATATAATATATGTGCTGTGGTTAACCAGAATTCAGATAAGTTACTCAAGAAGTATTTAGTGAGAAAAGAATAGTTAGTAGATTATTAGACAAGGCATTTATTTTTTCATAGAATGAAATCTTATTCTCAGTGTAATCTTTCAAAATTGTGAATCAAATTACATTTGAGTTTCCTGGGATTTTAGTTTGAGGGTTTTGGCAGTGCCCCCCCGCCCAATCCAATCATACTAGTACTAGCTGGAATATACAACATTAGATATGTCTGTCCAGTTAGTCATCTCCATGTCATAGGCCTATATTGTGACAATTTAGCTTAAAATTTTAAACTGGATTGGCTTAATATTTGTATAGATGTGATCAAAGTCTTAACTAACCCAGGACATTATGGATGTTCAGTAACTGTTTATAGAATTGTAGTTACATTTTATATTATTTCTAATTTTAATAAGTTTTTGATGGGTTTTAGTTAAGACTGTTTTGATTATAGGTAATAGAAACCATCTCGGATTATCAAAGTCAGAAAAGGGGATTTATTTTAAGGCTATATCTTACCCAAGAACAGAAAGTCCACAGTCAGATTTCAGGAGGAATTTAACTTGGGAGGTGGAAAGCTAGCAGAAACTAGCCATTCTCTTAGTCCATCGGAGGACACACAGTCTCTTATGTGTCCCTTTTTTCTCTGTTCGCCTGTTTTGTTCTTCTTCTTTATTTCTCACTACTCTCTTTGCAGTTTGACCAGGCTTCTCAGCTTCTCTCTACACATGCCAGAAAATGACTATAGGCTATATTATTTTGCTCTGCCTACAAATTGATTAGCATTTCAGCTTTAAATTCCTGTGAGAGAGAACCTGGTCTGCCCAGTTTAGATCAGGTGTCTGGCTACCAGTCTAATCAACTTGTTGGCAAAGCATATTGCCAGAACATATCTCTTTGTTAGGAGAAATAACCTAATAGTTGATGCTTATCAACTCCACTTGACAAATGTGAAGCTAGGCTCGGAGAAGTCAAATAATCAGCGTCAAAGTTCACATACCTAGCAAGTTACAGACCTGGAGTTTGAACCAGATACTCTGATTCCAGAGCTCATGCTTTTGACCTTTCAGTATAAGGTAATTCTCAGTATAAGGTATTTTTGAAATAGAAATAATTTTTACCTTAAGGGAAATCTCATTTAGCTGGCCTTAACTAATATCTAACTTCTTTGGTTCAGTAAATGTTTCCCGAATTCCTCCTGTTTGTAGGTGCAGTTTAGGACCAGGGCATCTAGAGATGAGTAAGAGGCTATATTCTGTTCTAAGTTGAGCAATCTAGGAGAGACAGCAGATACAAATCATTAAAATATAATGTGACATGGGGGTGCCTGGCTGGCTCAGTTGGTAGAGCATAAAACTCTTGATCTCAGGGACATGAGTTTAAGACCCATATTGAGTGTGAAGTGTACTTAAAATAAATTTTTTTTTAAAAAGTAGTGTGAAATGTTCACCTTTACAGAATGTTTCTATCTGTTTGGGACAAGCAAAGCTAGTTTATAATATAATAATGAGTATTGTAACATTGGTTACTAAAGGAGTTAATACAATTAAGTGTTCTGAAATTAGAATGAATTCTAGGGCTTAGAATGTGTATTACATATTATGTGGGTCAATTTTTTTTGGTCACTAGACAGGTAATGGGCAGGTTTTCAAGCGATCAAAATTAGTTTCCTTTTGATGGCTTCTTTCAAGGTTATATTCTTGAGAATGTAAATCAAGATAAAACTTGGTTGCTGGGCCAGACAGCCATCAAGTGAGAAAAAATAATTATACCCCTGTTACTGGTATAAGGGTCAAATGCAGGTTGCCCAGAACCTAGAGCTCTGTGAGAGGTCCAGTCATCTGAAGGAAATATACTTAGGTGGAGTTCTAAGGGACTCCTTAGAAAGGTTAGTAGTGCAAAGCTGGGTCTTGCTCATGGGCCATGGAATAGGAGCAGGGTCTGAGCAGGTTGTAGAATAGGACTGTACTGTTAGATGTCTGAGGTGTTGGTCTCTGGTTTCCCACCTATTTAAAAGGAGAGTTGGGCACCTGGGTGGCTCAGTTGGTTAAGTGTCTGACTTAGGCTCAGGTCATGATCTTACGGTTCATGAGTTCTAGCCCCGTTCTGGGCTCTGTGCTGACAGCTCAGAGCCTGGAGCCTGCTTCAGATTCTCTCTCTCTCTCTCTCTCTCTCTCTCTCTGCTCCTCCCCTACTCTCTCTCTCTCTCTCAAAACTAAATAAACGTAAAAAATTTAAAAGAAAAGGAGAAAATCATTGTTAGGTTGAACCATAAAAAATTGCCGCTATTTGAGCATTTTTGATCTATAAAACAGCAGTTTCATATGGTTTAATGTTTGCTGAGTACTTATCCAGGACTTGTCAGTCCCTCCCATACTCTAAATAATACTACTTAATTTAAAACTCGCAAGCACCCTACAAGAGAAATCTCCCCTATCTACAGAGAGGAAACCAAAGATTAAAATGTTGAGGTGACATACTTCAAGACAGAAAGTTACTTAGTAAGTGAATAGCAATCTCTCTGACTCACAAGCCAGAGAATTTTGAAATTTTCAGGAGTCTTAATCAGTACATTGAGTGGTACAACCACTCTGAAATCATATACCAAATAGGGGATGGCTTTTATCAGGAGAGCTAGTGAACCGAGTCCCAAACCCCAAGTCCACAGGATTTGCTTCCTCCTTGTTCTCTCTGCTTCTGGTCTCTACCATTTATCTCCTTGTTGTCCTTTATTTCATCTATTTCTTTCCACTCCTTCCCTACATCTGTTTCCCTCTTTCTGCAGTCACGAAGAAATAAGTTACATAAAGGCTCGTGCAGCACAGGTAAGACTATGATTAGCAGAATCACATTTAAAATATGGAAGAACATTGAAGCTTTATTAAGTGAAAAATGAAAATATACAATGGGGGTGCCTGGGTGGCTCAGTTAGTTAAGCATCAAACTCTTAATTTCGGCTTAGGTCATGATCTCACACAGTTCAGGAGATGGAGCCCCAACCGCGTCAGGCTCTGCACTGACAGTGTGGAGTCGCTTGGGATTCTCTCTCCCTCTCTCTCTCTGCCTCTCCCTCGCTCGCTCGCTCTAAATAAATAAATAAACTTAAAAAAGAACTTAGAGTGAAGTTAGAGTAGTTGATCAAACGATCTGTCATCTATCTCTGGTTATTTTACTGGGGGAAATGTCTGGAATGGTATTCTGATAGTCATCTCTGAGAAGACAAACGCTTCTGCTAATCGGAGTTTTCTATTATTATTTTTTATTGATAATAAAACAAAAATGTAATATTGTTTTCAGGTCATCTTTAAAAATGTGGTTAACTAGGACTTTCAATGATTTTTATTTTTTTTCTAATCAAGCAGACGCTTAGAAAATATTCTGTAGATGCGTTCCTAGTGACTTAATCTTGTGACATTTCAAAATGTCCTATTGCCTTTTAATTTATGCCAAAGTAGATATAACTAACATACCCAGATAGACCATAAACCATAACAATGCCAGTTTATAGTTTCTCTTTGCAATACTGATTTTTGAACTGACTGCATCATAGGCTCTTCTAGTTTCTAGATCATTAAAGTTTAAATATTATAAATAAGCATGCTATGTTCTGAGAGTGGCATTATACTAAAGCAGATGCATTTATGGTTGAGTAAGGTTTTGATTTCGCTAGCGAGATAACAAATAAGATTAAACCTCTTCTGAGAGCAACATAAATCAGCTACTTTTGTATTATATGAGGAAAATGCCTGTGCTGTTTTTGGGTCATAGAATAATGTCTTAAATATACAGTAGACACTTAATAAATGTCCTTCCTATATTCCTGTCTTACCTCTTTTCTGATGATGAATAGTATAGTCTGAATGTCTGTTTTGAGCTTTGAAAATTTCCAGAAATATACAGACACCCTTCTGTCAGTATCTGTGAATATGCAAGTATCTCTCTGGTACTAGTTGATGTGGGTCTGAAATTTACTTACAAGTAATTTGTGGTTCCATCCTCTAAAGCAACTTAATTTTTAGGAAGATATTGGGAAATATAGGTGGCATCCAGAGTTTTTGTGTTTGAGGTAAAGATTGATTATTTTTTTAATATCCAAAAACATTTACAATCCAGTAAAAAGACCAAAAACAAGCAAAAAAAACAACAAAAAGAACACCAATGAGCAATTCATAGAAGAAATATACAAATAGACAAATGCCCAAAGAATATATGAGTATATTAAAAAATAATTTATTTTAAAAGAATTATAATTAAAATTCTTTTATAATTAAAAGAATTTGAACTTATAATACAAATAATTTCTATAATCTTTGTATATGTATACATACGTATGTACCTGTTATTATTATCTTCAGACTTTTTGAGAGCAAGCTGCAGATGTGATGTCCTATCACCCCTAAACACTCCAGTGTGTAATTCCCAACAAAAAGGCTGCTTTTGTACCTGCCCTTTATCCAGCCCTCGAAATCAGGAAGTCAGCATTGGTATATAATACTGCCATCCTATCCACATATCCCTTTAAAATTTTGCCAACTCTCCTAAGAATACCTCTTTTTCCTTTCTGGTCCATGCTTTATCCAAAAATTCATGTTGCATTGACTGTTCTATCTCTTCAGACCACTCCAGTCTAAAACTGTATCCTAGTTTTCCCTACATTTCATGTTCTTTAATGTTTTAAAGAATACAGGAATAGGAATTCTGTATGTAGGATGACTTCTTCAACCTGGGTCTAATTTTTTGCACTGTTGAATGAGTATGCCCCACAGAAAGTTGCTCTTTTATTTTCATTGTATTTCTCCATTCCACCACTGATAATTGAGTCATAGTCCAGAACCATACCAATATGCTGTTCATCAGACCTCCACTCACCATCTTAGCACCGGGAGACAACACTATGAATTCATGATCTTTATGATGGCTGCCAAAAGATGATTCTTTACTTATATCATTCCTGCTACATTTATTAACATTGTACTATAAGGAAGAGCTTTCCCTTTTCCGCATTTATTTATTTATTCATCATTCCTTCACTTGTCAGTATGGACTCCTGGATGCCATTCTTCATGAGTAGGTTGTAATTTGTTATTAAGTTTTTCAACTGCAGTATGATTAACTTACAGTGGAATATGCACATCTTAAGTCAGTCAGTTTTGACATACACATACATGCCTAACAGGGATAACCAGTATTTATCGTGATGCTCAGTTTCCCACATTTGGCCAGCAGAATCTCCTTCAGTTGGCTTCTGTGTCTCTCTCAAATGTCTGCCGTCATTCATTGAACACTTCCTTACTTTCTGGCACAAGATGTTTCAGATCCTTCATGTACTTACCCTGCCCAACTTTGAAGTTAGCCATTTCTCCAAAGATCCCTGGTTTCTTTTTTTTTTTTAAAGTTTATATATTTTGATACGCACACGCGTGCGCGCACACGTACACACACACACACACACACACACACACACGCACGTCAGGGAGGGGCAGAGAGAGAGGAAGAGAGAGAATCCCAAGGAAGTTCCACGCTGTCAGCACAGAGCTTGAAATGGAGCTTGAACTCACGAACCATGAGATCAGGACCCGAGCTGAAATCAAGAGTTGGACACTCAACCTACTGAGTTACCCAGGAGCCCTCCCTGGTTTATTTTAATGTAGGATGGGACTTAGAAGTCAAGAGATAGGCCATTGTCATGTTTTTTGTTACTGGGCTGTCAGATGTTCTTGTACCTTCTTGGTTGACAGGAAAATATATGGACGTATACGCACACACACAACACAAATACATACATGCATATACACATATACATCTGTAACTACACATATATGCATATACGTATATATATACATTTGTAACTACTACTTCATTTTCCTATGTGTGTATATCATGCAACTATGAGTTCATATCCCTAATTCCAGGCCAATGCCTTAGACATATTTACTTTATGTTAGAGAGAGAGCAGGGGAGAGGGGCATGGGGGGGGAGAGAGAGAGAGAGAGAGAGAGAGAGAGAGAGAATCTTACGCAGTCTCCTTGCTCACCCCGACATGGGATCATGACCTGAGCCAAAACAAAGGGTCAGATGTTCAACCTACTGAGCCACCCAGGTGCCCCTACCTCAGACTTCTTTATAGCTCCTTACTCCTCCCTTCCTTTTAAATTTCTTTGGCAGTGAGAAACATGGCCCCACTATCCTCAGTATATTTACTCATTTGATCACTCAGTTTACTTATTTGGTGAATGTAACAGATTTAATTATGCTGCTCATTTCCTCAGTCTCTGCTCAGCTCCCACCATGTCCTTAGCCACTGTGTCGGCCTGTGCTTTCCATGTGGCTCCCTCAGCCTCCTCCTCATTACCATGGATACTCAGCACCAGTCCCCTCTCTCTGTGCCTACCCAGCCCTTACCCCTCACTAACACATGTCCTTAGTACCACATGCAAAGAAAAAGAGGAAATGGTCCCAGAGAAGATTTTAGATTAAGCAGTTTTATTTCTTCAGTGTACTTGTTTTTGGTATGTCTTAAAAAATTGTGCATTTTAATTTTTAAATGACATACCCTTTGGTATATAGGCATATATTTTTCATTCATTCATCTATTGGAATTATCTCCGCTATTTTAATACATCTTTGAGATTGTCATGTACACAAGGTCGTTTTCCTAGATTTCTTGTTACACTGTGTTTAAGTACAGTATATTTACTTACTGAGGGTTTTAGCATCAAATTTAATACTCTTCTGATTCTCCTGTGCCTGCATTGGCACTGCCAAAACCGGGTTTGAATACTTACCCTTCTAAAGAAACCCTCAGTAAAATGTTATCAGGCATGTTTTGCTTTTTTAAAAATAGATCTTGAATAACTGAGTATTTCCTAGGCAGTGTTAACATTAGTCAGCCATTTGGAGAATTGATTCAACTATTGTCTTTCTAAAGCTTACTTCAAATATTTGGTGTACTGCAGCCCAAGGCACATTAGAAATTACTGTTGATTCCTTTGGGCACTTGTATGTTTCACTGGCATTTTGGCTTCTTAAAGGATTATTATCCACCAATAGCTAATTTAAAAATCGCTTACGCTTTTTAGTGTTCCCTTGGAATTCAGTGGTTTTTAGGTGCCAGTTAGGGCATTTGGTAGATTGACTAGAAAAATAATTGTTTAAGCAAGGCTGGATGACTGTGAGGTAGCTGTTGCCTTGACAACTAGAAAAACTGTTCTGTTTGCTAAACAAAGGGATGGTAATTTAGTAGTTTAATTTCCTTTTTGGCATGGAGGTGCCACATAATAACAATTTAGTTTAGCCTCTGAGATGGTCCATATTATTGACCGAAATCAGAAAAGTAGAGGAAAAAGAGAAGGTAATAGTTTTTTTCTGGTTTTACAACATGTATATCTAACAGGGGCAGTGTTGGTGCACGGAATCTTAGTTAACTTCCCGACATAATTCTTTGTATATCCCTGTGGACTAAAGTACAGTAGTCTAGAGTAAGCATATAGTCCCGGTGGTCTTTCCGCCACACTAAAGGGGTTGAGTTGTACTTTGCAGTGGAGCATCCCCACAGACACTTTAACCTCTGTTGCTACTACAGTTCACAGGATTACTTTATTTCTGAATTGAATAAGAAGGACAGTATTTAAATGTATTTATTTATTTTTGAGAGAGAGAGAGCAAGCGAGTGAGAGCGCTTGCTCATGGGGAAGGGGGCAGAGGAAATCTTAAGCAGGCACCAATCCTAGTGCAGAACCCTACTCAGGGCTCGATCTCAGCCTGAGTAGTCATGAGATCATGACCTGAGCTGAAATGAGGAGTTGCCCACTTACCCAACAGCTACCCAGGTGCCTCAGGGAGATGATATTTAAACTCTTCTTCCCTTACCTCTTCCATACACACACACACACACACACACACACACACACACACACACACACACACACACACACAGTTAAGCTGGCATCTGTTTGTTTCTGTGGGATCTCTTTTGTATAGGACTTAAAAAAATTTTTTTAATGCAGCTTTCCCCCAAATTATTAAGTAATACTGACAGTGTTTATTTGGCACCAGATGCTGAGCCCTGTTCTAAGCACTTTACATGTAGCATTTCAGTTCTTCTCTCTGTGAGACAGTCACTCTTCTATCCTCAGGTACAGAGGTTCTAGCCCAAGGCCACCTCCCTACTAAGTGGTAGGTTTGAATATAAGCATCTGATTCAGTGCTCTTGAGGTGCCTGGGTGGCTCATTTGGTTTAGTGTCCAATTCTTAATTTCAGCTCAGGTCTTGATCTTATGGTCGTGAGTTCATGCTGGGCATGGAACCTATTTAAAAAACAAAAAAGCCTGTGCTCTTAATTACTATAATGAACTGAGTCTCGTTAATATACTCATTGTAAATACATTAGAGGGTACAGAAAAGTATTAATAAGAAAGGTAAAAGTAATCCATAATCTCAATCACAACAGATTAGACTTTTTTATAGTTATTTATTTATTTATTTTTAAATTTTTATTAGAGAGAGAGAGAGCGTGAGCAGGGGAGGATCAGAGAGAGAGGGAGATACAGAATCTGAAACAGGCTCCAGGCTCTGAGCTAGCTGTCAGCACAGAGCCTGATGCGGGGCTCGAACCCACGAACCGTGAGATCATGACTTGATCTGAAGTCAGATGCTTAACCGACTGAGGCACCAGGTGCCCCTAGAATTTTTTTTTAAGGTTATAATACAGTTTATTGTTCTGATGAAATGATGTAATACCGGGTTTCTTTCAAAATAATAATTGTTTGGAAGGAATGGGTAGGAGTGTAGATGAGACAAAATTGCATTGATAATTGTGGGAGCCAGAGTATGAGCGTATGGGGGATTTATTATAGTCCTATGTTTTGTATGTGTTTGAAATGTACCTTACTATACGTTTTATTTTTTTATATTTATTTATTTTGGGAAAAAGCAAGTGCAAGTGAGCAAGGGAGGGGCAGAGAGAGAGGGAGAGAGAATGCCAAGCAGGCTCCACACTGCTGGCACAGAGCCAAATGCACAGCTCAATCCCATGAACTGTGAGAACATGACCTGAGCCAAAATCAAGAGGCAGTCACTCAACCAACCAGGTTGAGCCACCCAGGCACCCCTTCTTTTGTTACTATACATTTAAATAGCAAAGAATAGGGGTGCCTGGGTGGTTCAGTCGGTTGAGCGACTGACTCTTGATTTCGGCTCAGGTCATGATCCTAGGGTTGTGGGATTGAGCCCTGGGTCAGTGAGGAGCGTGTTGGGGATTTTGTCTCTCTCCCTCTGCCCCTCCCCCACTTGTTTACTTGCTTTCTCTCAAAAAAAAAAAAAACCCCAACAGAATACATGCCATTGTAACAGTTTTTAAAAATAGGAAGACTTATTTTGAATGAAAGATTTTCATATACATACTCCTACATTCCATTCTCCTTTAAAAAAATTTTTTTATGTTTAGTTTTGAGAGAGAGAGAGGGACAGAACACCAGTGAGGGAAGGGCAGAGAGAGAGGGGTAGACACAGAATCTGAAGCAGGCTCCAGACTCTGAGCTGTCAGTGCAGAGCTTGAACTCACAAGCTATGAGATCATGACCTGAGCCAAAGTCAGACGCAAATTGACTGAGCCACCCAAGTGTCCTTCCAATCCCTTTTTTAATTCCTCTTAACCGTTATTCCTGTCTTTATTATGTATGTTTTTTCTGTATGTTCAGTGAAAATATCTTTGATTATTTTTGCATTTCTAGAAATAGAGTAATATTTTAAAGATGTATACATATTGCCAGAATATCTTGTGGTATTTTCTCATTAGATTTAGTACTGAAAAATTATATTCTGAGGAGTGTTGGCCTTCGTTGGAAAGGTGAGGAAAATGGTGTAACTTTTCCATTTGCACTGACTTATGATGAGCAATCATTAAAAATGAGGTTTTCTTCTAGCATTTTAAAAAGAAAAACACAGGAGGGGGTGCCAAATCTGAATGTACATTGGTTTAATGATTTGTTTGCTCACCTTGAGTGTTTTGTCATAGTAATTGTTAATAGCTAAATACTTGAGGTATTACAATTGAGTGCTTTCTAATATTGACCATGATTTCCTAATACAGAATCTGGAGCTTAGAGAGAGGTATGGTAGCCTACAGAAACTCATGGTTAATGTAAGAAATCGACCTGGGGTTAGGACCGTATCTTTCTGCTTTGAAAGCCTGTGCTAGTCTGCTTTATATGTATACAAAGCTAAACGTGTAGGTAGATTATGGATTTCATTTGTGATTCTGTAGAAATTCTCATTCATATTTTGGTTAGCATAGTTTCAGTTCTAGATGATTATTCAGTTCTAGATAATTATGTGTCTTAAAAGTATCCCGTTCTATCTCTGTAACCCCAATGCTTTGAGATAGACTTGTTAGAGGTATACAGAATTCAAATTCTCTCTCTCTTTTTTTTTAATGTTTTATTTCTGAGAGAGAGAGAGAGAGAGAGAGAGAGTGAGACAGCAGGAGCAGGGGAGGGTCAGAGAGAGAGGGAAATACAGAATCTGAAACAGGCTCCGGGCTCTGAGCTGGCAGTCAGCACAGAGCCCGACGCGGGGCTCGAACCCACAAACCATGAGACATTGACCTGAGCCGAAGTCAGATGCTTAACTGACTGAGCCACCCAGGTGCCCCTCAAGTACTTTTCTAATAGACATTTTCTTTATATGTTTTGCTAATTCCTTTTCTTGTGTTCTAGATTACTATCTTTAAGATAATTTGCTTCCACAATATTTGAGGTAATTATTACTCTTTTCTGTCTGCATAGATTTTTATGTTGGTAAGGATATGAAATGGTTTTGATCTGGGGGGAAAATCTCTTTCAAATTTAAGTTGAATAAATCTCAATAAACATCTTTAAAGCTGCTTATCATTGGGAGTGTTGCTAGGGTTTGATATGAATATTAAGGAAAACAATATGTAAATGGTTTGTATACTAGTAGTCTAAGTATATTATTATTCTATTCCCTTTTTTGTTTAGAATCTCTATAATAAAAATATCTAAAAAGCTTATCACATCTTAAAACTTTGTTTCTGAGTAGGCACAAATGTGCAACTTTTAGTCGATTTCTTGTTTTTTTCCCTACGTTTCACAATTTATCGTTCCTCATCAGTTTTCTTTTTAACTATACTGTTAGTCTATGAAAATAAATTTACTAACTAATAAGGCAGGATGTGTTAATGGGAGAGGTTTGCAAGTTGTGGAGAGTCATGAGCCTACAGTAGTAAAAAGACAGGCTCACCATTTCCTTTTCTAGCAATATCATACAGTTATCAGTTGAACCACAAAGTGAATTGATGTCTTTCTGAAACTTACTTAACATTTCTGGGTGAAGTGTTGTGAATCTGTTTCATATTCTTGCCATCTAAAAAGCCAGTAGCTTGTCTGGAATTTAACCAAGGTTTTGACCATGAAAAAATGGTATTTTCAGAGATCATGATCTGCCTTAGAAAACTAGAAAAATACATTTATTAACTTTAGGTTCAAGAGGAGTACAGAGTTATCAAGTTGTAGGCAATGATATCAACAAATTTAAAAAGTAGAATTTCAGAAATTATCTTTCTGTAAGGGTATATACTCTTACGGCATAAATGAATTGAAATATGGGCATTTTCCTAGGTAGTTTTTTTTTTTTTACCTTTTTAAAACAAGTTTTTATTTATTTATTTATTTATTTTGAGAGAGAGAGAGAGAGTGAGTGAGGAAGGGGCAGGTGTAGAGAATCGCAAGCAGGCTCCACACTGTCAGTGCGCAGCCCGAGGCAGGGCTGGAACTCACGAATCATGAGATCATGACTTGAGCTGAAACCAAGAGTCAGGAGCTTAACAGACTGAGCCACCCAGGTGCCCCTAGAATAAATATCTTTTTTTTTTTTTTAAATCACTCTCATGTGTGTTACCCACAACTATTGTAATGAGTTTAAGATCCAAATCAAATTTACATTTTCATCATTCACTACTATATTAACAGCATTTTCTACCTATGTTCTATGGAATTTCTGCAGAATGTTAATAGATGTTAATAAGAAAAAAAAAGATTTCTTTGGACAAATAGATTAGGAAACGATGAGGCAGAGTAGGGATTCATTCAATAAACTGATTTTCCCAAATTCTCTCCTCCTTCTTTTGTTGATGGAGCATCTCAGGGCATAAGTATTTCTTGTAAAACGCTTTGGGAAAAGTTACTTACATAATCTTTGTTTGATCGTGAAATTGGTTAATGGAAGCAAAATGTCTTAGAATTTTAGATCTTACACCAAAAAGTATCTGATTGTAAAAAGTCAGAGCAGCTAGATTAGGAGTATTAAAAACTAAATCACACAAACAGACTAAAACTAAATCCTAAGTGTGGAAATTGTAAATTTTAACATAGAAGTGTAAATAAACAGTGAACCCATGGCAGAGTATTTAAGACTTCCCAGATTAGATTTCTTCATATAGTTTTTTTCTCCAGTACTTTGCTTTTGTTTTTGTTTTTTAATTTTTTAAATGTTTTTATTATTGAGAGACACAGCATGAGCATGGGAGGGGCAGAGAGAGGGGGAGACACAGAATTTGAAGGAGGCTCCAGGCTCTGAGCTGTCAGCACAGAGCCCAAAGTGGGTCTTGAACTCACCAAGCATGAGACCATGACCTTAGCTGAAGTTGGATGCGTAACAAATTGAGCCACCCAGGAGCCCCTCCAGTAAAAATTTGAATACATGTAATTCCTCCCACTCTCTTTGTGTTAATTATTCTACCTTAGAATTCTCTAGATAGGGATATGACAAAGCTGTTTTGAATCTGGATGACTAAGATACAGCCTAAATATTAAAATAAATTTTCTCAAACTTTGAGACTTTCAAGGATCTGCCTTTTCTTTAGGTGGTTATATAGTAAATGAACATTTGAATGAATGGGTAGATAGAAGGGTGGATGGAATGATAAACTTGTGATTAACCTGATTTTCATATCATGGACTATATGCATTTTATGTACAGCAAAAGATGCGTTTTTATTTTATATGATATATATATTTATTAAAAACATTTTTAATGTTTATTCGTTTTTGAGAGACAGAGACAGAGTGTGAGTGGAGGAGGGTCAGAAAGAGAGGGAGACACAGGATCTGAGGCAGGTTCCAGGCTCTGAGCTGTCAGCACAGAGCCTGACGTGGGGCTGGAACTCATAAACCATGAGATCATGACCTGGAGCTGAAGTTGGACGTTTAACTGACTGAGCCACCCAAGCGCCACATATGATACACATTTAAATGGGTTTTTTGATACATAGATTTTACTTATTTTTAAGGTAAAGTATTTTACAAATGGTTCTTATTAACACATTATTACCTTCAGTAATCACAACTTTTATAGCTGTAACAGGATGAGATCTGCCATTCGGAGGTCTAATTGTGCCAGAGAATTAGAGCTTAAATCTAATTATATTTGTTTGCATTTTTTAGGCCCTTGATGAGCCTCCCTATCTAACAGTGGGCACTGATGTGAGTGCTAAATACAGAGGAGCCTTTTGTGAAGCCAAGATCAAGACAGCAAAAAGACTTGTCAAAGTCAAGGTATGGTATATGTAGATTTTATCAATTATACAATCAGTATTTGATATTTAAACTTTTTTTTTTTAACTTATTTCTAAGAGAGAGAGAGAGAGAGAGAGAGAGAGAGCATGAGCAGGGGAGGGTCAGAGAGAGAGGGAGATACAGACTCTGAAACAGGCTCCAGGCTCTGAGCTGGCAGTCAGCACAGAGCCCGACGTGGGGCTCAAACCCATGAACCGTGAGATCATGACCTAAGTGAAAGTTGGACTCTTAACCGACTAAGCCACCCAGGCGCCCCTGATATTTAAACTTTAAAAAAAAAAATTTTTTTTAATGTTTTATTTATTTTTAGGAGAGAGAGAGAGAGACAGCGTGAGCAGGGAAGGGTCAGAGAGAGAGGGAGTCACAGACTGAAACAGGCTCCAGGCTCTGAGCTGGCAGTCAGCACAGAGCCTGACACAGGGCTCGAACCCACGAACTGCGAGATCATGACCTAAGCAAAGTCGGACGCTTAACTGACTAAGCCACCCAGGTGCCCCTGATATTTAAACTTTTATCTGGGAAGTTTTTTTCCCAAGTGTATTTAAGACTTTTTTTTCCCCCTACAAGGTTACTTTAGTTTCTATGTAATGGTTGTCGCATACCCGAAAACAGAACATTATTTGAGATTTCAAAGTATTCTAATTGGAATGAAATTAGGTTCTTACAAATTGGTATTTTGAATGCTATTTCACTATAGACTTGGTACTACTTTTGTGTTGTTAACCTTTTAGAGCTGGAAAGGACTGAGAAGTCATGTAGTTCAATTCTTAATTTTACACCTTTCCTTCCCATTTTAGTCATCAAAATTAAATGTGATTTATAATTGATGATGTTTTGGGTAATAGTAAAATAAGGTAGATCTAGTTGATTTCCTTATCTTGTACCTTTCTTAAGTGCTTGTGTTTTGTCTCAGATAATGCAGAAATGTAATTGTTTACATTTTGGTAAATTATCAGTGTTGAAAAATATAGCACAGGTAAAATATTTGAAGGTAGATATTTATTCATTTGTCAGTTATTTACTAAGTGGTAATCTGTTAGATGGGAAGGAGGATGGGGATATGAGGGTGACCTGATCTTTGTCCTCAATGGATTTATGTAGTTGAGATGAGCAGATACTCTGTAAAACACTGGTTTGAATATCCCAGTTATTAAACAGGTCACAGAGGTGTTGTATGTCCAGTGGAGAGTTTCAGATTCTCTTCTGGAGCTTTTCCCTTGCCTGTCTGCTTAGGTTTTTACTCATGGAGGTGTTGAAAAAAGCTTCCTGGGTCACTACACTCCTAGTTAAGATCCATTGTGATAAGACCTTTAAATTAACTGTAAATCCATAGGAATCTAGTCTTTGCCCTGCCAGTGCCTTCAGTTTTCATGTGCCTGGTGCATGTGAGCTCTTTTGTGGGTACTCTTAGAGTATTCATATAGTGGCATTTCCTGTTCTGATCTCACAACACTGGTGTTTTCTGAGCACTTTTTTTTTTTTTTTTATTTTTGGCCACTGCTATCTCAGAAATGAAGAGGAAGCTTTTTGTCTGTTTCCTCACTCTTCTAGACAGGGCTGCTGCTAGCACATGTAACACCTTAGTGTGAATTAGGTGTGTGAATTAGACAAAAATCCTCCCTCCTGGTGGATAGTCTTCTTAGCAGAGCATGGCATACAGGTAAGACTTTTGTATTAGTTAGAAAAAGTTTCTTTTGGACAGGAGCAGTTTTACTCTAGGATCCCTGGTTTGTTCTGCAGGGCACAGTCTGGATTTTAGCCGTGACATAGAGTGTCAGCTGGATGTTGGTGTTTAATGAATGAAGCAGCTAAGTGGCACGTATCATTCCTGCCATTTCTTGCTATTATTAAAAGGAAGAAAACTGTTAGTCTCTACTGCCTCTGTTGATAGCACATAGTATCAGCACCTTGTGTCTTGTAAATTACGAATATCTAAAATTGTTAATTGTTTTGGCTGCTCTAAAAATCTGTGTATAATTCACAGTTAATTATTTTCTCAGCAGATACAGTGTTAAACTTCTATACTGGTTTAGTTTGTATGTGATTCAAAGTTAATACATTTTTAATAGTTTCTTGATAAACTTCTTCCTCATCAGTTGTTTTTATTCATTGAACATCTGTGTGCTAAGCACTGTATTAGATATTCAAGCTCTAGCGTTAAAATCTGATCTCTGTCATAAATTGACTTCAAGCCTACGTGAATGACAGAGATACCTAAATGCATAATTTAAACGAAGCATGGTAAGGCTTTTGTATGAGACAGAAATGCCTGAGATGCTGTGAGTACAAGACATCTCTTTTCATGGCTCATTTGTGAGCGAATTACATAAATTGGTTATCCTACACATCTGATAAGACCATGTTGATGGTTCAATTCCTGTAATAAGAATTCTTGCTTTGTATAGGAAAAACAACCTTTTCTATACTGAATACTGGAAGCTGTTTTAGTTTTCACCAACTAATGAAATATTTGAACTGTATTTTTAATTTAACCTCCTTACATCTGGTTTCCCATTCTCTAATTGTTATATTGATAGAGAGTAAACTTCTGGAGCTAGACTGTCTGAGTTTGAATCTCAGTGCCACCATGTACCAGTTCTGTGATCTTAGACCAGTTTCTTATACTTTCTGCTCCTCAGTTTTCTTATCAACAAAGTGGGAACAGTCATACCTACCTAATAAGTTTGTTGTAAAAGTAATATGTTTGATGTTTAAGCCTGATGCTTAGTTCTCAGTAAATGTTTATTGTTACTGCTTATTATTAAATTAGGCCTTCACAGAATGATACAGCACCTAATCACCTAAGGTCTCTACTTTTCTCCCCCTCATGTTTTAGGAAAAGAAATTATACTACTAATGTAATAAATAATAGTGTTGAATAGTGTGTGTTATGTGAAATACCAACTAATTTAGTCTCAAAGTTTTCAGTTTAAAAAATTTTTGGTTACTTAGTTATGGATTGAGGTCTTACGTACACTAGGTAGCGATTAGATTACTTGTAATGAAAATGAAATCATGCATTAATGAGCTTGGGTCACTTGATTTTGTGTGTATGTGTGGCTAATTAAATTTATGATCTCTAGGTAACATTTAGACATGATTCTTCAACAGTTGAAGTTCAGGATGACCACATAAAGGGCCCACTAAAGGTAATTCATTTATTTATTCATTATTAATTCTGATGTTTCATTAGGAAACATTAATAATTACAGTTGGTCATTTCTTTTTATTTTAATTCATTGGCTGTATACTCTGGTTTCTCTTCAGATTGCATAAATCTTTCGCCTTTTAATTCATTGGCTGTTTTGTTATTGAGTTGATCAACATAATTTTCTCTGAATAGACCAGTAGAAGACAACAGATTTAATGTTCAGTGAAACCTGATGTGATAGTAAAACTTGCATTCAGAAATGAAGTGAGCATCCAGCATTGACTGTTTTTTGTGTATTCATCGGTTTCCATTTTACCATATTTCACTTCCAGAATTAATAGGTGATGAATTAGGGATTAAATGATGTGAAGTTCCATGATGATGTGAAAAGTGAGGGAAAAAACCCCCAACACGTTAAAAACCATAGAGTTTTTAGAGTGTTAATCCTTTGAAGCAACTATAGGCAGATCAAAATTTTTTTAAAAAGTTATCAGGCAATTAAAGTGATGAACATGTTACATACAGATATTTTTATTTGTTTGCATTCATGTTTCCTTACTGGTGGGTGAAATAAGGGCTCTTCTACTCTCTACTAGTGAGCAAGCTGGAGAGAGTGTGTGAGTAGCCAGTGTGAGCTCTTTGGCCCTTTTGAATGTCTGAAAATTGGGCAGTGGCCCGGATGGGTGAATTTTAAGAAGTGCTAGCAGAATTGACAGATGCAAGAAAAATCCTTTACCGATGCAGCTGTACTTTTTGGAGAATTAGATATGTGTATCTGCCATTCGTTTGTTTGTGGTTGATTTAAAGACTTTTAATTGAATCCCCAGAGCCTTAGGAGGCACTAGAGAGAACTAAAGCTTGTAATTTCTAAAAAATCTTGCCTTATAAAAATTATTTTCTACCATTTCTGTTTCGTAGGTGCCATCTTTAATGTTACATGCACATATTCATCACTGTAGGGGCAAAAGAGACCAAACACATATACTTTTGATGTTTGACACCATTTATTTAGCACTTAGTATGTGCTAGTACTGTGCTAAGTCTCTTGTACACATTATTCTTATATAATCCTCATAATAGCTCTTTACAGAAGAAGAAACTAAAGGGAGATTAAGTAATCTGGCCATTCCAGACAGTAACCATAGAGCCAAAATTCTGATAGGCTTACACGCTTGTAATTGAAACATGTGCCTTTTGGGTGTGCAGAACACATACATACACTTTCATGCTTTATTTGCATTTTTGCCTCAAAAGCACACCAGTATAGCTCTCGCGGACTCCGCCCTGTTCACATGGCGCAGACCAGCTTGTACCACCTGCAAAATATTCACAGTGTTGAGAAGAGATAGAAAAGGCAACTACTTTGTAACCTCAAGCCCTTTTTTTCCTCCTTCTGATCCCACTTCTTTGTGGTGTAACTGGTTTATTTTACTTGCTTGGTTTTTCTTACTTTATAATAATTTTCTTTGTGATTAGGGCTTAGTACCATTTTGATTTTGAAACAGGCAACTGTATTAAATTTTGGTCTCAAGATGGTAAAGTATTTTTTTTGTCTATTGGGGTGTGTGTGTGTGTGTGTGTGTATGTGGGTAGATTTTGTATTGTTCCCTGAATACTTCATAACTTCCTATTACCTGATAGAAAGTGTCAGCATTTGGGTAAATGTTTTTCTTAGAGGAAATAAACCTATCAAAATTAGTGGTCATTAGATCTCAACGTATTTTCCAATGAGTTCACATGAAATATAATACCTAGACTACTTATTAAATTAGGATACCATGTATTTATTGACTACAGTCATTTGATAAAAGCTCTGTTAATTCTCCAGTTTCCTTTCCCACCTTGGGCCTTGTGTGGGGCTAACAGTCTGTTCTCTGAACAAATTTATTTTTTGTTTTTACCATAAAGATGGTAATGGTAATTTCAGCGGTATGATTGACATATAACATTATATTAATTTCGGGTATACAATATAATGATTGGATGTTTGATCAATACAGTAAGTGCAGTTACATCCATCACCATACATAGTTAAAAATTTTCCTTGTAATAGAGACTTTTAAGATTTACTCTCAGCAACTTTCAAAAATGCAGTATAGTATTACTGAGTAACCATTGCTGTCTGTTCATTTTATCCCCAGGAGTATTTTTAAAAATTGAAGTTTGTAACTTTTAACCACTTTTGCCCATTTTGTCCCCTCACCACTCCCTTCCCACCCTCTGGCAATGACCAATCTGTTCTCTGTATCTGTGAGCTTCTGGTTTTTTATTTACTAGTTTTTTAGATTCCAAATATAAGTGATACCATCTGATACTTGTCTTTCTCTGATTTTTCATTTAGCATAATATCCTCAGAATCCATCCATATTGTTGCAAATGGCAAGGTTTCCTTCCTTTTTATGGCTGAATAGTATTCCTGTGTGTGTGTGTGTGTCTGTCTGTCTGTCTGTCTGTCTGTGTCTACTTAGGTTGTTTCTATATCTTGGCTGTTGTATATAATACTGCAGTAAATATGCAGAAAACTGGGTCATAGTTCTCTTTTTAATTTAAAACCTCCATGCTGTTTACTGTAGTGGCTGTACCAATTTATTTTATATTCCCACCAACAGTAGACGAGGGTTCTGGTTTTTTTCCACATCCTTGCTAACACTTGTTATTTGTTGTCTTTGATAACAGCCATTCTAACAGGTGAGAGATGATAACTCACAGTGGTTTTGATTTCACTTCCCTAATAATTAGTGATGTTGAGCATCTTTTTAGGGACCTGTTGGCTGTGTGTGTGTTTTCTTTGGAAAAATATCTGTTCAGATCCTCTGCCTGTTTTTTAATTGGACTGTTTTCTGTTTTTTTGCTATTGAGTTGTATGAGTTCTCTCTCTCTATAAATTGAACATTAACCCTTTATCAGATACATGATTTGCAGATATTTTGTGCCATTCAAAAATGAAAGGTTGCCTTTTCATTTTGTTGATGATTACCTTTGCTGGGCAGAAGCTGTTTGATGAAGTATTAAAGACCATAGGAATGTAATTATAGGCATTTTCTTGATCCCATGGAAAATATTTTAAATGATTGTCATTAGTGGTACATTATAACTCTTTTTTAAAAATTTTTTAATGTTTATTTTTGAGAGAGAGTGTTCAAGTGGGGATGGGGCAGAGAGAGAGACACAGAATCCAAAGCAGTCTCCAGGCTCTAAGCTGTTAGCAAGAGCCAGACATGGGGCTCGAACTCACGAACTGTGAGATCATAACCTGAGCCGAAGTCAAACACTGACTAAGCCACCCAGGCTCCCCAAATTATACTCTTTTTTTTTTTTTTTTAATGTTTTATTTATTTCTGAGAGAGAGACAACATGAGCAGGGGAGGGTCAGAGAGAGAGAGGGAGACACAGAATCTGAAACAGGCTCCAGGCTTTTAGCTAGCTGTCAGCACAGAGCCCGATGCGGGGCTCGAACCCACAAACCGTGAGATCATGATCTGAGCCAAAGTCAGACGCTCAACCGACTGAGCCACCCAGGTGCCCCTCCCCACATTATAACTCTTAAGGCAATGCCAAAGCTCACTCTTAACTGTTTCTTCCTTCCCTAGCCTCTTTGAAACAGGAGTGGTAATATGAGGCAAGGACAGTGAATTTCATAGATAGTGGTTCTCAAAGTGTGGTCTGAGAACCCCTGGGATCCTCCAAGACCCTTTCAGGGAGGTTGTAAGGGCAACACTATTTTCATAACAGTACTTAGATTTATTTACTTTTTTACTACATTGACATTTTCACTGATGGCACAAAAACGGTCGTGGGTAAAATTGCTAGCACCTTAACATAAATCAGTAGTTATTTTATTCTTCACCACCATGCACTCACTTAAAAAAAAAAAAAAGCCAGTGTTTTATTTATTCATTTATCTTCTAAAAGTTTTTCTAATTTTTTAGGTTGGAGCTATTGTGGAAGTGAAGAATCTTGATGGTGCATATCAGGAAGCTGTTATCAATAAATTAACAGATGCAAGTTGGTACACTGTAGGTAAGGGAATAAATCTTTTCTAACTGTATTTTCAAAGGTAATACAAGTAAAGCAAAATTTCCTTGATTTAATTGCTCTCCTAATGCCAAAGATATTACTAGTAATGTTTTTATCTTTCAAGGTCTTTAAAATTTTTATTTCATAAATATATGCATAAAGCATAATTGGAAATTAGTGTATATATTACAAAGTTATTGAATTTGTAGCTTTTTTTCACTTCAAGGTATATCAGTATATCCCTTCAAAGAGAAATTTTTTTTCTAAAAATTTTTTAAATGTACATTTCAGTAGTATTAAGGATATTCGTGATGTGCAACAGAGAAATTTTTTAGTTATAGTAGTATGTTTCATAATATTTGATGTGCCATAATTTTTTTATTAAAAATTTTTAACATTTTTTGAGAGACAGAGGTAGAGCGTGAGTGGGGCAGAGGCAGAGAGAGAGGGAGCCAAAGAATCTGAAGCAGCCTCTAGGCTTTGAGCTGTCAGCATACAACCAGACACGGGGCTCGAACCCACCAACCATGAGATCATGACCTAAGCCAAAGTCGGATACTTAACCGACAGCCACCCAGGCGCCCTTTCTTTTTTTTAAATTTTCTTTTTTATTTTCAACTGATGATATTGCAGGTTTTCTTGGTATTACAATAAATGGCAGATTGAAAGTCTCATAAATGCACGTTATTCCTGTATTTCCCCAGCATATGTGTATTGAGAAGTAGACATAGAGTGAACTGAAATGTACTTTTATTTTTTTTTTTTAATGTTTTATGTATTTCTGAGAGAGAGAGAGAGACAGAGTGAGCAGGAGGCAGTCAGAGTGAGAGTGGGAGACACAGAATCTGAAGCAGGTTCCAGGCTATGAGGTCAGCACAGAGCCCAACTCTGGGCTCAAACCTACGAACCGTGAGATCATGACCTGAGCTGAAGTCGGACGCTTAACCGACTGAGCCACCCAGGCACCTCTGTACTTTTAAAACTTAGGTAATTAAAACCACCTTCCTGGAATACTGTATTCATTTACACTTCTGTGGACAGTGTGTGAGTACACTTCTTTTCTCAGTCCTTGTAAAATTTGATGTTGATTGTAATCTATAAAATTTTTGCCCATCTGGTTACAATGTACTATCTCAGTTTTGTTTTAATGTGCCCCTCCCATGATTACTAGTGAGACTGAACAATTTTTCATGTATTTATTAAAAGGAGCATCATTTCATTTGTATTTTTTCTCTTTTGAATTGCATATTATAGTGCCTTTCCAGTTTCCCCCTTTTCCTCTTGGGATGGTTATCTTTTTTCTTACTTTTCAGGATATGAGATCTTTATATATTCTCAATGTTACTATCCCTTGTCTCCTTTAGTTGCAAGTATTTTTCTCCTGTTGCTTTACTTTTTTCTCTCCTATCATTTTCATATTTTTAGTTTTCTTCTGATCACCTCTTCCTTTATAGTTTTACTTGTTGAATCTTGTTCAAAAGGGCTTCCTTCTGCCAGTGTTATAAATTTATTTTCCAATGTAGTCATCAGTTTATAGTTTTATTTTTGTTTTGCAAATAGCTTTTTATTTCACCTACAGTTTAGTTTTTTGAACATTTTGAAAGGTCAGATTCCCCCATCCCCCCAAATTGGTAGCCACATATCTTGGCATTATGTATCGGATGGGAATAAGTCTTATTAATGACCTCTAGAGGAAAGTAAACAACTAGTTAAAATGTCTGATGATGTCAAAATTTGATGGAGCTTTGAAATTGTATAGATGAGTTTTGTTTATGTTTTTGTGGGATGAGAAAAAAACTTGGGGAGGGGAGATTTTAATTTGAGATGGGAAATTTGACTTTAGGTTACAGGACTGTGAGCAGTTCTGGGGAGTAAGTTTGGTAGTAATTATGTGTGGTTGTCTGTCTCATAAATATGGCATTTTTATTGTTTAATATTTTAGTTACACCATTTAAGAAACGTACTCAGTTATTTATCCAATCCCATGTAAAGTCTCATTTAATATATAAGAACTTATTTGGCAATTAGGCAAAAACTACTGTTTCTAAAATCAAAGCCTAGTAACTTTATTTAAAATAGGGTTATTTTTTGCTTATAATTTGTGAGGAATGTCAGCATATGCTAAAATTATAAAATATATGTGTCTTATATGTATATGAACTTACAGTAAATTTGCTGGGACATTTTAGTACTTTTAAGTAGTTTTCAGTGGGGAGCAGATTCGTCACCCAGGGAACTTTTGACAGTGTCTGGAGACATTTTTGGTTGTCACAACTGGGAAGCCACTAGTGGCATCTAGTGGCTAGAGGCCAGGCATGCCGCTAAGTAGCCTGTAGTGCTCAGAATAGCTTCTCATGACAAAGAATTAATCTGCCCCCAAATACTAGTAGTGCTCAGGTTTAGAAACCCTGCTTTAAATAGTAAAAACAGTGTAATTTTTTAGGGGCAGTCAATATACAGATTTGTATTCGTTCTGTTTTTTTGTTTTTATAAATCTGTCTGTATTTACCAGGTGGAAAACTTGCCTTTACCGTATTAAGATGGGTTAATTAGCATTTACATAGTTTCTTCCTAAAACGCTAACATCTCAGTTTCATTTGGTGTTTTCTGGGTCAGGAAATATTTTTTCATTTCAGCTATATTGTTTCTTCATCACTAGAAATTGGAAAAGATACTTTAGAATTTAAAGTTGTCATTTAGAAAACCTAAAATGTGAACTGAAGTTCAAGTGTAATCTTCTTAAACAATAGTTCTGTTTGCACTCAGAAAATTAAATGAATTAACCTTTGAAACCCTTGAAAAATCTTTCATAGTTTCCAATTTTACCTCCTCATAGTTTTTGATGACGGAGATGAGAAGACATTGCGACGGTCTTCCCTGTGCCTGAAGGGAGAGAGGCATTTTGCTGAAAGTGAAGTAAGTAATCATTTAATAAATGACTGTATCTTAATACTTTGTTTTAGAGGGAGCATATTTTCCTTTCTCAACTCAAGCAACTCACTTGTTAATTAGGAAAATTCATTAATACATAATATCATTATCATGTAATCTGTGAATCCTGTGTTAAGCCTGTGTTTGAGTACTAGGTGATACATTCTTTTTTTTTGGTGTAGGAATATTTTAGCGTTTGCCCACAGAGAAAATGCAGTGAGCTTGTTTAACTATTATCTTTAGGCAACTTTTATGTAGACTCTAATTTGTAAATAATTATAAAAAATAGATGTCTGATTTTTTTGTTTGTTTTGTTTATCTTTGAGAAAGTGAGCAGGGGAGGGGCAGAGAAAGAGAGGAAAAATCACAAGCAGGCTCTGTGCTGTCAGTTCGGAGCCCAGCGTGGGGCTCGATCTCACAAACTGTGAGATCATGACCTGAGCTGAAATCAAGAGTTGGATGCTTAACCAACCAAGCCACTCAGACTCCCCGTAGATGTCTGATTAATAATCCACTTGAACCCCATTATCATTAAAGGAGTAGAAACTATAAGCTATCCCTTACTACTGCTATTACTACTAGCTGACATTCTTATAGCCTGTCCTCAAAGAGACCTTGCCTTACTCACCTTTCTGAAATAGTCCCTTCCATTCCTCTTAATCTTTTTAGGTTGATTTGGTTTTCTTTATACAGCATGTATCATTCTCTGACATCAGAATATGTATATGTGCTTAATTAATTGTTTATTGCCTGCCTTCCTCACTAGAATGTGTCACAAGGACACATATTTTATGTGTCTTCTTCACCACTTGTTCCCAGTTCCTAGAACAGTGCCTGGCATAGAGTAGGAACTGAATAAATCGTAGTTGGATGAATAAATGAAGTGCTTATATTTGCCAGGGATTTTGCTTACTGCTTTATGCACATCATCACATTAACGACATTATGAAGTAGATAGCATTATTATCTTCAATTTACAGATGATGAAACTGATGGTCAGAGCTGGTTCCCAAACCAGTATTTTCTAGTACCAAAGCCATGCTCTAGAATTGAAGAATGTTCAGTTATTGAGAATGAAGGGAGGGTTCACAAAGTTCTGTAAATGAGCTTACAATCCAGAATTTTAAGAAGGCATATGGTTAAAGTGTTATATTTTTTGTCCAGTCTGTAAATACTCATTAATACATAGCATGGCCAAACCATCATTTCTTTTTTTCTTGTCATTATTTAGAACAGTGGTTTTTGGGGGATGTTTTGTTTTGTTTGTTTGTTTGTTTTGAGCAAGGGAGGGGAGGGAGAACATGACTAGGGTAAGGGCAGAGAGAGAGAATCCTAAATAGGCTTTGCACCATCAGCACAGAGCCTGACATAGGGCTCAATCTCATGAACCATGAGATCATGCCCTGAGCCAAAGTCAAGAGCCAGACGCTTAACCAACTGAGCCCCCCAAGTGCCCCTCTTTGGGGACTAATTTATTAAACTATTAGACTTTATTTTGTGTTCTCTTGTTTTGAAAATATTTTCTTTTTAATAAGTGAATTCTTATTTCAATTCAGAATTTGGGGCAGGTTCTGTGTATTATGATTCCGGCCTATTTTTTCAGTCTTCAGTTGTACCGTTTCCCTATCTTCCCTTTCTTTTCTTTTTCTCTTCTCTTCTCTTCTCTTCTCTTCTCTTCTCTTCTCTTCTCTTCTCTTCTCTTCTCTTCTCTTCTCTTCTCTTCTCTTTTCACTTTTAAGTACTCTTTACACTCATAGTGGGCTAAAACTCACAACCCCAAGATTAAGAGTTGTGTGCTCCACTGACCGAGCCAGCCAGGTGCTTCATTTCCCCATCTCCCTGTCCTTCTGTCTTATAAGACTGCTTGGTATTTTCAGATAATGGTCATATTCTTTTTTTTAATTTTTAATTAATTTTTTAAAAAATGTCTTTGAGAGAGAGAAACAGTGCAAGCAGGGGAGGGGCAGAGAGAGAAGGAGACACAGATTCTGAACCAGGCTTCAGGCTCTGAGCTGTCAGCACAGAATCTGACTCAGGGCTCGAATCGAGGAATTGTGAGAATCATGACCCGAACTGAAGTTGGATGCTTAACCTACTGAACCACCCAGGTGCCCCTATGGTTCATATTCTTTTCTTGGTTTCAGCCGAACACTCTGATTGTTCCTCCATGATGTCTTTCATGGGTTTTCTAAACAAATTTGACCAAATTTGATCCCTTTATTCTTTGATCCCTCAGTGCTTCTCTCACTCTTATTTGATATTTAACATTTGATTTTAAATTACTTTTCTTATATTCCCTGTCAGATTTTAAGCTGTTTGGGGTAATAGCCATATTTTTGTCATCTTGATGGCTCTTCTTTTCCCAGGAGTGTTTTCTACACAAAAGATTTCAGTAAATATTTGTTGAATTAATTGTGAAGTTTCAAATATAGGAAATACACTTTAGAATTTGGCTTCTTGCACCGACTGATGAAGTGACAGAATTCTTTATAAGTTTATAGAGTTCCTTTTTTCCTTGTAAGTTTTATTTATGTAAGTAATCTCTACACCCAACATGGGGCTTGAACTTATGGCTCCAAGATCAAGAGTCTCACACTATTCCAACTGAACCAGCCAGGAACCCCGAAGTTTATGTAATTCTTAGAAATAATTTCATTTCTTTTAGAATGTGTGTACAGTTCTAGTACATCAGTGAATACGGGGGCTTGAAGACTTGACTTTTTATCTGCTAAGTGAAGGCATGTGCCTTATTTATTTAATTCAGAGAAATAGCTAAAATATTTTATTTTTGTCAGGAGAATTTTATAGTTCATAAGACAGTTAAAGTGTAAAGGCTGAAGCAATATGAGCAAGTAGCTCAGTGTATCCTTACTTCAAGGAGGATCACTTTTACTGGTTACTGTGTATGTCTATATGTGTTAGATTTCATGTTTTGCTGGAGTGTACTTGGAATAGTGATGTCCTGTCCCTTACCCAATTCTCCTAAGCCAGGTGCTGTGTTCGATACTAGAGATGAGGATAAGCCAAGTGGCCCTAGAATTTATCCTGGGAGTAATTTACCATCTGTTGGAGGAGAAAAAGCGTTAATCTAACAATCAGATATTTTAAAATTATGAATGTATTGAGTTCTGTGGTAACATGACCAGGAGTGTGTTTAATCTGCCATCTATATATTCTTTCCCTTTATTTGTTATTTTTGATGTTCTCAAAAAAGCATTTTTAATTTTTTGAAGAATTTACTTAGAGCATTGTTACTAGTAATAACTTTGGCCTTTGAGCAAAAAGCACATCATACAGGCAGTAGTGGGGTCAGTAATTCCATTAATAAGGTACATACTTAAATGATTTAAATTCGAGATTTCCATGATAGGAGATGACAGTAGTGCTTCAGTCTGCTAAATTCTAGCACTAAAATCACTGGTTCTACCATAACCACCTTTGTGAGGATGTTGCCCACTGCCTCAGTGTTTGGGCATTTCTAGAGGACATTCATAATTTGAATATCATCTGGAAGTAGTTTCATCAGCTGATATTCCTTATGCATTTACTACCTGCAGGTGAAAAGTCAAGAAAAGTGACATAAAATCTCAGCTCCGTATTTCCTGCAACCCATTTAGGTAATAAGGATATAGGAATGTTTCCCTCAGGCCATATGGATTTTTCTTTTAGCCTTCAGTATACCTGGGGGTCTCTGCTCATTGATTTTTAGGTGTAAGAGGAGACAGATTCCACCCTCACCTGAGTCTTTTCAGTCACATGTAGTAGACGTGCTCTTACTTCCCTGGACATGATTGGAGGCCAGGGACAGAGATATTGTTTCTTACTGTTCTAAGTCTTTATTCCATAGGGAGAGAAATCAGAAATACGGGGTATTTTCTTTCCTGTAACTAGTGACTAGCAGATGCTTGAAATAGAAATCACAGTACTGAATAGAAATCTCTGCTTTCACGGGATCAACTTTAATTGTAGGGGAGTGAGGGGGGCGCCATTTAGTTCTGTTAGCTTGGCAGAAAGTGAACCCAGATTAATTTATTTTCTGTTTACCAAATATAGTACTTTGAAATTTTTGCCTATGGGAAGCATAATTAGGAATTAATGACAAATGGCTTCTAAAGATTTTTTGTTTGGCAAATTATTGTATTTGGACCAACTTTTGTCTCCCAATGTTTTTTAAATGCCCAATTTAAACAAACTAAACAAACTAAATTTGTAGGATTAGATTTCGTCCCTGTAAAAGTTAGGGTTTTGTCTGTCTTTTGAAGGAACTGTTCTTTACTTCATGTTTTATGGTAGTACCTTTTACCTTTACCAATATTCTTTGTTGTTGGACACATAGTTATATATATCTCAAATACATTTATTTAAGTTAAACAAAACAGATTATGAATATGCTTCCCCCTTTCATATCATAGTTCATCATTGTTTTGACAAAATTACCTGTTTTAAAAATAAAAATTTCCTTTTAAATATTAACATTAGTTTATATTTAGCTATCTCATCTTAAAAAAAAAATTTAAGTTGGTGTATACTGTTTCATGTAACACCTTCGTTTATAACTTCGAGAAGTCTTTATCCTAAATACTCACCCTTACGTCCATCCTGACCGTTTTTCTGGGATCTTTAGTTCCGCTGGCATTCATGACATCATCTGTAACAGCAAAGCTTCTACTGGAGGGATAAAAGGAATAGCAGCTGTGTGGAAGATCTTAAAAATGCAGAAAAAGTAGGAATATTCTCAAAATTGATACGCAGAATGAAGTTAGTTGGGATAGTGTCTTTAGATCAGTACCTTAACTTCTTAGATGTAGAACCCTTTTCAGAAAATAATGGAAAAAAAATCTAAGAAATACCTGATATTGAGAAATGAAGGGAATCATTCCAAAATCCCTTTTTTCTTCATTCTGCTTTTAATCAATAACCAGTTTCTCACTTGGAAGTCGTTTTAGAATGGAGGGAGGGGCAAAGAGTTTGACATGAACTGTCAGTTGACAACAAGAATTACTTACTTGATCATTATCTTCATACCAAGCACTGTATTGGATGTTGCAGATTTAAAAGGAAGGGGAAATTAAACATAGAAAAGCTAAATTTTATATTTTCTTTTAAGGGAAAAAAAAGTTTATTGAAGAAAATGTTTGCAAAGTAATAATACAGCCTATTGAAAGCATTTTTGCAAGCAATTGATACGTGGTTTTGGATGATTTTGTTTGTTACTTATTAAGAATTCTGTTATGGATTATGATTCCCTTTGAACAAAGAGAAATTTGAGTAGCATTCGGCCCCCAGTTTAGGTGTTAGATCCTTACATATAGGTTTTTTTTATCTCTGAAATCTATTTTCTAGTGTTTTGTTTGTATTTTAATCATTCTCAGAAGTCTGTCAGGCTTCAAATAGATAATGAAACCATGTAGAAAGAACAACTAAATTTCTTCTCACTTTCTTTTGTTTTTTCCAGCAGTGGGCTCATTCATCTTGATTCTAATACCTTTGAAATGACAGTTTCTATCTTTAGGAAAGTTGTATTTTAGTCTTCCTTGGGGGCAGTTTTTAGTCTTAAAATCTAAGCATATTCTTAAACTGATTTGGTTTAAAAAGGAAAAGAACTTGCAACGTAATAACTTTGCTGGGTTTATGTTCTTACCCACAGACATTAGACCAGCTCCCACTCACCAACCCTGAACATTTTGGCACTCCAGTCATAGGAAAGAAAACAAATAGAGGAAGAAGATCTAATCATATGTAAGTCCATTTTCATAACTCTTAGTTGAACCTGAATTCATTTCTCCTTCTAGTATTGTTTTAATAGTTATTAATTTTAAATTGTAATTTGCAAAAATGCTAACTGGATCTAATAGTAATTTCAGACTCCTCAGCACGGGTGCTTGAGATTCTCCATACTCAGCCAGCCTTAACAAGTGTATTATCTGCCTGCCATTTCTCCCTACATGTATCTTGATGCTGTGGTCAATATTTGCTGAATACAGCCTTTGTTCTTCTGATATCATGCTTTTATTCATGCTCTTTGGTTTCTCTCTCAGATGCCACCCTTCATGTCATTGTCTCACATATTCAGTCCTCCAACAGAAGCGCTCCCACCTTTATGTGAACTTTTTTGTGTCTCTCTGCTCTTTCCTTGAAAATAGATGTGTTTTCTTTCCTTTGAACCCTCTAAATGCTGTGCATTTATCTCATGTCAAAGACAATATTTCACCTATTGTTATTGTACTATTTGTTTTCTCTTCCTAATAATCTCCTTGACAGAAACCATTACTTATTTTTATGTCTTAGAGTTGTGACATATATTATGTCTAACAAATTACTTTTAATGGGACATACTTAGGCTCCAAAGGCTCTAAATTGAAAAGGATCACAGGATCAAAGGGGTCATCAGGGATAAAGAACCAGTATTCAAATAGTTGCCGAAAGAAAAGTAGTTTATTGCAAAGGACGGGGAAGCAAAATGGCATCAGACTTCTCCATATTAACACAAGATGCTGGTAGTCCGTAGAATGCAGAATGGAAGAATGGAAGTCTCTGTTAAAAAGGAGGACTTCATTACCTGATCTAATGGAACATTGGGAGGAAATTAAACATCAGATGATAACGAGAGAAAAAATAGTAAAGGTATTAAGTAACTCCCCCTGAAAATTATCAGAGAAAGGAAAACTTAATATAAGATGGAGGGTGAGGAGGTGGCTTAAACATAAAAGTTGAATCCTACTAACAATACAAAGTCAACTAAATAATGTCTAAAATGTGTTATACCTGTATAAGAATATTATTTAGAGATAAGGTAGTAAACTCTCAAATAACCAAAATAGTGAAAACATAATTGCCTCCACAGGAGCAGGAGAAGAGAATTGGAAGGGGCAGATTTTTAATTTACTCTGTTATAGGTTGTTTCAAAAACAATGTTGAACATCTTACTTGGATAAAATTAATAAATTTTTAATGAGTCTAAGCCCAAATCTTGTCAGAGTAGCTGTTAAAAATAATGAGCTGAATTATTGGAATCTTTAAGTGAATGCTTTCATTCAGTATTTAGAGTCTGATATTAAGACTAATTGTGGCTGAGCTTTGAAGATAGGAATCGGGCATACACTATGTCTCGTGTTACTTACTTCCAGCCTTACAGCAAACTCCTGAAGATAGGTATTGCTTTTACCTGTACTAAAAATTGGGGAAATTGTCCTCATACACAAATGAGTAGTCCAAGGAACACGGGAAGGAAAGGACCAAGACTTGAACTTACGCATGCTCCATGGTCCTTTTCTCATTCATTGAAAGACTCTTATTTAGATAGAGTAGTACTTCAGTTACTTTCCCAGTTAGTTTTAAGAGTAAATACTCAGTTGAGGGAGAAAATGGAAAGACTGATCCTTGCATTGAAAAAATATTTGATAATAGTATTTTCCTACTGTACTTGTGATTCAGGCTATGCTTTTTTATTTTGTTTCTTAAGTCTCTGATATTTTAAGATGTTTTTCTTAATTACGAAGTGAATAATTTCTCTCACTTGTGATTTACCTTGCTGATGACTTGATTATTTTTAAGATACTCAGGGTGTAACTATTATTTATTCTTGTGCATATGACATTGAAAATTTGAAAAATTCTATCCAGAAATAAAAATAAATGAACAATGTATGATGGCATTATTCATATGAAAGAACCCTTTTGTGATTATTTGATGTTATTGTGATCTAATAATGTTACTCCTTTTTCTTGAGGGCTGTTATATTGCCATAAAATATTCACTGAAGCACTTATAAGATGGAAAATTAATGACTTCCAACTGTATATTAAAATTTTTTTATCTACCATTGCTCATTAGTCTTCCCATAGTTCAGTAGTCAGCTTCTAATTGAGTGATGTTGTAAGAACAGTGAGGTGTGGTGTATTTAATGTAAAAGTATTTCATTAGTGAAGATTTCTACTTCTCATTATAAATTATAAAAATTCTGCTTCATATGTCTGATAGGTAGAACTGGTTTTAGCTATATTTGAATTTTTATTTTTATTTTTTATACTTTTTAATTTAAAAAAAATTTTTTTTAAATGTTTTATGTATTTCTAGGAGAGAGAGAGACAGCGTGAGCAGGAGAGGGTCAGAGAGAGAGGGAGTCACAGACTGAAACAGGCTCCAGGCTCTGAGCCGGCAGTCAGCACAGAGCCCGACGCAGGGCTCGAACCCACGAACCGTGAGATCATGACCTAAGCGAAAGTCGGATGCTTAGCCGACTAAGCCACCCAGGCACCCCTAAAAATTATTTTTGAGAGAGAGCGTGAGCAGGGGAGGGGCAGAGAAAGACGGAAACACAGAATCCGAAGCAGGCTCCAAGCCATCAGAGGGATCGAACTTGTGAACCACAAGTTCATGGCCTGAGCTAAAGTTGGCTGCTTAACCGACTGAACCACCGAGATGCCCTTATATTTGAATTTTTTAAAACAGCATTTTTATATTATATATATTGTAGGATAGATACTGTTTTTGTATCAAAAATTCTTTTTAAATTTTGAAAAGGTGGCATCTAATATTTAGATATGTTTACCTTTCTTCAACTGTCATCTAGATGTGTAAAAATAAATTTAAAGATAGTTCATAGAATATCACCTAGAGTGATCTACAAAAGTGACCCAAAATTATGATGTATTAAAAACCTATGAGCTGAGGTCTCCTTTCTTGAAGATGAGACTAAAACATGCATTCATCGCTGAGCAAGTTGATCTTTGCTTTCTAAAGACTCCAGCAAATATCTAAGTCAGTGATTTGCCTGTTGTGAATAATGAAAGACTTGCTATTGGGATTATATTGCATCTGTGTGATGTATGAAGGCAGACCAGAGGTTGAGAGTTAACTATTGTAGGCAGTGAAGCCCTGCTTATCTGTAATCTTGTTTTTCTTGCTCTTCCTTCCCCCTCACTATTGGGATCGTTCTCACTGCCAAGACACACAATGTTCTTGTTGATTAGCACTTTACCCTGTAGTATGTCGGCACTACAGGCAAGTACCACAGTCAGAAATGCCCTTCTCCTTAATTATACTTCTCAAAGTTGTTTTTCCCCTTTCTGAGTGATTTTCTACAACGAAGTCTTGGACTTGGACCTTAAGGTCATTTATCTGACTTTCATTTCTTCTTCCATTACTCAGCTAAAAAAGTCTGCATTTTTGTTCTCTGATTGTCATTTAAAATTCAATTTTGTCCAAAGATAAATGAATTTATCTCTTCCCAGGATTCCCCAGACTCCATTGTTGCATTAGTATATCACCACCTTTATTTTCTTTTAACAACTGTTAATCCGCACACCAGTAAATCAGCCTCCAGCTATTATAGGATTCGTGACTTTTGACACCTTCTTTCAAATGAATTTTATTTATATTCTACCTTTAGTTAGTTAATTTTAATATATTCAAGTATTTCCTTAAGATTATCATTCTCTAATTTTTTAAAGCAAGTTGCTGATCATTTGATCAGTGTATAAGTTGGTTGAATTTTACTCTTAATTTAGCCATTGTATACAGATGTTTTGTTTGATTCTGCCTAAAGAATAGAATGCCTGAAATTAACAGAACTATTTGTGTATCACTCCCTCAAAGTGTTTCCCAGTAGCCTGGCAAAATAGATGTGCAAGTGATACAGTAGAAAGTCAGTCTGCTTGCCGTTATTTTTTTTCCCGTTCAGAAAAAGAATAAAGAATAATAAGGCTCATTATGATTCTTGATAGCAATTATTTATGGGCACAGATTTTATTCATTGACAGTGCTAAAGTTTCCCCAATAAACTAGTGATTTGTACCAGACATTTACAGGTCTGCAGATCTCTGAAATAGTTTTTTTATTGAGATATAATTAACAAATCACAATTCACCCTTTAAAGTGTACAGTGTGCATTGTTTTTTAGTGTACTCACAGACTGTGCAACCAGTACCACAATCTAATTCTAGAAGACTTTTTAATTATTTGCTGTTTTATTTTTAGAGGAATTTGATTCTAGTTTCCTTCTTGATAAAAATTGGGGAAAAACAGCTTTTTAACTTAGTGTACAAAAGTTGAAAATGAGTTACTTGCCTCGAATAATAAATATCATTGAAGAATTAATTTTCAGAATTGAGCCTTCAGTCTGAAGTTCCTAGCTGAGTTTTCTACTTGCATTTTGTCATTTGCTGTTAAAAGTTCTTCTCACTTGATTCACAATTAATTTACAATTAATAGTGATGTGTGATCAGCTTGAAGTAATTAGCTGTTGATCTGTGGTTGTAAACATTTTTGTGTAATTAGCTTTGTTTCCAGTGGCATCATCCGATGTTATTTCACAAAGACGTTATTTCACAAAGACGGTGCAGTATTTTGTTATGGCTCAAGTAAACAAATACTTTCTTACTACCAGAGAAGCAACAATGTCAGGAATACAACCACGCAGGGTCCTCTGCTTGCTCTGTATTTGCTCCCTTAAAAGACTTTTGATGCTTATTTATCTCATTCTATCACTTTATTGAGTGACTGTCTTGTGTAAATTATTTCCTGACTAAACTCCTCTAAGAGGAAAAGTTAAAAGGGTCTTGGCTGCATGTAATAGTGTGGTTTATACTGGTTGTGTACGTTATACTGCTTGTTTGCATTTTGTGATCTCAGGAGAAATAAAATTAGAAATCCCATAGTAGAAAGAAAGAAATCTATTCAGTTGCATTTATTTAGTCAGCAAATATTTATTGAGTATCTATGCTTGTGCCAAGCAGTGTTCAGGTACTTGGAATATGTCAGTGAATAAAACAGGCATTGATGAGATGTCTGCCCTGAGAGCTTATACTTTCTCATTTGGAGGAGATGGGCAAGACAGAGAAAACATAAGAAAGAACTAAGCAGGCTGTATAGTGTGATAGATTTGTCAGTGCTGGGGTAAAACAATAAAAGAGATTGGGAAGGACGGATTCTAAATTTGAATGAGACGGTCAGGGTAACCTCATTGAGGATGACATTTGAACAGAGACTTAGAGGAGTTGAATGTTCTTAAATGTCTAAGAATAGAGCATTCCAGGCCGTTTGACTGCAAAGGCGGAGTAGGGAAATGAGGTGGTAGTAGCTGGTGGAGAAAGTGAGGTCAGGAGATTTTTCTTTTTAAAATGTTTGTTTATTGATTTATTTTTGAGAGAGAGCGAGCGAGCGCATACACACACTAGCAGGGGAGAGACAGAGAAGGGGAGACAGAGAATCCAAAGCAGGCTCCAGGCTCTGAACTCTGAGATGCCTGATGATGGACTCAAACCCACGAACTTTGAGATCATGACCTGAGCCCAAGTCAGCTGCTTAACTGACTGAACCACCCAGGTGCCACAGGGATTTGGGGGGCGGGGGCAGGGCGGGAATAAACCATGTTAGTGAAAATAATAGTATGCAGAAAAATTGATACAGGAGAGAGAAACAAGCATTGTGGGAACAAAGTCTTCTGTTGGAGGGTGGAGGGGAGGAAATCTAGTCCATGAATGGGAAATGGTTTTAGAGTGGAACTTGGACATTTGGTATATAAGGTGGATAGGTGTTTTATGTAGGCAGTACCTTTTTTTTTTTTTTTTAAATGTATGTAGCTTTCTCATTTCTGAAGTTTTGACACTTGTTAAGTCTTAAAAAACATGTGAGTATTTTCATAAAGATGCAGATCTTTATTTTCTTTAGGAAAATAAAGCCCAGTTTTCTCTCTCTCTTTTATAGATGTGATCTGTGTTATCTGTGATACTGGGACCTTCTGTCTTGTTAATGATAATGACATAAAGGGTGTCTGTTAAATCCTAGCTGAATAAGTTTTTTATGACTGCTTTGAAAAAGCGGTGATTATGGTTTTAAGGTTGATTTTGTTCTACAGCCACTAGAAAGTGGAGAGATAAAAGTCATTGCCCTTGAGAAACACTTCTAATCAAGTAGAACTCAGACTTGGGAAGTCTGTCATGACTGTTGGAAGCTATGTGTCTATTTTTAAGGCTTTATGCTTTGCTAATATGAAGGTGCATTGATTTTTTTCCTACCTACTGTTACTTACTTGCTAAGTAGGAATTAAACTGTTTTGCCATTTGAAGTACTCTGGTTGTCCTCAGTAGCAAACTTGGAAAATTTGCTTTGTTTCTGCCAGGAGAAATTAAAAAAAAAAATTTTTTTTAATGTTTATTCTTTTTTTTTTTTGAGAGACAGAGGGAGAGAGTGAGCAGGGGAGGGGCACAGGGAGAGAGTGTTTCCTTCCTCCCTCCCTCTCTCCCTCTCTCTCTCCCCCCGAAGCAGGCTCCAGGCTCTGAGCCGCTAGCGCAGAGCCCAATGTAGGGCTTGAACTCACAAACTGTGAAATCATGACCTGAGTCAATGTCAGCCACTTTAATGCACTGAGCCACCCAGGTGCCCCATGCCAGGAGAATTTTAAGTTACTTGTTCTTGAAATCAAATCGTGATTATTTCCCATATTACTCTAAAATGTTTAATCTTATTATAATAGGTTTTGGGTTTTTTAAATATTTATGTTGAAATATATAAATATAAAGGAGTGACATTTATATCAACATCCCTTTGAAAGATACCAAGACAAATTTAGAATATATTAGATTAATCCCAATCAACCAAATAGATAAATCATGTTTAAGGTTTTAAAATAATTTGTCAGTTTACATTTTTTGTCAGTGAACTTGGTCATTGCTGAATATCTCAAAAATGTTTTCATCCCTGTAGGTAATCAGTATTAGCCATTATTCTATTTTATTTTATAAAAACATGCATTGCATTCTGTTCATTCATTCCTTTTTTTAAAACATTGAAAAATTTCTTTTAAACTCTTAGTTTAGAGAGAGAGAGAGCGAGCAGGGGAGAGGTGCAGAGAGAGACAGAGGGAATCTTTAGCATGTTCTATGCTCAGCACGGAGACTGACACGGGGCTTGATCCCGTGACCCTGGAATCATGATCTGAGCCGAAATCAAGAGTTTGACGCTCAACTGACTGACCCACCCAGTCGTCCCTGTGTATTCATTTCTTAGTGTCTTTACTTACTCTGGGCATTTTGAGCCATCAGTTGTTAGAATCTTTATTTTCTTTAAGACTGATTGTGAGCCTTTCCCAAACCAGATTCAAAGTAGAATTTTGGTTTGTTTTTTGTTTTTTTTTTTTTCTTTTTTAGTTTTCTGTTCTACTACACTTTGTATAACATCAAGTGGATAGTTTTAGATAGTCCCTTTTTCTGTGGACAGTTAACTTCTTTCTAATTTACTAATCCAATATACGGTGTAAACTGAAAGGAATTTTTAACATAATACAAAACAGCAATGTTATAAAAAAAAAAAATGCTCCTTCTTTGTAAGATAAATGGAAGTATCTTATTTTTCTTTTCTTTTCATAGACCAGAGGAAGAATCTTCTTCATCCTCCAGCGATGAAGATGAGGATGATAGGAAGCAGATTGATGAGCTGCTAGGAAAAGTTGTATGTGTAGATTACGTTAGTTTGGATAAAAAGAAAGCACTATGGTTTCCTGCATTGGTGAGTAACTTCAGTATAAAAGAGTTTAATTTTCAACTATTTAAGTTCATGAAGAGGATAACTGATAATCTTAGTAGTATTTTTCACAAGTAGAAAGTGGGGAAATGGTTTTAGCGTCATTTAGTTTACACAAAGATTACTTTCAAAATTGTCTTTGATTACCAAGAACTCTTGAAGTCATCCAAGAAAGGCCAAATTTTGGTAATTTTAGAAGCTAGGTGTATGGGAGTTCATTATACATCTCTTTATATTTTGGGTAGAAAAGTCATAATGCAAATTTTTAAAACTCCTAAATTCATCATGCAGAAGATTGCAGAAGAGACTTTCTTTTTCTGTTTACCATCCTTTTCAGTGAACATGTTTTGTATTCTTTATCCTGAGCTTAGTTCAGTGCTTTACACAAAATAATTGCCCAGTAAAGGCCACCTCTTTCAGTTAAAACTTACATTGTTATCTTACAATTAAAACTAAAAAGGACAACTATTTGTTTTGATAAATATAAATACTTTATGATAACATTGTACCTTTGCGTATATCCATCTATCCATCCATTATTTATTGGATGCCTGCTGTATTCAGGGATTGTACTAAGACCTTTACAAGGAGTATGAGGCAAGTATTATTCTTTATCCTCACTTAGCAATAAGAAAACTAAGTATTGGAAAGGCTAAGTAAGTTGGCTAATGATACGCTGAAAACTTAAGTGTCAGTGTATGAGATCATTTCTTTTCTCCTTAAGCACTAACATTCTTTGTAAGAATTTCTTTTGAAAACATGTTTTTTCTTTCTTTCTTTTTTTAATGTTTCTTTATTTATTTTGAGAGTGGGGGAGAGATAGCATCCCAAGCAGCCTTCACACCATCAGTGGAGAGCCCAACACAGGGCTCTATCTCATGAACAGTGAGATCATGACTTGAGCCGAAAATCAAGTCACGTGTTTAACTGAGCCACCTGGGTGTACCTGAAAACATGTTGGTTTTTGTTTTTGTTTTTATTTTTTAAATGTTTTATTTATTTTTGAGAGAGAGAGACAGCATGAGCAGGTTGGGGTCAGAGAGAGAGGGAGACACAGAATCCGAAGCAGGCTCCAGGCTCTGAGCTAGCTCTCAGCCCAGAGCCCGACGTGGGGCTTGAACTCATGAACCATGAGATCATGACCTAAGCTGAAGTCGGACACTTAACTGACTGAGCCACCCAGGCTCCCCTGGGGTTTTTTTTTTGTTTTGCTTTTAGTATTTGTTTATTTTTATTTTTTTTTCTTTTGAGAGAGTGCATGCATGCACGAGCCAGGGAGGGGCAGAGAGAGAGGTGGGAGAGAATCCCAAGCAGGCTCCAGGCTGTCAGTGCAGAGCCTGTTGTGGGGCTTGCATCCCACAAACTGAGATAATGACCTGAGCTGAAAATCAAGAGTTGGACACTTCACCGACTGAGCCACCCAGGAACCCCCTGAAAACATGTTTTAGAAGACCAGTTTTGATCGCACCTGGGTGGCTCAGTGGGTTAAGTGTCTGACTTTGGCTCAGGTCATGATCTTGCAGTTCGTGGGTTCAAGGCCTGCACCAGGCTCTGTGCTCACAGCTCAGAGCCTGTGAGCACAGAGCCTGGAGTCTGCTTTAGATTCTGTGTCTCCCTCTCTCTCTGCCCTTCCCTTGCTCACATTCTGTCTCTCTCTCTCAAAAATAAATAAACATTAAAAAAAAAAGTTTTGTGTGTCTTTTTCTAAAATAAGAGGAATATTAGTTTTTCACTGTTAGCATATTTAGTATTATGATTTCTCTCACTATAATTTCTAAATCGTTTCCTTGATGATGGGAAAAATATTTAAGGATTTATGATGTTGAATTGTCAGTAATCTGTTTAGGAACCATCTCATTATCATTTAAAGAATTTTAGAATTATTTATACATGTCATCCTCTCCCCAAAAGAGATCTTTTGGACAGTGATGAATACTTTTTGTCAACTAGGGTGTGAACTTGTGTTCTAAATCAAACAGTCTTGACACAATCACATGAATAGTATTTGGGGTTCAGTTATAAACTGAGTACATTTTACAAGTGTTCAGTAACATCATCATGTTAGGAAACAGTGGCATCCTCCTAGGACCTGTGAATAGCCACCACGTGTTGAGCCTCTCCCCTGGCCAGGCACTGTGCTGGGCTTGTCAGTATGAGCAGTCTCCTTTATTCCTGAGGCTGAAGATACCCCCATTTTAAGAGAAGGAAATCTTAGCTTCCATGACTCATACAATCGTCTTTTTCAGTTTCTGCAGTTTCTCCTCTAACCAACCTTGAAATGTTGTTCAAGGTTCAGAATATGTCACTCTGTATTCTGTTTTGGGTGATCTCATCCCCTTTTATAGCACTGGTTGCAGAGTTAACAAATACCTTAGGGACCAAGAAAAGAACATACACGGTGAACAGGATGAAATATGGATTATCATTCCTCTGGAGGAATAGAAAGTGACCCTGCTTACATGCCACCAGCATCACTGGTCAGAGCTATCATATATGTAATTTTTGAAACCCATGAGAAAGTGTGATTCCTTCAGTAGCTCAGTTGGTCAAGTAGAGGACTGCAGAAACCATGAGGGGGAGAAAAGGTAGATTTTATTCGTAGTTGTAGACCTAAGTTTAATACCCCCGATATTTAGGCTATTGACTCCCAAGTTTACATCACATTTCAGACCTCCATTGTGAGCTCTAGACTTGGGTATCTATTTAGTATCTCCATTTGTTCTTTTTTTTTTTTTTAAATGTTTTATTTATTTCTAGGAGAGAGAGAGAGAGAGACAGCGTGAGCAGGGGAGGGTCAGAGAGAGAGGGAGTCACAGACCGAAACAGGCTCCAGGCTCTGAGCGGGCAGTCAGCACAGAGCCTGACGTGGGGCTCGAACCCATGAACCGCGAGATCACGACCTAAGCGAAAGTCGGACGCTTAACCGACTAAGCCACCCAGGCGCCCCTAGTATCTCCATTTGGATGACCTTTAGCCACCTCAAAACTTAATAAGTTTAAGACTAAATTTAGGGGCGCCTGGGTGGCTCAGTCGGTTGAGTGTCCAGCTTCAGCTCAGATCATGATCTCACAGTTCGTGGAATCGAGCCCTGCATTGGGCTCTGCTGACAGCTCAGAGCCTGGAGCCTGCTTTGGATTCTATGTGTCCCTCTCTGCCCCTGCCCTGCTCATGATCTGTCTCTCTCTGTCTCTCAAAAATAAATAAATGTTTAAAAAAAATAAGACTAAATGTATTCTCTCCTCCCTTCTTCCCAGACTTGGCCCCCCTCAGTCGTTCCTCTCACAGTGAATGACCTCATTTGCCCAAGACAGAAACCTGAGCATCCCTCTGCTTGCTCACCTCTCCACTTCCCTAACCATCTCTGATAGTTCTCTGTCCTTTAATTTGCCATGCACAGCACTCTGCAGCCGGTCACCACCTCTCACCTGGATGAGTGGAGTCACTTCATCTCTTTCAAAATAATTTTTAATTTTAATTTTATTTTAATAAAATNAAAGTCGGACGCTCAACCGACTAAGCCACCCGGGCGCCCCTAATGTTTTATTTTTTGAGAGAGATGGAGTGCAAGCTGGGTGGGGGCAGAGAGAGAGGGAGACACAGAATCTGAAGCAGGCTTAGGCTTCAGGCTCTGAGCTGTCAGCACAGAGCCTGATGTGGGGCTCGAACTCACGAACCGTGACATCATGATCTGAGATGAAGTCAGATGCTTAACCAGCTGAGCCTTCCAGGCGCTCCATATAGCAGACGTCCATCAGTGAGTTCATTCACAATTCCATCAACATTTAAGGAATGCCTGGTGCAATGCAGTTGCTGTTATGGAAAATGTGAACTAACTTTTTAAAGACAGGATTAGAACTCACCTGTTTCTAGTTCCTTTCGGACCTGTGGTGAGAGTACCATTGTCATTTTTCAGAGCTAATGACACCATCCTTAAAACAAACCTGTCGTACATATTTAGCCCATTTTTCATTGTTCTTGGTATACATAGTGGGCTGTCTTGGAATTAAAATACTAAAAGTTTATAGGCGTCTTGCATTAGTTTTTGGGAAGGAATGCTTTAACTTCACTTTAAATACAGCTGAGGCCACTTCAACTAAAGTAAATCTTCTCTTGTTAGTAATAAATCTTATGCAGCCTCCAGAAAGGTATCTTCTTTAAAATATTTACTTTTTAAAGTGGGTAGCATTAGGAAAAAAGTTTAGTGCCTGTTATATATATTCAAATATAAGTACTAAGTTGAACCTCATCTCTGTCTTTTTTAAGTCAGAGACTGCTGTGATGCTGGTTCTGACCCTTGCTCCCGTTTTAGTCTCTGTGCTCCTAGTCTTGCTGCAGACCCTCTGTGAGGGCTCTGGCTCTAGCTCTTTTTTCCACCTCAGCCTCCACTTTCATTTCAGTGTTCTATTTCTGACTAGAACTTGGTCCACATCTTCAGTCTAGCCATGGCCATGCTTCTGCTTTCAACACCAGGCTGGTGCCAGAAACAATGTGGGGAATCCAGAGAGCTGGAAGGGTATAGGATATAAATTTAAAATCACTTGCATGTATACCCGTGCGTGTATGCCTGTTTACCCTACAAACTAAAAGTAGTTTTTAAGCTTTAAGCTGAAACTTCCTTTTAAAAGAATTTAATAAATAATTGATACATAGCTGTAAATGTGCTTTTAGTTTTAATAGTTTATGCTTTTTTTTAAGGTGGTTTGTCCTGATTGTAGTGATGAAATTGCTGTGAAAAAAGACAATATTCTTGTTCGATCTTTCAAAGATGGCAAATTGTAAGTATAATTCACTAGAGGTGAAAAATATGCTGTTTTTCCAAGTTAGGATAGTAAATGATAATTATTTCCAGTGACCTTATGCTTTTACTTTTCATCATACAGAATGTTTGGAAGTATGATCGTTTTTCACATCATCATTTAAGTGATCTTACAGTTTGCCTTATTTATTTCTGTTTTTTCTAAACTCCGAATTTGTCAATATTTGCCTGTATAGTATAGTAGCTGGTGATTTGTTCAGGCACATTTAGGTATACCTACTGTATCTAAGACTTGATCACTTTATTTATTGATGTATTTACTGTTCTAGAATATTTAATTGGGTCCTAATATTTTTAGGTGTAATGGTTATACTGATGGCCTCTTGTGTAACATTCGACTTGTCTAGGAGCCTGAGGAATAAAATGGGTTACTACAAGTGTATGTTAAGTGTTCAAGTGATTTATCATATAGAACTTTTTTGGAACTGAGTTAGGAATTTCTATGTTTTTTTTTTTTTTTTTAAAGAATTATGTGACTAGAAAAGTTGTGTATTTTATACTTTCCTTGTTCTGTGTTTATACCCTGAAAGGTTCATCACATTTTAAGATTGGTGTTTGGGTTTTCAGGTTCTGAAAAGTGACTTTTGAAAACAATTTATGCAATCCACTTTAACAAAACAGAAGTAGTCAGGAATTTGAATATTGAAACTGAATACTGGTTCAATGGTATTAGGAAATTATTCATTTTTAAACGTGTAGTATGGTATTGATTATGATTTTTAAAAAGAATTTTCTTTTAAAGCTCCTATGAAGTATATCATAAATCAAATTATATAGTATCTGGGAATTGCTTCTAAGTAACCCACATTGGGTGGGAGGAAGTAGGTAGGTGTATAAGTGAAAGAGTGACTATGACTTTATGATTATTATAGGTGAATAATGGGTATATGGCGGTTCATTGTGCTATTCTCTTTTGTATATATTTGTAATTTTTAAAATTAAAAACAGGCAGGCTGAAAAATGTATTTGGGATAGTTTTGTAGCTTCTGTAGATTGATACAAACCAAATGCAGAGGAGCTGAGTGATACTGATGATTTATGATTGTAAAATAGGAGATGTATGTGATACATATGATAGAAATTCTCCCAGTTGCTTACATCTGACTCCCTTCCTCCTCATGATTGGGAAGTTCCATAAAAGACTTTAAGTTATATATTGAAAGTTTGGTTGTGAGCCTAGAACCCAGTTTGAAAATAATTCTTAAAAGAACATTTATATTATAAACAAGTACATTTTCTTCCAATCGTAAATTTAGTAATTTCTTGTGATTATTCCCAGACAATGGCAAATTCCTACTATTTGACTTCTTTCTTACTGGATTGATCCTGCTATCCAACTATTTTCATTTACTGTTATTCTCATTAGCCTCCCTGTTTGCAGTATTACATTTAGTCAGGGACTTTGATATTTGAGAATATCTTGTTTGTATAACACTCTCAAGGTGGGATCCTTCTGTAGATGATGACCTATTTCAACATCCTGCCTAACATTTTATTTGGGAATTGCAACACTGTGCAATCACTTTCATTGTAAATGTAATGTTTTCATATTTTTAACATCTTTTTGTGGTGTGTAATTCAGCTATTAATTTCTGTTATGTTTTTGTGGCTTTTTTTCCCTTTAAAATTAAAAAAACTAACGTAGTACTTCAGTGCCAAGAAAGGATGTCCATGAAATTACTAGTGACTCTGCACCAAAGCCTGATGCTATATTAAAACAAGGTAAGGATAATCTTGGAATCATTTATGGTTAATTTAACAACTGCTGAAGTGTTTTTGAAGCTGAAATTTCCTTTTGCTCTTTAAAAACTATATTTTTGGAGTGTCTGGGTGGCTCAGTCGGTTGAGTGTCCGATTTCGGCTCAGGCCATGATCTCATGGTTTGTGACTTCGAGCTCCACATCAGGCTCTGTGCTGACAGCTGAGAGCCTGGAGCCTGCTTCAGATTTTGTGTTTCCCTCTCTCTCTGTCCCTCCCCTGCTCGCATGCTCTCTCTCTCTCAAAAATCAATAAACACAGGTAAATAAATAAATAATATATTTTTTTATGTTTCTGTCTTTGAAGTTATAGTTGGTTCTGCGTGAATTATGCTTTTGTAAACCCACATGTCTTTTGTTATTGTAGGGTTTCATTTTCTTTCTTAGCTTATAATCAGGGGCAGTAATCAAAAAGTGGGAAAGAACTAGGTTATCAGCCAATTACTATAGCCTTTCTTTTGCCTAGTAAATAAAATTAGTTCTTAAGGATGGTAGAAACAGAAATCAAAAGTAATTTTGATTTGGCTTTTCTCATAACAATAGTTATATTTTATTGAGGAATATACCATAATTGTATTTTTTACTTGTTCTTTGGCTTTGTAAATAACATTATTTTCCTTTCACCCATGTTCATCAACTCAAATAGTATGCTATGTAGACTGGGTAAAATCACTAAGAATTTGTAGTTTAGAATTTATTTCCATGTAGTAGAAACTGAAAATAACTGTGTAGCTAATTTTAGTTTAAGCTAATTATCACTTTGATTGTAATTCAGGTTTAACTAGAAATGAAGCTAATGTGTTTAGAGTATATCTTCAGCTATTGTATGTTCATTACAGTGGCTCTGTGCTTGATGTATCATGCTGATTCTTAGTCATTTGTTGGACAAATGATCAGAAATGTACCAGTCTTAAGGTTGTTTTTACTAGGCATGTTTAATTTTTGTGTAAAAGAAGAAAACTTTTTACTTTGTATTGTTTGAACCTAAGTCACCGTCCGTAGCAGCAGTTTGCCGTCTGTAAAATGGGTGCCTGGTGCGTAGGATGGTTGAGTTACTACAGTGCACAGTCCCTGGCACATAGCAGACACTTCACAAATTTCAGTGGCATTACCACAGTAGTTTTGATTTTTTTAATTTTGTTTAATATATTATTAGACAAATCAGTTGTCTTAATTTCTCCAGTTCATATAGCTTATGGTCCTCTTTACAGCCTTTGATCAGGCACTTGAATTTCACAAAAGTAGAACTATTCCTGCTAACTGGAAGACTGAACTGAAAGAAGATAGTTCTAGCAGTGAAGCAGAGGAAGAAGAAGAGGAGGAAGATGATGAAAAAGAAAAGGAGGATAATAGCAGTGAAGAAGAGGTAAGTAAAAACAGTGGGGGGGGCGCCTGGGTGGCTTAGTCGGTTAAGTGTCCGACTTTCGCTTAGGTCACGATCTCGTGGTTCGTGGGTTCGCGCCCCGTGTCAGGCTCTGTGCTGACTGCCGGCTCAGAGCCTGGAGCCTGTTTCAGTCTGTGACTCCCTCTCTCTCTGACCCTCCCCTGCTCACGCTGTCTCTCTCTCTCCCCTAGAAATAAATAAAACATTAAAAAAAAACAACAACAACAGTGGATATCCTTTAAAATTAAAAGTAGCACTTGGGTTTCCTTTGTGAGTTAGGATTTGGCATAAAGTCATCAATCACTTAAGTGTTTTTAGTATTGGAGATATTTCATAATAAACCTGTACTTGTGATATCCACCATAACCAGGCAGTTCACTTGCTTCCTTAAAATAGAAACATAGTCTTGTGAAATTGAAAATACTAAATATAGTTATTTCAGCAACCTCAAAAATATTTCTTAATCATGCTGTGCTTTTGGTTTAATGAGATAGTAAGGGAAATACCCACCTAATGTAACAAAGCTCTACTTTCATGTGCTTTTTCATCATTGTGTGGACCACTGTCAACTCATACAATATTTTCATCTGCATTTTTACTGAAATACCTAGAGAAGTATAAAATATGTCTTCCATCTAGCATTCAAAGAATAATCAGCAAAAAAGGATTAATATCCCTGATTCAGAGAATGTTAAATAATTATATCTAACAAATGAGTGGATAGTTATGATTAGATCATAAATAAGTCATATGTGACATATGGATCAAGGAAGTAAAGTTTTAGATTTTATTGTAACTGATACTTTAAGTCTAGCAGTGATAAGTATCAACAAAAGATGCCTAGTGACATTGTACCACTGTACTCTTCAGTGGTTTGTTGAACGATTTCATAATAGTTACTGGTGAATGGTGCAGGTAGTGAAGACTGTATGTTTGACCTTGAAGTGAATTGGAGTGAATCTTTTCAGGAAACTAACTAAGTTAATCTCAGTGTGTAATATTTTAGGTAAGTTTTGAGTTTCTGCCATTTAATTATAATAAACAACGATTCATGAAATAGGATTGTTTTAGAGCTTGTGTTTTATGACCTAGTGATCTATGATGACAGTGTGTAGTGTAAAAGTTTCTCAGCTTCAGTCTTCTCCCCCTCCCGCTTTCTGTTTAAAATGCGAAAATGAACAAGCCATCCTTTGCTTAAAACTTCTCCAGTAGCTTCTTAGCACCCTAAAAGTCAACCTTCACTTACAGAACTTCTTTTACAACCCAGCCCTGCTTTTTTTTTTTTTTTTTTTTTTTTTAAACCACTTCTCTTGGTATACCTTGCCACTTTGAACTTGATGCTATGGCAGTATTAAATTACAATACACTGCTTCTTCTCAGCCTTTACACATACCAATACTTCTGTCTACAGTGCTCTTCCCTTTCCTCCACCAGTTAACCTGTCAAACTCCTGTTCAGCTTTCAAAACCCTACTAACAGGACACCTCCGTAAAGGAAACCTGTGATATATCACCTCCCTCATCTCAGGAAAGTTAATTGGTCCATTTGCTAACCTGCTACCTTTCCTTGTGCACATTTTTATCATTTATACATACATACACGTGCATGTGTGCATACATGCATGCACGCACTTATTGTCAGTTTTCTCCCCTGTAAGCTGCTCAGGGGTTTGGGGCCCTGTGTTACTTGTGCTCATACTCAGAATGTCTCATGATGTGTAACTTGTAAATAAATGATGATCAATAAATATTAGTTACTAAAATTTTTATTGCTTAGATTTGTGTCTTAGAAATGTTTTTGTAAAAGCAAATCTGGGTTCCAGTTTAAACATTTTCTTTTAAGTTAAATACAAACTTCACTAAATTTTGTGACAGTAATAAATATGGCAGTTTATGAAAGTCAAATATTGTATCAGGGTACATTACAGATAATATCTAGAAAGTAGATTTCCTTAGATTTATATCTGACTACCTTACCAAAACCCACCTTCTGTGGACCATGTTGAAACTGAGAAGTGTAGCTTTTTATATAAACAAATTAATAATTGCCATTTATTCTTCTCTGCTCAACTAGCAAACCTAATAGTTTATCAACATGGATTTTGCTTCTTGTTTTTAACTTGTCTTCCTTTGCTCTGCTGGCTCTTCAAATAAAGAGGCAAATGTCAAAACAATGGCATTAGACACATGATTTTTAAAATTAAAATGGTATATTTAGATTTATTGAGACTCTCAGTTGAAAACTATGCTCTCAAATTTTACTGTCAGAAATACTTTGGTTTCAGCAAGAGTGACTGTAAGTCCTAGGTGTATATTTGGAATCACTCTCTCTGCGGTTACTCCTGATCATGTTCTCTAGTGGCAGGCTCCATCGCTTATTTTTCTTGTATTTGATTCAGCACCTAGCACAGTGCCTACACTCACTGGTGCTCGCTAAATGATTTGTTGAATGGATGAAAGTCACTGAATTGATGAGTTCCTCCATCTCACCTACTACCCTGCTCCTTGCAGGTCGCTTCAGGACCAGCTCCCTACTGCCTCAGCCCCTGGCCACAGCAGCAAGAAGCTAGTCCCTCCCTTGTAATTGATAAATCGGGGAACTATTTTATTACTTGAAGATTTCCCTAAGTCTGAATCTTCAGGTATTGTAGATCAAGTTTGTTCCCCACTTTACTGATTTTATAAGCTTGAAGTGCTACACAGTGGGGCTGTATATAATGAAGAATACTTGGAGTTACAGCTAATGGGACCCACACGTGTATAGTTCTGGAGGAGCAACAAGATAGTCTGTTTTGATGTGAAACCCTGACCCAATTTAATATAAGTGAGAGTAGGTCTTCTTGAGCCTGTGGCCCTGATTTAAAGACTAGACATGGTAAAAAGCTCATGAACCATCTTGCTAGTTTTATTTCTTATATGAGAATTTACATTTGGGATAATCACTGTTGAGATAACTTTTAAGGCATATTCCTTTGGAAAGCATAAAATCTCTAGACTTGGCCTGGTTTTGAACAGCTTAGTGTTAAGTAATTTTTACTTGATAAAAAAAACCTTTGAAATATTTTAGTGAAAATGAGTCTTTGCTCTTGGTAGGAAATCTTGTATTACTAAAATGCTTAATTGAGGAAAATAATATTCTGTTCTTCTGTGACTAAAATTAGGAAGAAATAGAACCATTTCCAGAAGAAAGGGAGAACTTTCTTCAGCAGTTGTACAAGTTTATGGAGGATAGAGGTGAGTTTTTTTCATTAATGATTATTGTTATATAGGTATCACATAGATAATTAATACTTTAAAAATAATAATTCTGTTCATTAAGCTCATGTCACTAGTATTCATGGCTATCTTACTGACTACCAGTCACCAGCACCTGGCATATAGTACATGGGATGAGGAATTTGACATTATTTTGATGGATATTATGGCCATGGACCCATCTGGCCTATATTCTGTCCTCCTATCTGCCCATCCATCCATGGATTCCCAAAGAACTCTTAATACTAGGGAGCAGTAGCAGAAAGGGAATGATAGTACCATTTTATTTGTGCCTATATAGATGCCTCTAGTAAAAAGCCTTCCTCTCTAGAATCACTGTTTGATATACCTTGGATGTGTATGTGGTGTGTTTGTGTATGTGTGCATGTGAGTGAGAGAGAGGGAATGAGGGAAACACCATATTCCAAGATGGGCCACAAGTCTCGTGACCCAGCCACACATAAGAAGTAGAGAACTGAACTGAACCATCCAAAGCAACTTAGACATAGAGAAATTGGTAGAGTCTCAGGGTGAGCCGTGGCTTAGCCTTTTGAATCTGTCTGATGATGTTAAAGAAATACAAGAATCGAGGGAAAGAGGAAGGGATGCTGACCTTTCGTTTTTGGTAGTGACCTTGTCCTTTGTTAAATGTGGCCTTGTCACTCTCTTGCTTATCTGCTGTTCAGAGTATATACTGTGTCCTTTCCTGGGAGGATACTAGTAACGGAGTGGCAAGAGACAGAAGGCTTTCTAGCTTGAGGAGAAAGACAAGATGAATGAATAATATTTGGAAGTGACAGTGTACTCTGGGAATTATTTGGGGGTAATTAATATTTTTTAAATTCTCATTTGTATTGCTGATAAGTAGAAGTTGGCTCTGTATTTTGCTCTCATAAGTGATAGTGACTGTGTAATATAATTATCTTTATTGTTTGATATAAAATGTCCTTGCTTTATTTATTATTTTTTTGTATGAGTGGAGGCTTGGCCTAAGAAAGGAGACGATTTCTTAGGCTTTTGTATTAGACAGATAAAAAAGTGAAGGAATGTCTGGGTGGCTCCATTGGTTGAGTGTCTGACTCTTGATTTTGGCTCAGGTCATGATCTCGCAGTTGGTGAGATCTTACCCCACATTGAGCTCTGCGCTGACAGTGCAGAGCCTGCTTGGGCTTCTCTCTCTCCCTTTCTTTCTCCCTCTACCCTGCTCGTGAGCATGCTTTCTCTATCAAAATAAATTTTAAAAACTTAAAAAAATTTTTTGTTGCTGATATTTTATTTTGGTTTATTTTTTATTTATTCTTTGCTCTTATCAAGGAAATGAAAATGGAGTGAAGTCATGTAAGGTTTCAAAAATCTGGTATGAGAAATTTTTAAAAATGAAATGAGCTTAAGTAGTAAACATGTTTTTGATTATTAACAAGGGATTTTTCCCTCATATATATATATTATATATGGAATATATATATATACACACACACACCTTACACTATATATATTCAGTGTAAAATCTGAATCTTTTGTAATTTCAAACAAAAAATGTAGCATGGTTATAATATATTTTGTTTTCTTTAATAGGCACACCTATTAACAAACGGCCTGTACTTGGATATCGAAATTTGAACCTCTTTAAGTTATTCAGACTTGTACACAAGCTTGGAGGATTTGATAATGTAAGTATTACAGTCAGAAGTGAAACATGTTTTTCATACAACATGTTTTCTTATTTAAAAATTACCTAAATTGTTTACTAATAAAAACCTAATAGTAGAAGGAAAAGAAGATGGGAAGCACAAGTTAGAAACAGCTAGCTTCCTCAACCAAATTTAAATTTAAAGAGGTTTTCAAACGAGCTTCCTGATTTACTATTAAGTTTGTCAAACTTTGATATACCATCTTTGTATGTCTGAGTCACAGCACAACCATATTAGTAGAAGTTCTTCCTCAGTCTCTTTTCCACTACACTGTAAGGTCCTTGAGAGTAGGAATCTCTTAATATTCTTTATGTGCTTAATGCAGAAAAATCTTTGTTGAACTGAAGAAATTATCTTAAGGTTGCCATGATGTATAGTGTCCATACAATTAAGATTATTCTGAGGGGGGGAGTATTCTGTAGAATAAAATGCTTTACTAAGATCCTTAGAACTACTTTGATTTATTAAACTTACAGATTTTATGGAAATGAATACATTACTTAAAAAATTTGGGGGCGCCTGGGTGGCTCTGTCGGTTAAGCATCCGACTTCAGCTCAGGTCATGATCTCACGGTTCGTGGGTTAGAGCCCCGCGTTGTGCTCTGTGCTGACAGCTAGTTCAGAGCCTGGAGCCTGTTTCAGATTCTGTGTCTCCCTCTCTCTCTGACCCTCCCCTGCTCATGCTGTCTCTCTCTCTCCCCCACACACACAAATAAATTAAAAAAAAAAAATTCAAAAAATTTTATCTGTGTCTCTTCATTGTAAATTTTGATTTAGAAACCTGAACAGGGTTAATTAAAAAATCAAGTGGTCTAATGTTTCAACGTTTGTAATTTTCTGAGATATTAGAATACTAAAACTTACTTTAAAAGATTGTTGTAAGCCAAATTTTTTTATTTAGAATTTATTAAGCTAGATGTTTTTCATTCCTTTGAGACTAAAACCAGCACATATAAACATATATTTCTATATGCCGCATTAATCAAGATTTTATTATAGTCCCACCTTTTAATTTGGTAGTTTTCATTTTCCTTTGTCTCCTAGATTGAAAGTGGAGCTGTTTGGAAACAAGTCTACCAGGATCTTGGAATCCCTGTCTTAAATTCAGCAGCAGGATACAACGTTAAATGTGCTTATAAAAAGTAAGTCAGTGTACTTGATATACTGACATTCAATATTTTACCTAGAAATTAGGTTAGAATTGACTGGATAACTGAGGCTAGTATTTCTTCTAAGAAGAAATCATGTATTTGTACTAATCATTCTATAATAGCATGTTCTACAGTATTTTCTATGAATACTGGATCTATGAGATGTTCTCTAAAGAAAGTTTTTGTGATCAAGTAAATTTGGAAAGTACTGTGTAGAGGTTAAAAACCTCTTTTTAAAGTGTTAAAAAAGTCAAGGATTGAACTCTGGTCCTGCCTGTTACTAGATTTTGTGCCCCTTGGACCATGTATTTTTCTCTTAAGCTTCAGTCTCCTCATTTGTAAAATGGGATAATACTTGCCTCGTAGGATTACTCTGATGATTAAATGAGATGTCATATGAACTAAGAGGAGTAGTCCTTAGCATATCAGAGAAGTGCTCATGGGGTACCTGGGTGGCTCAGTCGGTTCAGCATCTGACTCTTGATTTTGACTCAGGTCATGATCTCATGATTCTTGAGGTCGAGCCCCATGTTGGGCTCTGCGCTGGACAGCACAGAGCCTGCTTGGGATTCCCTCTCTCTCTCTCTCTCTCTCTCTCTCTCTCTCTCTCTGTCTCTCTCTTTCTCTCACTTCCTCTCTCAAAGTAAATAAATTTAAAAGTGCTCAAAAAATTGATGCTAGTTACTAATCCTTTAATAGCAGTTGTTGTTATAGTTACTATATTTAAAATACTATCTTTTTACCTTTAGCATGGTTTTTTTAGTGACTTTCTTTTTTTTTGAAAAATGTTTCTATTTGGGTTAAAGAAATTGGGAGGAACTAACCTAGAGTAAATTAGAATATTAATATGACTCAATATTTGAGAACTTTAAATAAACACCTTTTAAAAACTACCACTCTATAATAATATTTTGAAATATTTTCCCAAATGTAATTTCTCTTTATGTTTCCAGATATTTATATGGTTTTGAGGAGTACTGTAGGTCGGCCAATATTGAATTTCAGATGGCATTGCCAGAGAAGGTTGTTAACAAGCCATGTAAGGAGTGTGAAAATGTAAAAGAAATCAAAGTTAAGGAAGAAAATGAACCAGAAATCAAAGAAATAAAGATTGAAGAAGAGGAGAATATAATACCAAAAGAAGAAAAGCCTACTGATGATGATACTGAAAGAAAGGAAAATATTAAACCCTCTCTGGTAAATCAGATACTGTTAATAGTTCTGTGCCCTCTTTAATACATTGTCTACACCATCTGTAAAGGTTCCATGGTTATTGTAAAATGTTATACTTAATTTTTTGAGCATTTTCCTCATTAAATGCTGTTTTTGTATTTAAAATAGTTGTTAGCTATTTTTGCTTAGTGTGTTATGGCAGGAGTTTCTTAAAATAGCTAATGCGTTTCTCAGGATTGGTTGGTACCGCCTTTTGCTAACAGTTAGATCATGGAATTAGGTTGACAGTTTTTACTTTTGTTGGTTTAGTTCCTCTGATTTTTTCCTAGGGAAGTAAAAAGAATTTATTAGAATCTATACCTACACAGTCTGATCAGGAAAAAGAAGTTAACATGAAAAAAACAGAAGAAAATGAGAATCTGGAGGACAAAGATGAGGAGACAAGTGGGGTAGACGAATCCCTCAGCGTAAAGGTAGAAGCTGAAGAAGAAAAAGCCAAATCTGGGTAAGAAATTTGTTTTTGGTTAAGATGCATTTTTTGGCTGAATGAATTCTTGTAATTTGCTCTTTGAATGTGTGTGTTTGAAGCTAATTTGACAAAATATAGAGTAATTGAGTGATTTGCATTTAGATGTAAGGGCCATTTGGCTCCTTCAGAGACCCTACTAATGCAAATTTGTAGCAAAAGGTCATGTTTTTGATCCATTCTTCTTGCTCTCATCATGGAAATGTATGAAATTGTGAGCTAGCAAAAAAGCATTTCTTACTACATTAAGCTCTGCTGAATAACCAGATAATAGAAATTTGGGAGGATGGCTTTCTGTAATGTTTTATAGATGGTATGTTGGCTCTAGATTTTAAGAGTTGTGTTAATTTCTTAAGCAAAACATAAGAATGGAAAAGTGCTAATAATTAGTTTTCACAAGGCCAGGATTGTTACATTGTGTTTACTGTGACAGTAGTAATTCCTCATTTTGGTCAGTTTGGAATGATGAACTATTTATTCAGCAATGTAATTTATGCTCTGCCAGTGGACCCCTGGTGTTTGTAGATGATCTTTAGCATCTAGTCTTATCTCTGAGGTTTAAAAAACCCCTACACATCCCCATTGTTAATGGTCCTTTTAAATCAGTACAACCAAATGTTTTTGATCATTTTAGTGTTTTTCTGAAATTCGGCCGCAACATGCACATAGGCAGGGAAGGGAAGCAAAATATGCTTTTGCAAATTTAGGGAAAGGTGTTTGTTTCGTCTACTTTCTTATATTTCTTTGTGTACAAATGTCTATATCAAGTACTCATTACTGCTGTTGGTGATTATTTCAGTTATTAAGAAACTTAGTAACTACTTAGTTTTTGCCTAAAATCTTTTGATCGTTTTAGTGTCCTCTGAAATTTTGGCTGCAGCATGCAGATAAACATGGAAGGAGAAACCTGGATTTAGATGAATACGGTCTGAGTGTTTCCTCATTATACTTGGTTATAGTCCTGTGTGCACGTGTATATTTCAAGCACTCCTTGCTGCTGCTGGAGACTGTTTCAACTCTTAAGAAAACTTAGTAAGGGTTCAGCTTTTGTCTAAAAATCTGATCTTTAAATCTGCATATATTTCTGGAATATCTGCTGTGTGGGAGGCATTGTGATAAGCCTGTGTTTTCTCTTTGTCAATAATTATCTTAATTTTTCAAGGTGGTATTTCAGTTTATTTTATAGAGTAAACCACATATTGTAGGTGTTTAAAAATTCTTCAACTATGTAGCTTTTTAATTTACTACACATATTTATAAAATTTGGTAGTGTTATGTGTTGGGAATGTCCAAGATTGATTTCTGAGTTTTATTAGATAAGTGCAGTAGAAAATTTGATAGTTTTATAAAGAATCGTATGTATTTCTCTAACATATAAACCTTTTCTAAGTAATTAGCTACTATCAGGAATTTTCCATGTCCTTTTTTCATCATCTAGGTATAGGAGATTAAATAGGTTGATTTAGGTAAAATGCCTTGTTCAATGCCTGGCCCATAGTATTAACATGTTAAAGTTTTGTGTGTGTTTGTTTGTTTGTTTGTTTTTAATTTGTTCCGTTGTAAGGAATGTGACCTCGAACTGGGAAAATTTGGTATTTGTGAATTCAGACGAAAAATACTGATACATTTGTTTTCCCAAAATATAGTTCTTTAGAAGAGAAGTAACAAAGTGTGTGTGTGTGTGTGTGTGTGTGTGTGTGTGTGTGTGTGTGAGTGAGAGAGAGAGAGATCCACATCAACTTAATTTTTAAAAATCTATATGCTGATTACGTTTTATACTTCCAGAAGGTATCATTGTTGGCATTCTATGTTCTGTCTGATTTAGTGCGTTTACCTTTGATTTTGCCAATGAATTAATGGAGAAAGGAGTAGAATATTTTCATTTGGCTGATAGCAATTGTGTTGTTTGCTTCTTTATACTTTAGTACGGTTTTTAAGTGTTTTTCATTTGGTTTGGTGTCTGAGATTGATACTCAATGTGAAACTTTTATTTTTAATTTTTGATTACTTTATTAATAAAGAGTATTAGAGGTTTATTCCAGATAAAATTAAAGACTGCACTAAAGTAGGATTGTGCTTGTTCTTATTGGCATTTACTAGTTGTGCTCAGAGCGTTGTGTAAGACACAAGTTAGAAGTTGTTTTCATTTAAAAAATCTTAGACTTTTTATTCTGTATTTCTCTTTTCTCTGATATGGTCATTCTAAGGTACATAATAAATATCTTTGGTGCATAATAGATTTCTTCTTTTGTTGTGGCCACTGGAATAGACCTCCTTTTCTCCCTGATACACAGAAATACAAGCTTATGAGTTAAACAAGGAATAGTCTTTCCAAAAGATGTCTTAAGTGTTTTAATTTTTTAAATATATATAAACACTTATTTAAGGTTGTTAATAATAGTTTATCATCCATAATACCCTCTCTGGCAATTTCCTAGATATTTTAGCCTTACTAATTATCATTTCTTCATTAGACACATGTTCAGTATTTTTAATAATAGAGTTCTAGATTTTTATCTCAGTTTATAGCTGGTTTTATTTAGGTCTTAATTTTTAAGTACCCATTCATTTGAATATAAAGGAGTCTTTAAAAATAAAAATAATTCTTGAGATTCTGTGGACTTTGTGATGTATTTCAGAGAAAACTGATGCATTTGTTACTTTTGTAAACTTACACTTAATTTCACAAGACTATTAGGCTTCCCTTCATCCCTCCTTCCTATATAGAAGGAAAGAGGTAGGAGAGTAAAAAACCATTTTAATGTTGCTTGTATTACTATAGATTGTTTCTGTTGCTTACATAATTGCATAATTAGGAATGATAAAATATGTTATTGCTAAAAAGGTTGCATATAATATTATAAAATATTATCAGTGAAGAAGGCCTTTTTATATAAACATTACATTCATTAACTTTTAAAGCTTAATTACTTGTCATGTGGTTTCTATTTTATGATCTTTATTCATTTGTCAGCTCTAAAGTGATGGATTCTTTTTGAGAGAAAACTGTTGTAATAAATATAGTTTTTATCCTGCACAGCAGATAAAGACTTGGGACTAAGTAAAGTTGAATTTCATATTGAAGTCTTTTAAAAAATAAATCTACTGTTTGGAAGATTTTCTCCCAACTTGTTTAATACAGATTTGTGGTTAATATAAAATGAATATGAATGCTCAGTTTTAAAAAGTGCACGACATTGAGAAGATTGAAGTGGTTGCATTGCTGCTTCTAGAATGATTTGACTTTTAGTTTCGTATTACTTGGACTTGGCCTCTCGTATACTTATTTCATTGGAACTTCAAAGTTGAGAGAATTTGTAAAAAGACTTTAAGTAAATACATAGTAAAGAAAGCAGACGTTGTAGCAGAGTTTAGCAGAATAGAAAGAAAAAATGATGAGATATTGATGTGAAGTTAGTCAGATTTTCCCGTGAAAGGTAAAATCATATTTCAGTTAAGATAACATTTGAAATTCTGATTGGAACACCTTTTGAACTCCATAAGACTAGCTGTTGGCTAGTGAAAGTTTTTGCTTTAAACACCCCAGGGCTGGAAATATTTGAATAAAAAGTACTTTTTAGTCTGGAAATGGCTATGAGGTATAAATGATTTTTGTTTTTGTCAACATTTCTGTGTAAAACACTTTCGTAATAAAACATGAAAAAGTTGTTAAGGTCGACCTTAATAGTTTCTTATACAACTTCTCTTCTTCTGGCTGTTGGAAATTTTCTTTTTTCTGCATTTTTCAATCTTCATTTCCTCTAAATGTATTTCTCTATAACCATGGTCCTCTTAATACAGTTTTAGTTTTTTATGTTACATTGCAACTCAGAATTTCATGCACATGGAACCTGCCATTCCCGGAGCAGTCACAGCCACGATTTTTATCAATTTATGTGGTTTGGAACTGAAAAGCTTATGAAGTATCTTTTATTAACTGCAATTTTTTAAACCTTTCAAGAGATGAAACGAATAAAGAGGAAGATGAAGATGATGAAGAAGCAGAAGAGGAGGAGGAGGAGGAGGAAGAGGATGAAGAGGATGATGACAACGATGAGGACGAGGAGTTTGAATGCTATCCACCAGGCATGAAAGTCCAAGTGCGGTATGGACGAGGGAAAAATCAAAAAATGTATGAAGCTAGTATTAAAGATTCTGATGTCGAAGGTGGAGAGGTCCTTTACTTGGTGCATTACTGCGGATGGAATGTGAGGTAACTTGAGTTTTAGCTAGTGATTACTACCTAAAAACACTTCTAAAATAATTTTCTATTTTAAAATCTAATTGACGAATTATAGACTTATCAGTACTCTGATTGAGGTCGTAGTACCATATACAAAGTTTGTAGATTTCAACATGTAAATACCTCGCTTAGTGACTTCCTACTTACTGTTTTGAATACTTAGAAGATATCCTTAGGGTCTAGAGAACTGATACCTATACAGTTGACTTTAATGTTACACATGTAGATTAATAGGGGCAACATTATTGGTGAAATTGGTAGAAAAATATATATTTTTTTAACTTATTTAAGTAGAAAAATCTTTTTTAAAGTTAAAAGAGTTTTGAGCTTCTTGATGTCTATGAGTTAATTACCAGGCTTCTTTCTGTCTCACATTTTCAGCCACATTGCCACAATAACCTCTTCTTTGTAATCTTAAGTCGTCACGTGTCTTTCCTTCAGGAGGCAGGGATTTTAAAGTCATGATTTCTTAAGAAGCCTTAGCCATTTTAAGAGGGACTTTATCTCTTCATTAACAGCTCTTACATTATAGTCTTGTTCAGAAGCCTCAGAAATGTATTTGTATATTTGAGACGATATGATGGAAACGTAATAAGCAAGTGTGCTTGACTAAACTAGGGTGCGCTTTCTGACCATTGCTAACCCAAGGGATGAAAGCCAAGACTAAGGTTTGATGTTCAGTGACTTCACTTCTTTTCTTATACAAGTTTTCTTTGGTTCATCCAGAGAAATTTTGTGTTTGAATTTTGTCCAAAATTGGCAAGTCTGTTTTAGGATCTGATCATTTAGATCATCTTCTAAGAAAAACTAAATTCATTTTGGAATATTTGATACTGTATTTGAAATACAACTTATGATAGGGTTGTTGCCCTTGAAGAATTCACCATAGAAGTTTTAAATGGTGGTTTCATGGTGTGCAAAGTATCTTCAAGGAGGAATATAGTTGCCATGCTTTTTATTTAAGTTGTATTCTGTGATTTGGAAAGTTGTTAAGAAAACATCATATTGAATTCTGTTTCTTAAAAAACTATAATAGCCTCTGTTTCTAAAAAGTACATTTTGTGTTGTCCTATTGTGGCAGTAGAAAGCTCTAGAAGCCTGTCTAATCTGATTACCTTTCTTAGAGAAAAGTGTAAATCTGATCCATTCTGAAGCTTGGAAGAAAATAATAATTTAAGTCATAAGGAAATGTTGAGAAGTTTTGTTTGGGACTCATTCTTCGTTATTTCTAACCAGCAAGTTTGGAATTTTAAGAATACTATTAATCAGTGTTGTCCCGTAACAAGCTTTTCCAGATAATCAGTTTTAACACCACGTGTAGTTTATCCTTTTGTCTATTGGCTCTTATGCTCTCTCTGTGGTGCATGATTTTCCTCACCTGAAGGACTGGTGATCATTAATAGATCATGTTCAAAGGAAGATACTGGAGATCTCAAATACAGCTGCTGTAAGAATATTTTGCCCAGTTTTTGACATTTAATCATTTTGATCTTACTAAATGATCTTATTAATATAAATGTCGAGGTAGTTCCATTTATGCCTAGAATGTACATGTTGAATATGTTAGTTTAAAATTAGGAAGGAAAAATTGAATCAGGAAAAATTAATAATTACTGAGTAATGCTCACAAGAGAGATAAGAGCCACATCATCTTTTACCTCCCCTCCTCTTTCAGTTCTTCTGTCCTTAATTATTTTGCTAGTGTATATAATGAGGCAGTTTTTCTAGTGGCCTTTATTAAATGCTTTATATTTTGTGATAGATAAAACTTGCATCATATCAGGGCTTGATTATTTTCTATAGTTTGATTAAACAGAGAAGAGGCTTAGTTAAGTGTGAGAATTGAGACATTCATACAATTATTCTGCAAGTAGGACACAGCTTTCTGTTTGTTTAAGAAAAGACTGAGTGAAGGAAAGAGTCCTCTTTCCATAGGAACACTTGGATTTTAGAGGCCAGAAACAGAATGTCAGTAATTTAGCTTTGAAATTGGTGGGGGTTGGGGATGGTAAGGGAAGACTTTAAATTGAGACCTTCAAGTTTTTAATAATATAGAAAAGAAAATGAGACCTAGATCAACAAGACAAGCTTATGTCAATGAGAAGGATGCCGTCTGCTCCTCCACACCTCAAGTGTTTGTGTGGTCTGAACTTTCAAAAGAAGAAAACTAACCAACTTGATGAAGACCTGTAGAGTGGATCTCGTCATACTCCAGCAGCATAGAGAAAGCTGTTCTTCCGTAGATTAGCAGTTAATTTTCTTACAGTCAGTTTAATAGCATTCCTATTTCTCTTCTGCAGTAATAAGCAGAATCTCTTATTGATGAATAAGCAATAATTATGATTTTGCTGCTCCTGCATGTCTGAAGCTAATCTAATGAGGACTACAACAAATCCTCATCGGTTCTCCAACTATGCTCCTGTTATTTCGGGGATCTTCAGCTTGATCTTTGAATTTACACTTATGAGATATGAAATTAGACATGAAGATTTATGCATGAAGGTTTATGAAAATAGTTTTATCTTCAGTGGCAGTCATTCATTACTGTAGCCATTTAGGAAACTTTATATGGAGCTGTTTATGTGAGTTTTGTTTGCTCTGAAAGGTCACTTTCCAGTAAACAAATTTTTCTTAAGGAAAATAAGAGTATCTTAGTTTAAAAAATACTATTTTTCTGGTAATTTCTGCATTTTTCCTTTTTTCTAAAATGCTGTGTAAACCTTTATAATAGCATAATTTTCACTTGTACCCTTCTTTCACAATTGAAAAGTGTTAATTTTTTGTTACACAAAAGGATAGTGTTTGGGCCAATTTATTCTTTAGTACCACAACGAAAAGAAATGACACATTTTTACAGGCTTACATCAGATTTACTGGAAATAGCTAGAACTCTGGATCTTAAACCACATAATGGCTTATAAATGGCATAATACTGCTACAGAATTTGTCCGATGTGTGACAATATAAAAATATTGTCTAACACAGTAGACTTCACTAGGTTGCCATGTGCTTGGAGGAAGTCAGCGCTTCTTTATGAATTGTTTTTGACTCTTCTAAAAATACCATCCAATCTAGAAAACTGGAGAAATCTATAAAAGTAGAAAGACAACTAGTAATATTGTTCTATGTTCTCTTTTAGTCTTTTAAAAGACTTTATACATTTTTAAAAATTATAGTCACCCTTCAGTAATTTTTCATAGTAGGCTTTCTGTTTTCTCTTAGTGATGTTAGTATTTTATAGAAGTTTTTAGTATCATTAGCTAATCGATCCCTTTCATTCTCAAGTTTCTAAGTCATGCCATAAACGTCAGATTGATTTTTGAAAATAAAGTTGCACTTTGAAATTCAGCTGCTATAATCTCTGTTGTGTGTGTTGGGCTTATCTTTGTTCATTTACACAGCCAAGGGTGTTAACAGCTTTCTGGACGACTTGGCTTGGGATTTAAAATACATCAATATATTATTATGTATTGAAGCTGATTTGTTTTTTCTCCATTTCCAGTTTGGCTTTCAATAATAAAGGGGTTGGGAATTTGGTTAGAGAAATTTTTTTTTATATTGAGCCTCATCAACTACATTAAAAGGACACCCCCAAGTAAAAGAGAAAGGGAAAAGCAGCACTAAAATTTCAGCTGTAAAGCTCCTAATTAGCAAATTAGTTCTCCATTTTCTACGTTATAGAAACCCGAAGATAAGATATATTATATTTAAATATATTACTGGAAATAAAAATGTGTTTCATTTAAAAAATATTTTGTCTCTTGGGCTCCTGAGTGGCCCAGTTGTTTAAGCGTCTGACTTCAGCTCAGGTCATGATCTCACCTTCCAAGAGTTTGAGCCCCGCGTCGGGCTCTGTGCTGACAGCTCAGAGCCTGGAGCCTGCTTCTGATTCTGTGTCTCCCTCTCTCTCTGCCCCCCCCTGCTCGCACTCTCTCTCTCTCTCTCTCTCAAAAATAAAAGCATAAAAAAATTAAAAAAATATTTGTCTCTCGAAGCAAATTGGCTCCTCCTTTGAAGAGAAGGGGATTGGAGGAAAACTACTAAAAAGCTCTCACAGATGGATTCAAACCCAATTTGTGCTAACATTCAGCTGCTTTTTAACAAACAATTTATTCCTTTATTTGGCGTCTATGAGTTCAGTATCCTGTGCAAAGTACTGTGCTTGGACTGAGATACAAAGAAATGGTTCCCGTTAAGGTGTTGATTGTCCAGGCAAGGGAACTACCCCACCAGGATTTAAAACCCATCCACTCCACTCACCCCTTCCTCCTAAGGCCCTCAGCCCTGCGCTTGGGTTGCTTACCTTCAGTCACCCCTTATAGTCTCTCTTGACCGCCAGTGCTCCTCCGTGGCTCGTGTGTTGCTTTGTAATCCTCGCTTGATAGAACTGGATCTCCCCCTCGTGCTCCCGGCCTGCACCGTGCAGCTCACCCTGGCTGGAGAAGGCAAAACCACTTGGTTTAAATTCATGGCTGTGACCCTCAAGTGACCACAATATGTCCCTCTTCCGTCCTCTCTCTCACGTTCTCCGAAGATTATTTTATACTGTTTCTTATCTCCTCGGATGCCCAGGATCTCTTCCCCAGCCCTGCTTCATAACCTCACTGAAAAGTTGAAATGAGAGAGAATTGCTGCAGACTTCTGCATCCACCCTCTTACCTGCAGCCCCTGCCGCGCTCTGCGCCTCGTCTGGGTTAGTCGTCAGAGGACGGGCACACTGCTCTCTAAAGCCCGTCTTCTGATTGCTGGCCTTCTTACCTAAATCAGAGACAGGGGCCCAGAAATTCTCCTGTTCTTCTCTCCCTCTCTCTCTCCCTCATCAGTTTCTCACTCTGTTCTAACTCACTGATGTCTGGACCTACAGTCGTTTCCCCCGTCTCCAAACTCACGTGACCTTCCCCCTGCTTTTCCTGCTGTGCCATTTCTCCGCTTTATTTCCATCCAGCAAGACTGTTTGAGTTTACACTTGCCAGCTGGCTTCTCTCCTGTTGTTTGGTGTAAACCCACTCCAGTAAGCCTTTTGCCCCGTGTCACACCTCCAAAACTGTCACCACTGGCCCTCATCTTAACTGAATTCCATCCTTATTTCTTGACCTCTTGTTACTTGCCTCATCAGCGGTATTTGCCCCTACTGATTGCTGCTTCTGTGACACCGTTCGCTCGTGTCCTACTGCTAGTTTTTCTTCTTTTCCTTTTCTGCCGTTCCTCACTCATCTTTTGGCTCTTCTTGTCTTTGTGTGTTTTCTTGCTTATGAATGTGCCCTTCTTTTATCCTCGGATAACCATTTTAACTTGTTTACATTATATTCCTATTTTTCCAGTCCTAATTTCAATCCCTTTTCTGATACTGAATTTTTCTGAATTATTTCTTGGAACCAGAGGGTTTTGACCTTCTGGAATATAGCTTCCACCTAGGACTGTGGGTGAAAAAAAATTTTTTTTCATTGTTTACGCTTTGTGCATCAGGACCACATTACTTCCCATTACAAAAGTGCTTTTAATTTTAAAACATGAAAAACAATCCCAATTTCATATTCATTCCATTAATATTCCTTACCACTTCTAGAAAAGTAGATGCCTGTAAGTAGCAGACAAATATTGAACTAAATTGGACCTCCTGACAACAAAACAGCAGTACAGCAGGAGTTAAAATCCAGATCAAAGGGACTAGTCTATACCTATAGAATTTAGACACACTTGGGGGATTGGGACAGATGTGGCCTGGCTCCCTCACTCTCTCATGTATGGGAACTTCATTTACATGAGGAACTGTCGCGCTGTCTCCCACAAGGGCTGTACCATTTTACATTCGTACCAGAATTGCATTAGGGTTCTGGTTTCTCCAAATCATCACCAACATTTGTTATTTTCTGTTTCTAAAGAATGGTTATTATAGCTAACTTAGTATCCTATTTGGTTTTGATCTGCATGTTTATAATGACTAGTAACACGTACTTATTGGGTATTTGTGTGTCTTTGGGGAAATGTCTCTTGAAGCCCTTTGCTCCTTTCTGAAGTGTTTTTGTTGTTGAGTTGTAGGCATTCTTCATATGTTCTATACATTAATCCTTTCTCAGATGCATGGCTTGCAGATATTTTCTCCCATCCTGTGAACCCACAGAATTATCTTTTCACTCTCTTGATACTGTCTTTTGATGTACAAAAGTTTTAAATTTTGATAAAGTCCAAATTCATCCATTATTTTCTTTGTTGCCCATGCTTTCGATGGTGTATCCTAGAATACATCACCAAATGCAGTGCTGTGAAAATTTTCATGTTTTCGTCTAAGAATTTTATACTTTTAGTTCTTTTTTTTTAAATGTTTGTTTAGTTTTGAGAGAGAGAGAGCATGAGTGGTGGAGGGGCAGGGAGAGAGGGGGACAAGATCGGAAGCAGGCTGTGCCGACAGCAGAGGGGGACCCATGTGGGACTTGAACCCATCAACCGCGAGATAACAACCTGAGCTGAAGTCAGATGCTTAACTGAATGAGCCACTCAGGTGCCCCTATACTTTTAGTTCTAATACTTTAATTTTTGATCCATTTTAATTTTTATAAAAGTATGTATGATAGTTTTTATGATTTCTTTTTGTCATATGAAGAGCCCATCTCCTAATTAGCAGCCAAAATGGGGTTGAGAGTGAGACTAAAATGAATGTGATGGGAAATACTCCTGATCTGTAACTCTCCTTCTACTCTGTCTCCTTTTGTTCCTTTATAAGAATTTATAAGAATTTTTATGTCACTTCAAATTAATTTCTCTCATATTCCTCTTCCTTCCATCTTCAGAGTGTTTTACATCCTTTTTTTTTTTTTCTTCTTTTACTTCCACGTCATCTGATCCCTGCCATACTTTGATTGGGTATGCCATCGGACTTAGGAATGGTGATAAGAGAGTACAGAGTTGTTCTATTCCTGGGCTTTAAAACAATTATTCTGGTAATGACAGGAAAGCAAAACACTCCTGAAAGTTTACTGCTATAGTGTGCAAATTAAAGAATTATAAATGAGGAGCATTTGACAGGGGTTTCCAAGTGAATATCAGCAAACTTGTTTTAGAACCCGGGAGGGAACATTGCTCCATCTTTTTTTTTTTTTTTTTTTAAGTTTATTTATTTTGAGAGAGTGAGAGATTGCACATGCCTGTAGGGGAGGGGCAGAGAGACAGAGAGAGAATCCCAACCAGGCTCCATGCGGTCCAGGCCTTCCAGGTCCCTTCACATGTTCTTCCTCCTGTGTCCCATTCCCTCGTCATCTTTTCCAAACTCTCACTTCCCTAACCCTCTGTCACAGTCCCCCCAGCCTATTCACTTATGTTTATGCTGTAAAGCATATTAAAACTAAAAAGTACCATGGCAGTCAAAGGGCTGTGTTACCACTCATGTGAAAAATTCTTGTGCAGTATGCAAATGCTTTGTATCATCAGTCGTACATGTAGAGAAAATGAAAATAAAGTTTAAAAGCAGTGAATAAAATGAACATAAAAATATTTTTACTTTAAAATAAGACTTTTGAGTTGACTCTAGTTTCTGAGTGCAAGTGAAAATAAATATTTCCTTCATGAAAAAAGATTAGTAGCTTGGCTGTTTTGCACTCATAAGGGCTTTCTTTCTTTGTGTATTCAACTTAGAGTGTTTACTGAGTTGGACCTGTTCCATTCAGTAGTTTTTGTAGATTGGCAGGCATGTTTAAGGTGAAATGTAAATGTGGACCTGTACATTTGGTGGTTTTGTAGATTGGTAGGTACATCAGTATAGTTTCCTAACTGTGCATAACTCCTAATCCTCTAAATATATCACATGTTAAAAAAGTAAATTTTTAAGGTACTTTTAAAAGTCAGTATCTGTGTCACAAAATACAGTGAGTGCCGCAATTGTTAACCATGTGTTGTGATCTCCATAAGCCTGATAAACCTGTGATGTGTTCTTAACATTACATACTACATCTGCCTAAAGACCTATACCTTTTTTCACTTTAAAGACTTAAACTTTTTGGGAAAACCAATCAATATAGTTACTTACACCATGCACTTGGGCTGTTTGTGTCAAATATTAATATGATTATGCTATAATATTCAAGTTATTGTCATTATGTTCTTTTTCATGGTGAACACCATTCCTGTGTCTTTGATGTGGATTTAACAAGAACTGTTACATGATGTGGAACTATGAAATGTTAATAGCATGCTTAGAATTTTATTTTTTCAATAATATAATGCTTTTATTTTTGTTTTATCTTAAGTACATGACAGAAAGCATTAAATTGTGTCCAGTGGGCCTTTCATGAATTTTGATTTAGATATTCTCTCAGATTAAAAATATATGTGTAAATTGAGATTATTATAGAAAACTCATAAAGTAGGTCAGTATCGATACAGTAGCTTATAGTTTATAATTAATAAGTATTGCTGTTTTTCATATGATTTGGTCTCATTTCCTATTACAGCGTCATACTTTTTTTCCTATAATTTTTTACTCTAACCATTCAGAGGGAAAATCTTTCCTTGTAAGATTGCCTAAATTTCCACTTTAGATGTGAGATTTTTAAAACTCGAGTTTGTTATATGACACGGATTAACGTTTTGTGTATAGATAGGCAAGATATAAAATACACATCATTCAGCAGTTATTAAAGGAGTCTGTTCATTACAGAGAAAAAAATACAGATGATTTTAAATTTTTCCTAAATTAATGCTTGGTTCTTAGGTTTTGTCTTTTTTATAACTGTGTACATATTTCAAATAGTGAGCTTTTAAATATTACGGCAGTTTGGTTTTGCTTGTGAAATTATTTTTAAAATAACTTTATTCTGCATGTAATTATTTTATAGTTTAATCTCTAAGGTTATGTCTTTTGGGATGTGTTAATACACACTGATAATATTTCTTTGAAAGTGGTTTGGTTGGGTTTAAGAAGAACCCAAATCGAAATTGACATGGGCAACAGTAACCATTTTGGTTTCTCATATCTGGTTGATTAATATTCTTTTCCATTTTTATTATTGCTAAGTGATTTCTTAGACGATTTGCCAACACATCCAAACAAAAATCAGAAAGCTGATTTCTCTGGTGAGAGCAAGTACATTATGGTCTCTGAATGGTTCCTTCTAGCTCTGTATGAATATTTTAATTCAGCAATTAAAAAAATGCAAATCTCTATGTGGCTGTTTTGGAAGGTTTGTATTGGTACTTCTGTAATTACCGCTTAGGGTCATGTTCTCTGTTACGCTGTCAGCTCCTGGGGAAAGAAGCTGCACTGCACTCATTCTTGAATGCCTGGTGCGTAGCACAGAACCCATCACATCGTAGGTTTCTAAGAAGTCTTTATCAGATGAGTAAGCCCCCTGGGTACTTTCAGTCTGGAGTTTCATCTAATTTTTTACTTCTGGGATCATCTGGTCCAGCTCCTTCATTTTGTACAGGTCAGAGAGCAGACCTTAAAGGAATTGCTCATGCATCTCTTCTTTCATGTTCGTTCCATTAGTTGAATATTTGATGATCTCAGTAGAAATATCTTCTGAGATATGCCACGCATGTGTTTTTGAAATATTTTCCTTAATATTCTAGTTAAATATCAGATGAGATACCTGTGTAGATGTCATGCATTAATTACAGTGAATTGATAATTGGAAAAGTATGGTCTAATTACTGACAGACTTTATTTTCCAATTCAGTAATTTTTTAAGTTCAGTATTTTTATTATTTGTTTCAGTATTTGTTTTTCTTCATTTTTCAATATTTACTTTTAAGTGGAAAAATTCAGTAATCCTCTTTTCTTTGTGCCATGGCAAACTATATGTCATTTTGTCACAGAAAGGGCAGTTACTATCTTGTGATCCTAATTCCTAAAGGTAATGTCTAATTGAAGGCAGGACAGTTTATATCAATAATGCAGACCATTGGTTTGCTTGATGTTCTCCTAGGACTCTATTTGGATCCAGAGCTTCAAGTCACTTTGTAGGCCCACTGGTTAGCCTCGTTTCTCTCCCGGTTCTCAAACAACATTGTCACTAAACATGATAGCTCACGGCTACAGGCCTACCAACCTTGAAGAGAAGTCTAGGTATTTAATGATAAAAAGCGGTTTCTCTGAAGATCTGTTAGCCTATATATCTGTTAAGTAGTGTTCTTCCAATGCAGTGGGGAGACTGCATCAAAATATGTGCTCTTGATTCCCTCTGTGCACCTTAAAGCAGAATCAAGAGTATTGGAGAGCCCCGGACCCATGTAGCCAAGGGAAGGACAGCATGTTTGTGTATTTGAGGATGTCTGAGAAAAGGACCAGAAAAATTAAATTCTTTTAATTCTTTTCAATTAAAAGAATACATTTCACTTAGTTATTAAGATTCTTATATTCTTTAAGAATGTACTTTGAGGGATGAATGGCTGTCTTACTTGATATGATACCCTAAGGAGAAATTGAGACCTATTTTACAGTCTTCTGTTTCTTAGCTGCAATTTGCTGCTCTTTGACCCTTCCAGTAATTGCAGTTATTATGGTATTGAAGATACTTGAATTTGAGCTGAATTTTCTCATTTTCTCTCTTCAGTGACTTTCTTAATTATGCGTATAGCAAATGTGGAGTCTTTTTAAAATATATATTAAATATACAGGATTAAAAGTCATCGTTTACATAGAATAAACAACAACTTCTTGTAGTTCTGAACTAAATGCTCTTCATTCAAGTTCCTATTCTTGGTGTTTGATAGGGAATCAGTGTCTTGACCCACTAATATTACCTCCTTTATTTAAATGAACTGGCATTAGTAAAATAAAAATTAAGTTGGCCTCTTTCTTACATAAGTTAGTGTCTGTAGGAAATGTTGTGGGGTTTTTTGGGGGGCACCAGTTTTTTTTCTCCCTCATGACTTTATGTATCTCTCCTTCCTGTTCTTTTAAGTCCTCTGTGTAGGAAACAGGACACTTGAATGACACTCTGAGTGATTACATAAAGGGGGAAGGAACATTTCTCATGTTTAAAATACAATGATCAGTTTATTCTCTGATATTTTTTTTCCCTTGTATGATTAATCAAGCAACTAAAGTGCTATTTAGAGCATCATTAAGTTTTGAAGGATTGGCCTGGGTTAACGTTTATGTCTGCAATCTCAGCTTCCATTTGGTATGGGCTTTGGAATTTGAAAGCAGTCTCTTAACCAAAATCCCCTAATGCGGCTTTTCCTAACGCTGGTCTGTTACTCGTCTCTGTGCTTTTTCTGAATGGGCCCTGGCGTGCCCTCAACCACTGTTCTGGTATTGACCAGAACATCTTCAGAGGCTGTCCCTTTTCCATTTTTCTCCTACTTTCTACCAAGTGCTTTTCTTGCAAGCCTATTGCTTGCAAAGTCCATTTTCTTCCATGGTCGGAGTTTTCTGTGAAATAAATTCATTGATTTTTAAGGTATGATCTAGTTCTAGAGGCTGTTAATTATAATAGCAATAATAATATTGTGTCACTACATTTTATAAAAATAGAGAATAAATCTGGTGGAGTAAAGAAAAAATCTACAAGAATAGTGTCTGAACAGGGGAATGCCTGAGCAGACAAAAAGTACTGAGAAAGTAGAACAGCAAAGAGGCAAATAATGAAGGAGAAATGATATTAGCTAATACTTACAGGACTGTAAGTTACCATGGAATTACTTCAGTAGGAAGCGTGTCTAAAGAATTTTCTCAGGCATCTCCTAAAGCCATACAGAATATTCATTCTTAAAACAAAACTGTCATCCAAAATAGTAAGACCATAGTGTTTAATTACTATGGTTCAGATATTTTAGAAGTGTGTGCAGTTTATTTCATCTAATTCCAGAATTTTTTTGTTTTGTTTTCTGCCTGGCCCAACAATCTTTCCACATCCAAACTCATGACTTTAAGTTCTTCTGATAGTCAGTCCTTTTACAGCATTTACTTTGTAATTGGGTGGAGGAGAAGGTGATTTACCAGATAGCATCTGTAAACTGATGGGGCTTATGCTGTGGGCACCAGCTTGTACCAAGGGGGTAGCCGTTGTTTTGTTTTTGTATATGTTTCTTCTACCCTGTTCCTAAGAGAATTTAAGTAACATCCATTATCTCTGAGTCATAAAGAAATCTTCCTCTATCACAGTGAACATTTTAACTATGGAAACAATAACTGTTTTTTTTTTTTTTTTCTTGTTTGATGTATTTGGTGCTCCATGTAACATATACAAATATACGATATCACGGTGGTGATCCTAAGTGGAAAGCTCCTATTTTGCCCTAATTTGAAATATAATTCATGTCAAAAACCCAAGTTGAATAGCATAGTGTTTTTACTGGCAGTAAAAATGTCTGTACTGCACAACTAACTGCATAACACACAGTCTTCACTTAAGAAAGCTAAAACTGCTTTATCTGTGTTTAGCTCATGTGCTGTTACATAGAACCATCATGAGCTACCTTTACTTATTTCATAAGAAGACAGAAGGCTTGTTTTCTTTTAAACAAAGTACACAGCAATGACTTCCATAACTATATCCAAATCAGAGCAACTTCTGGGAGTTTACATTCAACTTTGCTGAGGGCAGAGATATTTTCTGTTTATTTTCCACCTCCACTCCAATTTTGGGAGAGCTAAATTGCTTTCATCTCAAGCATAATGCAATTTTCAGTATTCCTGGGCAGGTTGAAAGTACTGCAAATATTTAGGTAGGTGCTCCTGTGCCAGTATAAATACCCAAAGGAGTGTGTTAAGTAGAATAATAATATTTGTTTAAAAAATTTTCAAAGTACTTATCATATATTTGATTCTCAAAAACTGTGTGATAGGCAGTTTTGTTTTATTTTTTTAATACAGTCTTATTTGATATAGATTACATGAAGTCTGGTGTTGAGAATGGCTTGGCCAGGGCCACATAACTAGCCAGCAGGGATTGTGTAAAGACTTTTCTAGAACTCACTCTGTCCTTCCTTATTCTCTCTAATTATTATGGCCCTCAACAGCTTCCAGCAGATACAGACGTAATCCTTGCGTGGGATGGTAGCCTCAGCTTTACCACAGCCAGTAGTTTGCCCAGCCAGGGTATCTGCCCAAGAGTGGTTCCAGGCATACTTTCCGGACCGACTCTAGAACGGGGTATAATTTATTAGTCAGGTAATGGCCCAAGTCATTTACTTCCTGACTCAGGGCCTTTATTACTTCATTTAGTGCCTCGAATAATGAGGACAATTTAATTTAAAAGCTCATTTTCAGTTGTTCATGTCCTAGAGTTAAAAACGTCAGTGAGTTTTCCATTTTCCATGATAAACGTATGTAACTTTTGAACATAAAAAGAGGTTGTTTTTAATGTTTCTTCTTCCTGAGTTTTTATAAAAGTAAACTGCCATTCTTTTTTGTTTTAAACAAATAGCTGTTTTGCAGTCAGTAGTAAGTTGCACCCTGTGAAACTCACGCAGGGTGTCAACACTGAGTGGACAGAGCTGTTAACTCTTGGCTGCCTGTCCGTGTAGGAAGAAGCATCTCAGAATACTGAAAAACTTGGCCGAGTAATGCTTTCCTAGTGTTTTATGAGAAGGTTTTTTTTTTTCTAGGTGATTTTGCATTGTCCGTAAGTTACAATATTATGCTCTTCTACCACATGATGTCATTAAGAGCATATTACCCTGGCTTCCTGATGTGTCTAGGAAAAAACCAAAAACGAATCAGTCTACTTGCTGCTTCAAAACAAAAACACATAGAAAATATTGTGGTTTCTTTACAAACAAGTTTGGTTTCTCTTTGGTGTAGAGAGTCAGGAGTGCCAGTTTAGACCTCAGGAGGTCTTTCTGATCTTGTCTCAGCCAGTACTGACATTATGTCCTTGGGTAGATCACTTGATCTCTCTTTCTGGGCCTTGGTAGCTTTATTCATTGAACCAGGAAGTTGAACTAAATGGTCTCCAAGGTCCTTTCCTGTTCTAAAAGGTTATGATTCTTTTTATGAATTTTTCTTGACTATGGCATAGTTTTGTGATGTTTTGCATATTTATATTAATTTCCTTTAATTTTAGATATGATGAGTGGATTAAAGCAGATAAAATAGTAAGACCTGCTGATAAAAACGTGCCAAAGATAAAACATCGGAAGAAAATAAAGGTGAGTGCTTTTTGCTAAATGTACTTTTTTTTCTGCGTGATAGATGTTAATTAATTTTCCTCTGAAATGATGCCTTCAGTGTGTGCATCCGTGTTAATAGAAACGGAAGTACTCTCTTAAAATAGCGAGTTTACCAAATGCTTGATTTGGGTACAGTCAATATTGTCACCTTATGGAAAGGTATTTTGGAAACAGTACTAAATGATCTTTGAGGCTTTTGTAGTTCTGATATTGTGTAAGGCCACCCAGCCAGATTTCACTTATTTCAGTCCCTTTGTGCCCCCTCAGCTCCAGCTAGGAGCCACAAAACAGCATGGCTGGGAGCCTGGCTTAGTGCAAGGGCTGTAAACTATTCGGAGGAAGAAAAGGAGGTATCTGAAGGCAGAGGAAAGCCTGTTTGTACCCGCTCTTTTTCTCCTCGTCTTGAGTTGACTGTATTAGCAGTAGCTTAGGGTGTGTTCACAAGACCCTGTGAGCCACACGGTAGATGGGCCATGGAGACTCTGTTAATGAGTTTGTATGGAAATTAATGTTACTTTTCTGTATGATAGATTTATATATTCTAAAACTAAATCTTTTAACTGTTTTATTGGAAAGCCGACTATTAATTTTTAAAATATTTTTCTTTTTAGTGGCCTTTTTATACTTCGAATGATTGAGGTGCTTGATGGTTCTTCTGAAATTCAGTCTTCATAGTCACAGTGAAGAGCTGTTATTTTCCTGCTACTGGCCCCAAATAGTGCAAGCTTTCCCCCCAAGTGATTACTCTTTTCTCGCTGTAAAATTGGGTCTGGTTCTCAAGTTTTGATATAGCAGCTCAGTAGCTGCAACTCAGGGTGCTGGTCCAGGGACTACCCTTGGAGAACCATTACCCCAAAACATCCATAATATGTAATGAATCATCTTCTGTCATATACCATCTTGGGGAGAAGTGTGAAAATAGTCACTGAGAGTCTGTGGTCTGACCTGTATAAAAGGGTTTCAGAGTTGTTTACTCTTCCATCACGCTCTACATCATTTAGGAAGCTTGTCTAGATGTGATTTTTTTCCCTGTAATTTATTTAAAAAAATTTTTTTTAGTGTTTTTGTTTATTTCTGAGAGAGAGAGAGAGAGAGAGAGAGAGAGACATCATGAGCAGGGGAGGGTCAGAGATAGAGGGAGACACAAAATCTGAAACAGACTCCAGGCTCTGAGCTAGCTGTCAGCACAGAGCCCGACGCGGGGCTCGAACCCATGAACCGTGAGATCATGACCTGAGCTGAAGTTGGACGCTTAACTGACTGAGACACCCAGGCACCCCATCTATAATTTATTTTAAAACCAAAATTAAAAAACAGCTTCCAGGAAGTATTTTAGTTAGCTTCTGCTCATCTTATTTGTAAACAATTTGAGAAAATCTCATTTTTTCCAGAAATCTTAATTTACCAATGAGCAGGTATGTTGTTTCCAAGTTAACTTCATAACAGATCATTTGTAGAATTGTTCCCAGTTGTCAACTAAATGAATATGTTTGGAATTTTGTCATTCCCAGCCCACATTTTATATTGAAAATGTTGCAAGTTTTTAAAACTACCAGGTTGAAATTTTTTAGTGAATATTTAAGCCTATTGTGATTTAATTTTGTAGAATTTGTAACACCAGTTATTAGGATGAGGTTTGTTAGTCTGAATTGTTTATGGGATCTCTAGTTCACTTCCACTATTAAAATGTAAATATTAGACAAAAACTTTTTGTTCATCCTGCAATACTTTTGGAACAAAAAACCACCTCTGGCTGTTTAGAGGAGCTTCTATAGTCTTTCTTTTCATATTGTTTAATATATGTTTAAATTCAACTTTGAATTTAAAATAAGTATTAGCATTGTTACAGTAAATACCTCATGATAAACTTTGGCTAACATGAGATCCTTATTTTCTTAACCTAGAATAAATTAGACAAAGAAAAAGACAAAGATGAAAAATACTCTCCTAAAAACTGTAAACTTCGGCGCTTATCAAAACCACCTTTTCAGACAAATCCATCTCCTGAAATGGTATCCAAACTGGATCTTACTGATGCCAAAAACTCTGATACAGCTCATATTAAATCCATAGAAATTACTTCTATCCTCAATGGACTTCAAGGTAAACCTTAACAAATATTCTGTTGTGTGCAACTATGTTTTTAGTTGTTATGAATCAAATTCTGTAAAGCCAATTTACTGTTCTTTAATTGGGCCAGAATTTTGTTGCCTGTTATTACTTGAAATAAAATTACCCATTGATTGAGGTTTGGAGGTACTTCTGTGATTAGTAGATCTAAAGGCATCATTAAATTTTAGTTACAATTTATTATCCACCCTACAGTACTGTTACTTTGTTTTTTTCCTCAGGTACCATCCTTTCATGTTGCAACGCATGGTTTGTGTTATGTAATACTAGACTATAACATACTGAGTTTTTGTTAAGAATACCAAATTTCATTTATCTTGATTACACCTGTTATGATCTCTTTCATAATGGCATTATTGCTATTAATCTCTGAGGCCAAATGAAATATAACTAAAGAATAGTATGAATATTAACATTGATGTGTCTACCATAGTGGTGAACAAATAGTATTTATTTAAAAGAATTTTGCATTTCTGTCCCAAAAGTAACTAATAACCTGAATTTAGTGTGACCATTCCTTAACTTTTCTTTTGAATAAATTTGTATGTGTGTATTAAACAAATACATATTTCTGAAGAACAGATTAATTTTTAAAAAACAGTAGCAAGCACAAGCCTTGCTGTGAAGGCTCCTGGAGAATGTTGAACAGAGTCTGTAGGTCATATTCTCACTTCATATTCAGCAGCTCTGAGAGTTTGCAGAAGCATTTCTGAGGGAGTTCAGTGGGGCAGAGTCAGAAGGGGGTTCTGGGAAACATCGGGGCTCACCACAGTCAGGACAAACAGGAGCAGGGGGGTAGTAAGCTACTCTGTGTTCTCTGATTCTAGGATTTACCAAATAAACTTCTAGCTTTCAGGTGGAGTCAGAGCAAAGTGTTTCTGCTGGGTAAAATGATGGTAGTCCGCCGATCCGGGTAACACCTTGCAAGACATAGAGGGGAGAGCTGGAGTTTCATCAACACATTGTTAAAACAAGCTAAATCTATTTAAACTCATTCAGACGGAATGGTGGCAGCAAGCATCTTAGTGATGGTGGTCCTTGCTGTTTCTTTGGAAACGACACTGTGTTAGCATGGACTGGTTTCCTTCTGCATCTGGGACACACATAGCTCCCTGGGGAGATCCTGCTCTGGGGATCACTCTTCAGAGTAGCCCTTGGAATTCCTTGGTTCTGGCATGTCATGTCTCTTTTACTCGTTGGGGTACTCTTGTTGTGGTGGAGCATATTCTCTAGTAACTTTTTAAGAATGAATGAGGAGAAGGGCAAATTTTTAGGGACAGTGTGCATCTGAGAATATCTTTATTCAGTGTATGGTTTAGCGGAGTTGAATGTTTTTTCCTTCAGTAGTTTATTAGCATTGTTCAGTTGTCTTTTTTTTTTTTTTTTAAGTTTACTTATTTTCAGAGAGAGAGAGAGAGCAAGGGAGGGGCAGAGAGAAGGGGAGAGAGAATCGCAAGCAGGCTCTGCACTGTCAGTGCACAGCCTGATGAACTCACAAACTGTGAGATCATGATCTGAGCCGAAATCAGGAGTTAGATGCTTAACCAACTGAACCACCCAGGTGCCCCTCAGCTCTCCTTTCTGATGTTGTTTCTGTGATGTTCAGAGCCCTTACAATTCCTGATTCTTTCTGTGTGAGTTGTTTTATCACTTGGGTTTTTTTTGTTTTGGGGGTTTTTTCTTGGATTTTCCTTCTCTTTGGAATCTTGAATCTTTGTTTCTAATGTCCTAAACTTTCATGGTGATTATGCCTTGTGTGGATATATTTTCATCCACTGTCTTGTGTACTTGCTAGGCTCTTTTCATTCTAGAAACTTGAACCTTTCTGTTTTAGGTGCTTTTCTTCAATTAGTTTGTTGATTATTCCTTCCTCTGCATTTTACTGTTCTCGCTTGTTTTTTTTGGGGGGGGGTTGGATATTTTTATTTACTATTATATCAGTATTGTACTTTCTATAGTATATTTTAATGTGTTTATCGTTTTGGGGGTAAGGTTATTGATTCTTTATGTCTTAGTTTTCTGATGTCTTAGAAATTTTCTCCATTTTGTCTTTCCTTCTATTTATTTTTTTATTTTTTTAAAAATATTTATTTATTTTATGGGGAGAGTACGAGTAGGGAAGGGGCAGAGAGAGGGGGACAGAGGATCTGAAGTGGGCTCTGTGCTAACAGGCTGACAGAAGCGAGCCTGACGTGGGGCTCAACTCACAAACCGTGAGATCATGACCTGAGCCAAAGTTGGATGCTCAGCCTACTAATAAGCCACCCAGGTGCCCCATCTTCTTATTCTTTTAAAAACTATTTAATACACTGCTCTAATGCTTAGTGACAGCTGTAATATTTTTAATTTTCAATAGCTCTTTATTTTCTACATGTTCTCATACCATTCTCTTAAGATGGGTATAGGATCATAACCTTTCTGGTTTTGCTCTTTCCAAAGGATATTGTAAATTTTTTGTTCTTCTTTTGCATGGTTAGTTACTTCCAGTTTGCTTTTTCCTGCTTTATTGTGAAAGACTTTTTCCTTGTCTGTCTTCTCCCGATTAGGAATCTTGAGCACATAGTTGGGACTTGTCAACTCTGAGTTAGTTTCACTATAAGGTAATCTGTGTGGGCCATTTTTTGGAGAAGACTACTGTCAGATCTTTAGGTCTTAGTCTGGTTGCATTCTAGAGAGGAGTCTTCAGCCTTGACTGGGAGGGTAAGCAAATGGCCTCTAGTGTTTAGGATCCAGTTGAGGGTTAAGGGAAGGAAGGAGAGGAAATTCTTAGCATTTTTAGTTCACTGATCCCACTGAGTTCAGCATCACACCTGTACCTGCACCTTCAGTAGTTTTTAGCCTTGCCTAGGCCACAAATCCTGTTTTCACTGTCTTCAGAAAATAAGCCTTCAGAAGAGTAGTCTTCTAGCAGCCTGTGGCAGGGGTGAGGACCTAGGGATCTAACAGCCTTTTGAATAATGCTTGCCTAATGTTTCTTATGTTAGGCTGCTTCCTCCACTTTTCATGTTCACACGTACTTCTTCAGCAAATTTTTATTGAAAAGTCTATGGAGATTTGGGTTTATTCTCAGCTCTGCTCACTCCTGGCTTGAGAAAAGGGTTGGCTTTCTTGGGTCTGTTTACTCTCAACCATCTGCTTTTTGACTTACACATTCTGTTGCTGTTCTCTCCTATTGTCCCTGTTTTTGTTGGCATATTATTTCAGAAATTGTGTTAACATACCACATGCATATGTATATTTAAAATTATTAATATATATTAATATGTCACATATTAGCACATTGAGTTCATATCCCCAAACATATATATACATATGCACAGATACACAATATGGTATTTTTATAAATGGGATCATTAACACTACAAATGCCACCTTTTGAGGGGGGGCTTGGCATAGTATAAATGACAAATTTTTTCATATCAGCAAATTTATACTATTGAGTAGCTGTATCACAATTTGTTTAATTCTTGGTTTTAAAAAAAGGTATTTAGATTATTTTTATTATTTTTCCTCTTGCACATAATTCAGTGGCCATCACAAATGGCATATTTGTAACATTCCACATATTCTCTTCATATTTTCTCTTTTCTGTGGTGAATTTTATTTTTGATTTGGCCATAGATCAAATTTAAGACCTTTCAGGTTATTTACAGTTAAAAAATGATTATTGCTATGAATGCATGTGTGTATGTATATGTACATGTATATATAAGGAAAAAATTGAGGCCACTCATGAATGTAGAACACAGACAGCTAGGAATCTCTTCCCTGGCATGAGATGAGCTGGGAACAGAACAAGAGGGTGGGTGATGATTGGAATTCTGTAGAGAAACTGAATATCTCTAGAGAATAATATTCCACATTTTGACACTAGAGATCCCCTCAAGTAAACTGGATCCCTGAGGAAGCACCTAATGGAAAGCTTATCCATTAATAAATGCTACCAACACAGTCCAGTTTTAGTAGGTCATCCCTCAGAGTGAACAGTCAAGGAGGGCTCCCACATCAAATGTGGAAACCAAAACAGATAGAAGGAGTGACCCTTGAGAAGAGAGATAGTACAAGCATATTAATTGTGTCTGTTTATTATTAATCTCAGAGAACCCATAAGCATTTGTGAAACAAGAACAGGATACAGTTGGGGCGCCTGGGTGGCTTAGTCGGTTAAGCGTCCGACTTTCGCTTAGGTCTTGATCTCACGGTTTGTGGGTTCGGGCCCCGCGTCGGGCTATGTGCTGACTGCCATCTCAGAGCCTGGAGCCTATTTCAGAGTCTGTATCTCCCTCTCTCTCTCTCTGACCCTCCCCTGCTCACACTCTCTCTCTCTCTCCTAGAAATAAATAAAAATATTAAAAACAAAAAAACAGGATACAGTGATAAGGTAACAAAGAACAAGAAACACATAGAATTAAACATTGAAATTAAAATTCCATAAAACACAGTTTGGAGCTGGGAAATTTTGAGAAAATGTAAGAAAGCAGTGATGGAAATCTTAGAAGATGAGTGATAATAGATAGTGAATAGTGAAATCAGAGGGGAAGAAATGAACAAGTAACTGTGCACACACCATTGTTGTTTGAGTATACTCGTGTGTAGATCTTTGTTTTTCACACTGGGGAGAGCAACACCAGCATTACTTCTAGAATCAGCTTTAGGAATCAAGAAGCCATGGAAACAGCATGCTTAATTATAAGTAACTGGATTTTGAAAAGCAATTGGATTTTGAAAAACTGAACAACATAAGAAAACTAGGGTTTTCTTATGAACTGTCTCACAACTATATTATTGATTTGTTGTTTTGTACCTCATTTCTTAGTGCTGTACTGTATACAGTGCCATTCTGTCTTTCTTAGAGAGTGCTGTATGTACGGTGTTGTGTTCTCCTCCCACTCTGCCATATACATATCAATCACTAGGATCATCCTAGAATAGGATGGACAGAGAAATAAACAAGTAACTAAAAGAAGAAAAATCTCCAGAACTGACAGACATGAATCTTTAGATTGAAAGAGCCTGCCCAGTACCTGATAAATTAGTGAAAAAGGAGCCTCGCCACAGTACGTTATTTATGGAATTAAAAATACCTGGATTAAAAAACTACGACTATGGTTGAGGAGATAATGAAAGTAGGGTTTTTAACACTCTAAGCAAGGGTCAGTACCTTCAAATTTTTGAAGGAAAATAATTTTCCATTTGAAATTCTGTACCTGGTTAAACTATCCATAAAACAATTAAATTTGAGGGTAGAGATGTATTTGGACAAAGAGTATTTATCTCCTATGTGCCTTTTTAAGGAAAGTAATAGAAAATAGAAAAGTAATCTGCTCCAAGACAATCTGGGAATAAACCAAGGAGGAGGAAGATGGGCAATTCACTTAACCTGTGGGTCTCTGGCAAGTGAAAGCAATGAAGGCAGGGCACCTGGGTGGTTCAGTCGGTTAAGCAGTTAAGTGTCTGACTCTTGGTTTTGGCTCAGGTCATGATCTCCGGGTTTGGAGGATAAAGCCTGACGTCAAGTTGTGTGCTGACAGCACAGAGCCTGCTTAGGATTCTCTTTCTCTCTCTGCCCCTACCCTGTGTGCGCTCGCTCTCTCTCTCCCTCTCTCTCTCTCAATAAATAAATTTTAAAAAGAAAAAAAGAAAGTGATGAAGGGAATTTCTAAGATGATGCTGTTAGAGCAGACCCAGAGAACCACCAAATAAATGGAGTAGAAAGTAGGCCTTCAGCATAGATTTGGTGAGTAAGGGAACTGGATGGAGTGCTTGACTGCACAGAGCAAATGAAATAAATGTGAAAGGCTTAGAAAAGGAAGATGTAATGTAGAAAAGAAGGACTTTTGGAAACTTGGAGAAATGGCTCTATGAGGAAGGAAGTTTATCAAGCGTGATACTTCTTTTTGTAATGAACCACATTAATGTATGTTATAAATATTATATTTAATTAACTGAAGATAACTATATATGGAAAGTATGGCAAGAGATAGGTGTATGAATACAATACCCATTGCTCATTGCAGGCTAAACTTCCTAAGCGGGCACATCTCTTAATAATATACTATCAGAAGATAGAGTTTTGAGACTTTGGAGGCTTGGGAAGGAAGAAAAAAAGCTGTTAGTTTTCTATTGAGTTTCCATTTGTTTTTAGTCACATATGCATTGTTTTGATAATTAAAACAATTCAGTTGTACAGGAACACGTTGAAAAGTTTAAATGTTTTTAACTACCTTGTGTCCATTCTTTTTTACTTGTAGCAAACTTAGTTAAAGAACATAGGTAGCGTTGTAGTTACAATGCTAAATTCAGGAGCCAAATGACTAAGATTTCTGTTTCATCTCAACTTTTACTAGCTCTTTGGGGTGGTTTAACCTCTCTAAATTCCAGTCTCCTAAACTATAAAATAGGGTTAACAATAACATACCCATCATAGGGTTATTGTGAGACTGAGTCAGTCTGTGCAAAGGGTATCAAAGTACCTGGCATGTAGCAATTTCTCAGTAAATGTTATATTAAAATCATAATAAAGGCAATTATCTTTATTCTTAATTGAACTCATTTACCAAAATGCACTTTTAAGAAATAAATTCTGTAAATATTTTTATATAAGGTATCAGTTACTTAAAACTGTGTCTGTTCTTCATAATGTTGCAGAAAACAGGGCACCTGGGTGGTTCAGTCAGTTGAACATCTAACTCTTGATTTTTGGCTTAGGTCATGATCCCAGGGTCATGAGATCAAGTCCTGCCTTGAGCTCTGTGCTGGGCGTGGAGCCTGCTTGAGATTCATTCTCTCTCTCTCTCTCTCTCTCTCTCTCTCTCTCCGGAGCCCCCTCCTTCTCCTCTCTCCTCTCTCTTCTCTCCTCTTCCCTCTCCCCCTCCCTCCCCGTCTACCCCCTCCCCTACACTTGCTCTCAAAAAACCAAAAACCAAACCAAAGCAAAACAAAAAGACATTGTGGAAATCCATTGTTCACAAATCTTTGAATAATCATCGCTACATTGAAAGTGAAGCTTACAATTTCATAAGAATATAGATTTTGAAGTTAGAATAACCCAGGAATACATACATCCTGACTGCACTATTTTCTACTCGTAAATTTAGAGGAGTTTCTTTTTTATAATCAGTTTTATTGAGGTATAATTTACAAACAATAAAGTTCACAACTTTTATGCTTACAATTTGATGTGTTTTGGCAACAATATACCGTAGTTAACTACAACCTCTGTCACAGTGTAGAACATTACCGTCATGGGGTGCCTGGGTGCCGACTCTTGATCTCAGCTAAGGTCTCAGTCACGGGGTCATGAGTTCAAGCTCATGCTGGGCATGAAGGCTACCTTCAAAAACATTACCATCGTTGTGGGAGTGTCCTAAGTCTCCAAAGCTTAGTTTCCTTACCTGCAAAATGGGGATAAAACCTAGCAACCCAAGAGGGCTGTAAACATAGGGGCTAAGATATATATAAAGTGCTATGCACAGGGAAGACATTGCTGGTGTCCTTACTATACTCATCGGTTTTTCTTCTTCATTTCTAAGCTTCCGAGAGTTCTGCTGAAGACAGTGAGCAGGATGAGACAGGTGCTCAAGACATGGATAACAGTGGCAGAGAGGAGTCTAAGATTGACCATTTGACCCATACCAGAAATGATCTTATTGCAAAAGAGGAACAGAACAGTTCATCTTTGCTAGAAGAAAACAAAGTCCATGCAGATTTGGTGATATCCAAACCAGTGTCAAAGTCTCCAGAAAGATTAAGAAAAGATATGGAAGGATTATCTGAAGATACGGATTATGAAGAAGAAGACGAAATCACAAAAAAGAGAAAAGATATTAAGAAGGACACTGCAGAGAAGTCTTCAAAGCCACAAGTAAAACGTGGTAAAAGAAGGTATTGCAATACAGAGGAGTGTTTAAAAACTGGATCGCCCGGCAAAAAGGAAGAGAAGGCCAAGAACAAAGAATCACTTTGCATAGAAAACAGTAGCAACAGCTCTTCAGATGAAGAGGAGGAAGAAAAATCAAAAACAAAGATGACGCCAACCAAGAAATACAACGGTTTGGAGGAAAAGCGAAAATCTCTACGGACAACTGGTTTCTATTCAGGATTTTCAGAAGTGGCAGAAAAAAGGATAAAACTTTTAAATAACTCTGATGAGAGACTTCAGAACAGCAGAGCTAAAGACCGGAAAGACGTGTGGTCAAGCATTCAGGGGCAGTGGCCGAAGAAAACCCTGAAGGAGCTGTTTTCGGACTCTGACACAGAGGCGGCCGCCTCTCCGCCCCATCCGGCCCCTGAGGAGGCGCCCCCAGAGGGGTCATTGCAGCCCGTGGCCGAGGAGGAGGGCTGCCCCCCCAGCGCCGAGCTGGAAACCCCGCCGCCAGCCAGTACCGACGGTAAGCCCGCTGAGGAAAAGCCGGTGGAGGCCGCTGACAAAAAAGCGGAATTTCCCAGTAGTGGCAGCAATTCCGTGCTCAACACCCCTCCGACCACCCCTGAGTCGCCTTCCTCGGTCACGGTTACGGAAGCCGGTCGGCAGCAGTCTTCGGTGACCGTGTCGGAGCCGCTGGCCCCAAACCAAGAAGAGGTTCGAAGTATCAAGAGTGAGACCGACAGCACAATCGAGGTGGACAGTGTCACGGGGGAGCTGCAGGACCTGCAGTCGGAAGGGACCAGCTCGCCGGCAGGCTTTGACGCCAGCGTGAGCTCCAGTGGGAGCAATCAGCCGGAGCCAGAGCACCCCGACAGAGGTGAGGGGCGAGCGCGTTCGTGGCCCTAGCTTAGAACTTCCCGTCTTCCCTTTTTCCAGGCCGCTACAGTCCCGCTGGTTAGAGCAGGCCGTGTTGAAGTCCTCGTGTGAGCGCGGTAAGAATGGAAACTGGAAGGGTGCTTTGAGTAAGGGCTAGCGAATGCACTGCAGAGCCTGGGCGGGACTTGATGTCCTGTGCAGCCGTCGGTGACGTTCCGTAGTGGACCAGAGCATGTGCTGGAGACGCCCGCGGGTACTGTTTGAAGATTCCCTATGTGGCATGAGCCGCTTCAATATATTTCTGTAACGTTGTTTTTGCAGTTGAAATGTGCGGTTTCTCATGAACGTTCTGATTTATTGACAGACCCCTCCACCCTTAACCAAATACTCTATGTAGGGCTTTGGAGCAACCAACTGCCCAGGCACTGCTTTCCTCAGACAACCGTGTCAAACTGATTTTCAAGCCTGACTAACTTGTGTGAGTTTGTAAAGGAATTTGATGCTTTCTTAGATGCAGAGCTTCCAAATCGAAGGACCAATGTGTATGTTAACCTACAGTAATACTTTTTTGATTTTCTGTGAAGTTGTTAAAAGTGGAAATTCAAATTAGTACTTTTAAAAGTATTAGTGCCCTTTGATTTTGCCATAGCTATTCTTCTGTCTTCATTTTTCTTACAAACCACTTCATTCAGGTGTCTTTCAATGAATAGAACTTATGCCGACATTGGCTTTGAAACTTCCATTTTCACTGAAAAGATAAGATATGTACTTTACATAACATACCAGTTTTTATTATGCTAGCCTTAGGTTTTTAGCTAAGCTTAAAAAGATGGGATATAAGTCGGGTGAGTTAATTCCCAGTTTTCTCACACAAATGTTTTTTTTTTTTCACTTTTATCCTTTTTCCAGCTTTACTGAGATATAGTTGATAAAATATTGTCACACAAATCTTGACTTAAACATTTCTTTTTAAAAACTAAATATTAATAAAAGATATAGTTGCATTTCAATTGGAATCTTCTTTGGATTTTCACATGCACAGCTACAGAATGTGTGCCATAAAAAAGTGATACAATAGCTTGTCTCCTGATAGACTCAGGGGTAGCATTGCCCTTTCAAATCTTAATCTCGACTAGGTTTAAAAGTGTGCAATTTAAGAAATACTCCCAGGGCGCCTGGTTGGCTTAGTCAGGTAAGCATCCAACTTTTCAGCTCAGGTCATGATCTCACGGTTCTTGAGTTCGAGCCCTCTGTCAGGCTCCGCGCTGACACAGCATTGTCTCTCTCNCCCCCCCCCCCCCCCCAAAAAAAAAAAAAAAAAAAAAAAAAAAAAAAAAAACTTTAAAAGAAATACTCCCAACTTTAATATAACAGAGACTATCTGCTTTACCAAAGCAAAGAGAGAATTGACCTCTCTTTAGAAATAAATTCTTTTCTTTATTTAAAAAAATTTTTTTTAATGTTTTATTCTGAGAGAGAGAGACCGCATGAACAGGGGAGGGTCAGAGAGAGAGGGAGACACAGAATATGAAACAGGCCTCAGGCTCTGAGCTGTCAGCATAGAGCCGGACGCTGGGCTCGAACCCACAAACCATGAGATCATGACCTGATCCGAAGTCGGACAGTTAACCGACTGAGCCACCCAGGCGTCCCTCTTTAGAAATAAATTCTTAAGCACTTATTTCATATGGCCTCATTTTAAGAAATTTGTCTGCTGATACCAGAGAATTCACATTGTGTCAAAAGTAAAAATGTAAGGAGATTTTAGATTTAGGAGTTCCCTCCAGTTAGCTTACATGTTACTTAACTTATATCCAGTAGCTTCCGTTACTCTTTATTTCTTGCAACTGAAAGCTTCAGAATTAAAACTCTATTAGGGAGAAACCTGACAATTATTTTTAAGATTCTGTGCCTCAGTATAGTCATTATCTTAATCACCTTCTTTTTGTTTCATTTAAATTGTTATATTAAAATAGCTTCAGGAGAAGTTATCAATAAGGTGTAATTAAAAAACTGTCTAGGAAGTTGCAAACAAAACAGTTAATGGCCATGTTTGATCAAGGAAGCCATGTCTGGTATACTCAAGACTGCTACTATCATTGGTAATAGGACTAAGAAATACTTTTTGTAGCAGACATGGCATAATTTTTGTCACATTTGTATCATGTCATTATAGTGTCTGACATTGTACTGAATAGAAATGGGACTTTATTAATCTCCAGAAAAGATAGTCTGGTAGACAATACATATAATTAGAGATACCTAGAAACACAATAGATGCTATGGACCAATAGAGAAAAATGTACCAAAACTATAGTTTGGAGTAGTTGTCAAGCCATGAAGCCTGGCGGTCATGGAAGGTCTTAGTAAAGCTGTAGAACTTGGACTAGTCCTTCAAGAAAAGGGAGACATTTATGAAGTTTCAGGATAATTTCCTACCAAAAAGATGAAACGTTTCGTAGAATTATTATGCTGGGTTTGTGAATGGTCTATGTGTTAACCAGTGCCTTGGCAGTGAAGTTACTCTTGAAGTACATACATTGGTAAAATAAGTGTGAATTACTACTAAAATTTATCCCATTAATATGATATTATTTTAAAATTGTTAATATCATATAAGCTATATCATTAAAATTTTCATCTGTAACTTAAATATTTTGGTTCTATTGAATTTTAACAAATTTCATTTTTTATTTTCAGCATTTACCTGTCTTTCGAGTTGCTAGACTCATATACTCCCAGTACTATGTTGAGAACAATTTTTAGTTTATATCTGTTTTTTCTAAGAAGGATGTGTATACTTTATTTGCCATTTTTAAAAACTCTAACTTTTATTGTGTGCAATAATTGAGTTCATTAATGAAAATTTATTCTAAAGATTATAGTAATTTCTATGATAATTTATAAAGTTCATAAAGAACATGCAGTTTCAGAATTGTTTTATGCTCCTAAAATGTGAGATTAACTTATATGTAGGAAAGCTTGATTTTATTTTGTGTTACTTAATCATTTCTTTCCCATCGTAGCCTGTACAGGTCAGAAAAGAGGGAAAGAATCTCAGGGAGGAGGAAGTTCATCAAAAAAGCAGAAGCGAAGCCATAAAGCAACAGTGGTAAACAACAAAAAAAAGGGAAAAGGCAGTAAGTGTGAAACCTCTAATTATTTATGTATAAAAATAATGGCGGATATGTTTTTTTCTCCCCTATTAAGAAAGGGGTGTTCAGGATATGGGATAGTTAAATATTTTGATTTTGTCTCCACCATCAAAAAAGTCGCACAGAAGTCTTCTGATCCTAGGTAACTTCTAGGATTAAGCAGTCTGGTGTTATTCAGCAGTGGTAGTGATTGCTGATGAATGACCAGGTAATCCTTTTTAAAATAATAGCCAGTGTAATAGAAACTCAAACTCGACATCTTGTTAGTTTTATGTCCCTCAGTCCTTTCCACTTGCCGTTGTATGTATCACATTTCATTGAAAATGCTTCAATTATGTATTATTTTTATTACAGTGAAATTGTTTGCTTTGTAATTCTTCAAGGCAAAATCAGACTGGAAGAGAACAATCAAGCTAGCTTTAGAGCTGTACTTGCAACAAGTCCAGTCTGTTACTTTTATCTTTGTACCCCAGACTGTGTCCCACAAGCAGCTATAAGCAGTACCAAAGGTTTAACTTTAGTAATGGCTCTGTTCGTTGACCAGCAGGAATTTATATACTGTATTTCTCCCGAGAGCTGCACATTTAATCTCTCTTTTGTAGACAAAGTGAGAAGCAGAAAATATGTAAAGAATTTTTTTTCAGGTGCCCCACACTGACCTCCTGCTGCTCTTCCAGGAGACTCCTGCCACCTCCACTGCCTGACCTTTGCTATCGGCCGGCTTGGCTGCACTTCAGTGCAGAAAAGGGTTATGCGGCCAGCTCCCCGAGGTTCTGCTGAGCCCATATGACTTCCAGGCGGTGAATATGGCGTCCCTCGGGGCCCCGGGCGGCTGTGCTCAGCAAGGCCATGAAAGCCGGGCTGAGGCAGACCACTGCAGCAGAGTGGGGCCAAGCCTTGGGTGGCATAGCTAGGAGTTGCCAGGCCTTCCAGAGCAGCAGTGGGGGGGTTGGGCGGGGATCCTTGTAAGATGTTTGTAGAGGAGTGGTAGAGTTTCTTCATTCTCAGAACACCACAGTGGGAGGAATTGCTGTGTACCTTTCCTATCTAGAATACTTGTCAGGCTTTGAGAGCCTGATTATGCTTTTTTGGGGGTAGCTGTTAGTAGGTAAAGAATCAATAAATACATCCAAGTTGATCATCAATTATTTGGAATAACCAACAAGATATTTAAAGACTTTTACCATTTAATGACATATCCTAACAGGGCTCCTCTTCAACGAGTCAGTTAACGTATCCCTGTAATTTAGAGGTATAGTGGGTATATTTGATTGTATTCTGTAACTGTTCTATAGCAGTTACAGTTAATTGTATTCTCTCATTTTAATTATTGGGCTTAAGGCTTGGTAAATCAGAACGAGAAAGCCATTCTCTGAGAATAATTTAGTAAAGTTGAACTAACTCATGGACTCTAAGATAATACTTTGTATCCAGAAAGAGGTAATTCATGGAAATATCAATCCCATCATCTATTCATTCACATGGTTGAAGAGTCAAGGTTAAGCCTTTCTGCTTGAGTACTGAGACTTTAATCAGCAAAGGCAGTTGTAACAGTTATTTTGCAGATTTGTGAAATCTTCCTAGTGAATATATTTGCCAGAGTATAACTGATGGTTTATTTTAGTCCACAAGCTACAATGTAGGAGTTAGTTAAGGAGAGAATCATTGTACACATCAAAGTTTAAGAGTTTATTCCCAAAGATGTTTTTTAAAGAAACTTCATGATTATATTTCATTGTTTGCTTGTGGCCAGAGGAATAGGAAAAGTGTTACATGTACCTGATCTGTATACAACCCAAACTATGAAAATTTAGTTGCTACAATTAGTCACTTAAAAAGATGCTATATTCTATTTTATATATAGTAACCCAAACTATGAAAATTTAGTTGCTACAATTAGTCACTTAAAAAGATGCTATATTCTATTTTATATATAGTAACCCAAACTATGAAAATTTAGTTGCTACAATTAGTCACTTAAAAAGATGCTATATTCTATTTTATATATAGTAACCGAATAGAATAAAAGCCATTCAAATCCGTAATTATGATACATTTGACAGTCTACCAGGTATAACAGAAGATTAGTTTGAATGTTTTTTTTTTTTTTTTAAATATTATTGGCAATTCAGGTAAGAAGCATTTTTTGGTTTTGTTTTTGCTTTCCTAAACTGAGATGCTGCTGTATTTGTACATGATGGTTTTCCAGGTTTCTAGGCAGGGTCTATAAAGCAAGGTATTTATTTTAGTAATAAGTTTGTGCAGGTAATTTTAAATTTTTCACTAAAATCTGTGACAAATTTTTTGTTACTTTTCTGTTTACTAATGTCTTTCTTTCTATTTTTATTTCAGCAAACAGTAGTGATAGTGAAGAACTTTCTGCTGGGGAAAGTGTAACAAAGACTCAGCCAGTCAAATCAGTGTCTGCTGGAATGAAGTCTCACAGTACCAAATCTCCTGCCAGGACACAGTCCCCGGGAAAATGTGGAAAGAATGGTGATAAGGACCCTGATCTCAAGGAACCCAGTAATCGACTACCCAAAGTTTACAAATGGAGTTTTCAGATGTGTAAGTGACGCATAGTAAATTGACAGTTAAGAGGAAGAAAACTTTAGCCTAGAAATTTTGAGGCTGATACCTCTGAAAAAGAGGCTGTAACCAAACTTGAGACATCCTAACAAGTTGCGATGTAGAGAGCTTATTTGGATCATGATTTGAATAAACAAGTTTGCTAAAAGAAAAATTTTAAGACAATTCAAGCAGATATCAACATTGGGTAGATATATATGATATGATGTTAGAAATGTGCTTTAAAACAGTCTGGTCTTGGGGGTGGGTGTAGATGGGATATAAACGACACAAGATTTGCCATAATTGCTAATCACTGAAGCTGGGTGATGGTATATGGGACTGCATTATACTATTTTCTCCATACTTTTGTTTATATGAGAAATCTCCAGAATAAAAACATTTTGAAAAAGATTACCCCAGAGTTTCTCATACATGGAGACATTTTTTAGGAAATTGAAAACTGCTTTTTAGAGCTTTTAAAAATTTTCCTACAATTTAAAAGTTATACAGACTCAAAAAAAATTACACGTACTCATAAAAATCTAAAAAAAGAACAAAAAGAGGCCAAAAGAGAAAAATTTATCCACAGTCCTGACATCCTGACATTCAAAAATACATTACAATTTTAACATTTTGGTGTCTTTCCAAGTATAATTTTTTAGTGCTATATTGTGGTGATGCTGTATATGAATGAGGAATTTTTAGCAATCATGTTTTGGTTATAAGGTTTTTAATTCTACACATTCATTCAGTAGATCACATATTATGTACCAGGCATAGCTTTTTTTGTTTTAAGGGTTTACTTATTTATTTAATGTTTATTTTTGAGAGAGAGAGAGAGAGAGAGACAGAGCACAAGCAGGGGAGGGGCAGAGAGAGAGGGAGACACAGAATCTGAAGTGGGCTCCAGGCTCCAAGCTGTTAGTGCAGAGCCCGATGTGGGGCTCGAACCCACAAGCTGTGAGATCATGACCTGAGCCAAAGTTGGACACTTAACCAACTGAGCCATCCAGGTGCCCCTATTTTCTCTATTTACAATTTTGAGAGAAGGAGAGAGAGAGCATGCATGTAAGGGAGACGGTGAGAGGGTGGGAGGGAGGGAAAGAAAGAGAGAGAAAGAATATCTTAAGCAGAGCTCTACGCTCAGCATAGATCCCAACTCAGGACTTGACCCCATGACTCTGGGATCATGACCTGAGCCGAAATCAAGAGTTGGATGCTTAACCCACTGAGCCGCCCCAGCACCCTTAAAGATTTTATTTTTAAGTAATCTCTATGCCCAGTGAGGTCAAGAGTCATATGTTCCACTGACTGAGCCACAGGCGTCCTTATGTAGGCATAGCTCTTCATGTTCAAGCTAGAAAAAAAAATCTTGGGGAAACAAATGTTCACAGGCCTTCGTTTTAGTTTCTCTGTCTTGACCTTTTTCTACAACCACACTACATGCTTTTATATGATAAAATTTTGTTTAAAAATACATACTGATGAAAATTTTAAATTCATAGCGGACTTGGAAAATATGACAAGTGCTGAACGCATCACAATTCTTCAAGAGAAACTTCAGGAAATCAGAAAACATTATCTGTCATTAAAATCTGAAGTAGCTTCCATTGATCGGAGGAGAAAGCGTTTAAAGAAGAAAGAGAGAGAAAGTAAGTGTTGATCTTTCTTTTACTTAAACAAGTAGTTTATGACCCTGGAGTTAGATTCATGTGAGTTTATGTCTGGGTCTTTGGACAAGTTCTTTAATCTCTCTGCTTTATTTTCCTTATCTATAAAATGGGGAAGAATTTATCTGAAGAAAAAATTTTCTCAAGTTACAATGTTCATTTTCATGGAGTTGATAGATAATCTGATTTAAAGAAAAAACAAAACCAAATAAGATTTCAGATAGTGAACAGCACTGTGAAGAGAATAATGTTAAGGCAGAGACTGGATGGGTTGTGTTAGGTAACAAATGGTGAGGACATTTTCATTGAGACCTGAATGACCAGAGGAAGTGGGAGAAGTTAAATCTGAGGGAAAAGCCGCCTCTTCGTCTGCCAGGGCTGCCATAACAGAGTACCACGACTGACCTCTTAACCAACAACAAACGTATTGCTTATCTCCAAATACTGTCACATTGGAAGTTACGGCTTCAGCATAGAAATTTGGGGAGACACAGTACTCAGTCCATAAAAGAGTCCTAGGCAGAGAGAACAGTATTGGAACTAGTGACATTTGGGGCCAGGTAAGTCTTTGCTGTGTGTGTGTTTGGGGAGGGGGGTTCTGTGCTCCTCAAGATGCTTAGCGGCATCCCTGGCCCCTACCCACTGGACGCCAGCAGCACCCCACAGTTCTAACAACCAAAAATGTCTGAAGATATTTTTCAGGTATCCTCTAGGGGGCAAAATCACCCCAGGGTGAGAACAGCTGCTCTGAGGCGGGAGGGAATACATTTGGTGCCTTTCGGGAGCAGAAAGAAAACTGTTGTGGTGAAAGCGGTGGAAACATCAGCTGGGTAGGCAGAGGCCGACTCCTGTGGGACCTTGTAGGCAAGGGTGAGGGGGGAAGATTTTATTCTAAGTGAGACAGAGAGCTGTTTGAAAGTTTTAAACAGGGAAATGACATGGTCTAGTCATAGTACTTAAAGATCAGTGTTCGCTGTGTAGAAGGCCGACTCTAGAGGGCCAGGGGGGTAGAGGGAAGCAGTGTCGTTTAGGGAGCCCATCTCAGTGGCTTGGGGGGATGAGTGACTGTGCCTTGACTGGGGTGTGTGCAGGGAAGATGGATGCACAGTCTGTGTTCACAGCGCTTGCTGTTGGATTAGGTGTGGGTAGAGCAAAGTGGACTAAGATGAGTTAGTTTTAGGTTTTCTGTGGGAACAAACAGCTGCTTGGTGCTGACTTTGGAAATGAGGAGCACGTAGAAAAGACAACATTGTGGGTTGGGGAACACAGAAAGGATCAGACATTTTGTTTTCACCATGTTGCTTTTTGAAATGCCTAATAGGCATCCAAGTGGACATGCCAGGTAGACAGTGGGATACGCAAGTGTGTGCCTCAGGGGAGAAATCAGGACTAGAGAGAGAATTTTTAAGTCATTGGCCTGGCCATAGTACAGTAGTTACTGCAAGCGCTTTGTTAAGCCCCAGTACTTGAGTAAATCACCTAGGAAAGAAATGTGGGTACAAAAGAAGGAAAGCTGGGGTAAGCCAACTTTTAGAAGTAGGGCTGAGAGAGAGAAGACAACTAGCAAGACGTGAGGAGTAGCCTTGAATGAAGAAAACCGATGAAGGAGGCCAAGAGTTGAGGAGGAGAGTGGTCATCAGTGCCAAATGCTGCTGAAAGGCCAGCAAAGTGGTCAGTGGCTGGGCAGTGCTGGAATCATTGGTGGCCTTTTCGAGAGTATTCACTATGAGCTGTGGAGGTGCAGAAGCTGGCCTGGAGCTGATTCAGGAGAGAGGGGGAGGCAAGGAAGTAGAGATGGTGACCCTAGGAAAATCTCACGTTTTGCTATGAAGGGAACAGAGATAGGGGACTTTAGGGGTGGGTGTGGGGATACAATGTCATTGCAAGTGTATGATTATGCCTCCCCGACCGTCCTCTATTTTTTCCAAGGCTCCCATTCTCTGATGAAAATCAAAGCACTTTGATTTTCATTTTCTTTTTCTTCAGAGTAATGTTCTTCCTTCCCTCTTCCGCCCTGATAATCCTATACCTCTATCCACCTTTGTATAGGGTTTTTACTTTGTGGAGAGGCTGAAAGTCTGGGTTATGGAGTGATTTGAAAAGAAAGTAAATGTTAATATTGAGAGTAATACAGAAGCATTCTGTCAAAGGAAGGGGTTCAGGGTTTTATTTGATATATAACCATTTTTTTTAAGTTTATCTTGAGAGAGAGAATGCACGCACAGGCAGGGGAGGGGCAGAGAGAAAAGGAAAGAGAGAATCCTGTGCAGGCTCTGCACTATCAGCACAGAGCCCAGTGCAGGGCGCGATCCCGCAAATCATGAGATCGTACCAGAGCTGAAAGGAAGAGTCAGATGCTTAACCAACTGAGCAGCCACCCAGGCACCCCTCCCCTGATATGTAACCATTTAAAAGTAATTAAAAATCAATTAAAATAGGCATACTATTTAAACTCTTATGCCAGCACTCCATATTCTTACATCACCTAAGCCTTGTTAGAGTGTTTTTATGTAATAAGATGTCTACCCAGAAACAGCTCCTCTGAAACAGTGTTTGTGTGTGTGGTCACCACAGATTCTCTCTAGCAAGTGATTCTTCTAAATGGAGGCCTTCTCTGCGGAGCTAGCAGTAAAAGACAGTTCCTAAATTCTATTTAAAATATCAGTAGAAAATGACTATCTCAGTTGTTCAAAGAAATGCAAATCAAATAGGATACTATTCCTAGCAGGAAAAAAGAAGTATAATTGAAACCAGTGCTAAGAAAGTATGTTGAAATTCATATTTTATGCCTTGCTGGAAGCATTGGCACAATTATTTTGGAAAACAGTTTGACTATGTATTTGGAGAACTAGCTAATTCCAGTTCTAAGAAAGGTCCCAAGGAGAATTATGTAATGATGAAGAAGTTTGTCATGGGAATATTTATAATAACATAGAAATTATTTAAATTGTATTATCAAGTGACACATTGCATGGAAGAGAAAGAAGTAGACATTTAAAATTTTATTTGTAATCCTCATAGCATTATGTTGTTGTTAGCAACAGGAAGAGACTAGAATTAAATAAGTTACAATTCATAAATATAATGGAATACTATTCAACTTTGAAAAGAAAAAGAGGTAGCTCAATAGATGTACCAATATGGAACAATCTTCTAAAAAAATTATGTGTTAAAAAAATAAGAGGGGCAGCTGGGTGGCTCAGTTGGTTAAGCTTCTGACTTAGGCTTGGATCATGATCTCACAGCTTTTTTTTTTTGTTTTAATATTTTTATTTTATTTCTAGGAGAGAGAGAGAGAGAGACAGCGTGAGCAGGGGAGGGTCAGAGAGAGAGGGAGACACAGACTCTGAAATAGGCTCCAGGCTCTGAGCTGGCAGTCAGCACAGAGCCCGACGCGGGGCTCGAACCCACGAACCGCGATGATCTCACAGCTTTTGAGTTCAAGCCCTGCATCAGGCTCTGTGCTGACAGCTCAGAGCCTGGAGCCTGCTTCAGATTCTTTGTCTCCCTCTCCCTCTGCCCCTCCCCCACTCATGCTTTGTCTCTTAAAATAAATAAACATTAAAAAAAAGTTAATAAAATAATCAAGAGTCAAACTCTATACTTTGGTGCTTCCATTTGTATTTTCAAAGTAGAATTACAGCTACACATGTTAAATTTGCATATCGTATCTCGAGGCTGGAGATGACCTTGCTCTAGAACAGGGGTTGGAACATTGTCTGTAGAGACAGATAATAAATATTTTGGGCTTTATGGGCGAAGTGGCCTCCTTAGAACATTTGACCCTGCCATTGCCATAGGCAAGATGTAAACAAATGGGCATGCCTGTATTTCAATAATTTTTTCTTTTCATATATATATTTATTTAAGTAATCTCTGCACTCAATGTGGGGCTTGAACTCATGACCCCAATATCAAGAGTGATGCACTCTTCCAACTGAGCCAGCCAGGCACCCTTCCAATGAATTTTTCTTATCAAAAACAGGTGGGGCAACTCTTTCTGCCCATGCATCATGTCCCAGTGCTTTAATAAAATCACCTTTTTTTATACCAAACAAACAGCAGGTGGGCCAGATTTGGCCTCGGGGCAGTAATTGGCCAGACCCTCTAATAGAGTTTTGAAAACTATGAAGCAACTGGTAACAACAGGGAAATGGAATTTGGAGGTCTTAGGAAGGTTTTCAATGAGGTAGAGATTTGCTTTCGCACCTTATATCCCTGTACTGAAGGAATTTCTTTTATCTTGACCATGTATTCCTTAAAACATTTTGTTTTTCAAATATTGATTTATAGGGACACCTGGGTGATTCAGTTCTTTAAGCATCTGACTTCAGCTCAGGTCATGATCTCACAGTTAGTGTGATCGAGTCCCCGCATTGGGCTCTGTGCTGATAGCCTGGAGCCTGCTTCTGATTCTGTGTGTGTGTCTCTCTCTCCACTCCTCCCCCACTGTGCTTGCACGGGCTCGCTCGCTCTCTCTCTCAAAATAAATTTTTAAAAATATTGATTTATAACAATCTGAGAATTTCCCTGAAGAAACTAACAGATGTGTCATTTGCTTTGTATGCAAAGTGCAGGACAAAGCAGTAGTCAAGCTCTGGACCCTTCTGTTCCAACACTAAGAATCATTCTCATCATCATTTAAATTCCTAAGAAACTCTAAGCAGAGCAGGGTGCAGGAACTAGGAGGAAGGAAAAGATTTTTGGGTGGATTACAGCTTTTTCCTATTGGATTCAAAGTTCCCGTTTGTCTCACTGTTGCAGAAAGTTGATTCTTGGTTTTATTTCCGTCTTTTAATAGACTAGGCGCACAATTTTTTCTTTTTTCTTAATTGATCCATGTGGGAGTGGTATTCCCTGATCTGTCCCTTTTCATTAACCCTGTAGTTTGGTGCTGCCTAGAGCTACTTTAGATACACTAGCTTTTTCCTTCTTTACATTATGGTATTGTGACATTCGGACTGCTCTTGCAGGCTGAGTGATTAAAATTTAGAGAATATGACAGATTTTTAGTTTACGGGACTGGTGTTTTCTTTCTTTCTGTTGTGCATACGTTTATTAAGCCTTTGGTTTGGTTTCCCCTTTCCTCAGGTGCTGCTACATCCTCATCCTCTTCTTCCCCTTCATCCAGTTCCATAACAGCTGCTGTTATGTTAACTTTAGCTGAACCGTCAATGTCCAGCGCATCACAAAATGGAATGTCAGTTGAGTGCAGGTGACAGCAGGACTTGCTAAAGCACTTTGCACTTAATGGCTGTTGAGGGCCACGTCTTTTTTTATACTGCACAGTGGCACAAAAAAAATCAGACAAGCACTATTTTATATTTAAAAATTGTTTCTTGACAAGCTGACTTGGCACTTAAGTGCACTTTTTTTATGAAGAAAAAGTACAATGAACTGCTTTTCCTCAAGCAATAATTGTTTCCAACTTGTCTGGGAATTGTGTGTCTGGTAACTTGAAGGCCTTCCACTGTGGCAAATGGAGGCTTTTCACTGCCTGTAGAGACAATACAGTAAGCATAGGTGTTAGGTGGGCCAGAACATGTTAAGATAACTTACTGTATATGTATTCCCTTGTATTTTGTTAAAGCTGGAACATTTGATATTTTTCCATTTATTTATGAAAAAAATATGAACCTATTTTCATTTGTACGAGCTAATTGTTTTTTAAAGCAAGTCACCTTAGGGTGGCTTTAATTGTATAAGTCAAGCACATGTAATAAATTCAAAACCTGCAGTTAACAGGATATTAGACACCAATCCTGGTAACCAAATATTAAAGATTCTCTTTAAAAAAGACTGAACATGTTTACAGGTTTGAATTAGGCTAAAAGGTCTTGCAGTGGCTTTTCATGCCCCTTCAAATTGGAATGGAACTACTGTACTTTGCCATTTTTCTATAAATCAGTATTTTTTTTTAATTTTGATATAATACATTGTGTGAAAAAAGAAAATGGCTAATAAACTGTATTAAATCTTAAACAATGTATAAAGATTGTACTTAGCCAGTTCAAAGTGTATATTTATTCATAATGAATTATAACAGTTATATTTTTGTGTTTTCTTGTAAATGTTTCTTTTTCCTTAAATACAGATAATTCATTTGTATTGCTTATTTTATTATGAGCTACAACAAGAGGACTTCAGGAACAAGTAAACTGTATGAGTAAGGTTCAAGGTCATTGATACGAACGGTCTCAAAAGGACGGTTGTTATTTTAAGTATAAATAGCTAATTGGGGTGGTAGGCCTATAAAATTAAATGCCTTGTATAAAATCCAAAATGAACGCAACCTTGTTTTCACTTGTATTGACTTTATGTTGTATGATTCCGATCTCTGTTCCGTTTGGCACTTGTATTTAATTCTACACCTTTGTAAGACATTTGTATATTGCGGATGTGTTCATTCAAGCTATTTAATACCTGGCACTGTTAATACACAGTACTTTACTGTACAGACTGTTTTACTGTTTTAATTGTAGTTCTGTGTACTTTTTTTGGATGGGGCTGGCATGTTTTATTTGTTTTCTGGCAATACGACATGTGAGAATTTCGAAGCGTTTTGTTGTAGATGCTAACGTGTCAGAATCCTTTACATTCAACTTTTCTAAGAAAAGCATTTTCAGTCTTGTAGTGTGTGCTTACAGTAACTAATTTTGTTGAAAATGGTTTCAAGTTATTCAAATTTGTACAGGACTGTAAAGATTTGTTGACAGCAAAACGTTGAAGAAAAAGCTTATAGAATAAAAGCTATAAAGTATATATTAGGATCTGCAAACAATGAAGAATTATGTAATATATTGTACAAATGTAAGCAAAGGCTCTGAAATAAAATGCCATAGTTTGTGAATCCTTGATTTTGTTTCTAAAAGGTTAAGTAATTTTAGTTTCTTCCATATGTGATGATTGACTGGAACATACCTCTCCAGTCTGTATTATCCAGAAGGGGTTAATTGACATACCAAAAAAGGGGAATATTATACCTGTAAGAATTACAAGTCCATTAAACCAGATGCAGGATTTTTAAGGCATTTTTATATCTGTGTATATACACTATAGACTATTTTGCTTGAGTCTGAAAGTGAATATTTATCACTTGGAGGTTTGTCTAAAGAAAAAAATTTTATTTCCTTTAACATGCAGAACATTACCAGCAACTTTTTTTTCTTTTTTCTGTCTTATACTTTCATTGGACTTATACTTTTAGTGCACTGTGCCCCACTGCACATTGGAACCATCTGGGCATTGTGTACTGTGCCCTTGGTGGTGTGGGGGGCGCGTGGTAGAGGCTGCCCTCCCTTTCCCCCACCCCCAGCCCCCCAGAGAGTTGTATTCAATTGGTCTAGGATGGTACTTGGATTTACATCTTTTTTAAAAGGTCTCTGGTGATTTTAGTACGCATCTGCTTTTCTCCACATTTAATAAAATCGGTAATTAGGTTTTTTGCCCCCTTTAATGAACTTTCCACCACTTTCCTTTCTTAAGAACAATTTTTAAGGCCTACAAAGCTCAAATGTATAGTTTCAAAGCACTTTTACAATGTCCCTGTATTTATATTTTACAGAAGTTTAATGGATGACTTATTTTAATATATTTTTAATTCTGAGAGACAGAGACAGTGTGAACAAGGAAGGGTCAGAGAGAGAGGGAGACACAGAATCTGAAACAGGCTCCAGGCTCTGAGCTAGCTGTCAGCAGAGAGCCCAACACGGGGCTCGAACCCATGAACCGTGAGATCATGACCTGAGCCGAAGTCGGAGGCTTAACCGACTGAGCCACCCAGGTTCCCCTAATGGATGACTTTTAAACTGCGGAACAGTGCTTCCCAAAATGGAGTCCTAGAATACTGGTTCTGGGAAATGCTTTGGGAATTCACTGCCAAATATATTGCCATATATAGCATTTTTTCTTCCCAGAGATTCAGCGTTAGCATATTAAAAACCGAGAAGGTCTATGAAGAGACCCCTGGCTAACTTTCTTTGCCTACTGTTTTCACTCTTACCTGATCATGAGACCCTGTTTTTCTTTTTTTTTTTTAATTTCTTTTTAATGTTTATTTTTGACAGAGAGAGAAAGAGAATGTGAGCAGGGGAGGGGCAGAGAGCAAGGAGACATAGAATCCGAAGCTGACTCCAGGCTCTGAGCTATCAGCACAGAGTCTGATGCGGGGCTCGAACTCATGAACTGTGAGATCATGACCTGAGCCAAAGTCAGACGCTCAACTGACTGAGCCACCCAGGTGCCCGGAAACCCTGTTTTTCAAGGAACTACCAATATCACATAATTTGTGTGTTACAGAAACAGTGCTCTAAAGGAGAATGATTCCAGACTTTGTTGGAATTGAGGTTCACACTCTTAGACCTCTCTGGCTTCCTGCCTTTTGTCCTTTCTTCCCAGCTTCTCTGGAGAGTTTGAGAATTCATGTTATTACCGGAATTTGACATAAGTTTTCCTCTGGTCGCCTAAACTATGGTTTATCAACGTAGTTAAAATGGATGGTAAAATTAAGAGAAATGTTTTTTACAGTGTTCTCCAAAACCTTTTTTTTTCCTCCTGAAATAACCTGAGGGTCAGGTCTTGTTAATTTTCTTAAGTGTGGGGCGACTGGGGAAGCTGCAGCAGATTACGGAAGACCACTAAAATTTTTTACAAAGCGTTTTTGTCTGTATTTTTCTGTGAAAAGGGTCCTTATATTTTAAACTCTTTAGAGGGGTTAAGTGATCTCTAAACAATTAAAAACCAGTTCTAAACAGCAGTGGGGATCATTTTTTAACTGTCCAACCACAGCCTCTAATTTATCCTAATTACTTTCTTCTAAAAAAAAAGTGTGCTGCTTTTCATTCCTTGTGAGTCCTTTTCTCCACCTTTAATTTTCACCTACTTAGGGATTTTTGGCTAACATCATGATGGGTTTTGTGTATATTAGATGTGATCCCCAAGGAGGAATAGTTTCATGATTTCGTAAGACCTAATAAAATATGTGCCAAGTTGTACAGTCAGGAAAAACCAGTGCACAGGAGTTTAAAGGGAGCAGTTAATGAGCATACACGGATTGTTGACAGATGTAATGGTGACACAGAAGAGATGCAATCCTTAAAGTAACATTTGAGGAAGTCTCATCTGGAAATGGAATGTGTAGGCAAGAGTAGAGAGGAAGAGTCAGGAAAGGCCAGGTATGATGAGGTTGCAGTGCTACAGACAGGAAATGATTCTTTGGAATAATGCTAGAGAGAGCGGGAAGGATAATGGGATTGGGAGACATTCTGAAAGAAAAATGAGAATTCTTAATTGGACTATATAGGTTAGATGGAACAAGATGCTTGAATTGCAAATAGGGACAGTTGGGTTTGTCTCATCCTTTGTGAAATACAAGGTCACAATTAGGGGAAGCCTAAATAAGAGACTCAGAAATCAGGAACAGAGCCAAGCAGTAGAATATTGTGGGGGTTTTTTTCATCAATTTTTCTGATGTAGTCTATAAAAAGGTCACATATATTCTCAATGACTTGTTTTAAGCAGCTTTCAGAAAGCACGTCTATTCTCGAGCCAAAATTAAATCCGATTTTGCCACCATAGTTCAGAATTCAATTACTTACTTAATGCTTAACATTTTATTACCTAAAAATCAGCTTACCAAACATTCAGTAGGTAGAAATACAGAAATACGGTAAACATTTATATACCTAACAATAGTGCAGTTAAATGAAGACTTGGGAAAAAAAAATCTATTGTAAATAACTGGGAATTCTTCCTAAGTGAGATATCTGAGCTGGGATTCCTTTGGGGTAAAGGAATAACACGGAATAACAAAGGCTAGAAAGTGCTGGTTTGGAGGGAGAGGAGTTTAGGAAGTTAGGCTGAGAAAAATAGCAAGAGTTCTGAGTGCCAAGGATCTGGTAGAGTATCTGGGCAGTGCAGGTTAGAGCTGGAGCCTCCAACGACTTTAAATGTTATTTTGAAATAGTGCCAAGCACCAAAAACGTTGCCAAAGCGGTGCAAAGAATGCCCCTGTACGCTTTGCACCGATTCACCCACTTATTCTGTAACCTACATCCCTGTAACCTCGTTTCTTGATAAACCTTCCTCCTTCCTCTTCAGTGATTCACGGGTTTTCGCCTGTGTTTCTCTCCTCTTGGAGTGGCACCGCACACCCAGCCTGGCTGATTCTTATTTATACTTCAGGCCTCAACTACTCTCGAAGACTTCCTTCACTCTCAAGAAAGGTTTCTTTCGAGCTTGAAGAGATCCAAACTGGCGCCGGAAGCCCTGCGCCGACTCGCCGGGTGTCTCCGGCTCCTACGCAGCCCAGACCGGAAGGGGCGTGGTTCCTGGGGCGGAAGTAGCCGGGACCCGGAAGTGCGGGCTCGTGTGCCGCGGCTGTCTAAGAAGCCTCAGGATGGGAATGCGGGTGGAAGGGAAGAACAAGCGGAAGAAAAAGAAAGGTGCCGAGGGGTGAGTGGCGCGTGGCACGTCTGCCTGGGCAGGGTGTGCTTTCGGGAGCTCCGGCGGGCGGAGCGGTGGGGCCTGGCGTAGCTGAGTGTCTGGTGTCGGTGTCTAGAGATGACTCGGAGGACGGCGTTCCCGGGAATCCGACAGGAGACTATGTGGTTGGACAAGTCGCCAGCAGCTTGTTCCAGAACAGGCGCCCCTCCGGAAATAGTACAGCTCGACTGGCGTCCCTCTTCAGCTCTGTTGCGCCTCAGCTCCCACCCGTGTATGTGCCCGTGCCTAAAGTAAGTCACTGAATTCTGTTCCGAATGTCCCGTTAGAACGGCTTTTAGAATAAGCAGTCCGCCTCGCAGGGCACGATTTCTGAAATAGAGCAGATAGGATTAATTGTAAGTAACCTATCATTGCCAGAGTCTGGTGAGAGAAAATTTGCTAATTTAGGAAGACTGCTACGTTATTTAAAAAGATGAGGTCTCAAACATAACTTCCAACTTTTAAAAGGAAACTACGAAAAAAAGGAAACGGGATGAGGAGGAAGAAAGTACATCCCAGATTCAAGGATCACTTTTGCAAGAACCTTCACAAAAAATGAAAGTGAAGAAGAAACTTTCTGCAGCAGACAAAAAGTTGGCAAACAGGTCGGTAGAATTGTCTTAAATTGATGGGAAAGAAATTAGATGGTAAAGAAATTGAGATTTTGATACCTGCGTTCTTCATCTTGGTTTTCAGCTCCTTTCATAGTTCTAAGTTTTACAGAAAAAAATTTTTATTATGTAAAATGTCATACATATTCAAAGGTTGGAAAAGATGAGGAAAACCTCATGTATCCGGCGTCAATAATTACTAGCACTTGGCCAATCTTATTTCATCTTTACCCTTCAAATCTCCCTCATTAAGTGGAAGCAAATTTGAGGTCTGTAATATAAATGTGTAAATATTCCAGCATGAAAAAGATGAGCTTTGTTTTCCCAAACTCAGAGATCAGATTTCCCCCCATTAGCTTAAAAATGTTTTCATTAGTTTATTTGATCAAGATCTGAATAGTGGTCACATCACAGGCTCCCTGGTAACTTCCATGTCTGTGAAGCCACTCTCTTTAAGCTTCTTAATTTCTTCTTTTTCTCACCAGATGATACTTGTTACCTAGTCAGAGAGCTAGTAGTCATTACTAACAGTTACTCACTACTACTATTTGTTCTCCCATTTAGAATTAATGTTTTATTTATTTCAGAGAGAGAGAGAGAGAAAGAGAGAGAGCGAGCAGGGGAGGGTCAGAGAGAGGAGGAGACAAAATCAGAAGCAGGCTCCAGGCTCTGAGCTGGCTGTCAGCACAGAGCCCGACGCAGGGCTCGAACCCACGAACCATGAGATCATGACCTGAGCCGAAGTTGAACGTTTAACCAACTGAGCCACCCAGGCGCCCCATCCAATTTAGTGTATATATGCACATCCTTCATTTTTTTCCCTTTCTCTCAGAGAAAGGTATCTTCTGCCTTGTCCAAGGTTAATTTAGTCACCTGTGCTGCGAATACCACGTATTCGCACTCTTTTGTCTCCCTCAGGATTATTCTGTCAGATATGTCCATTTTCTTCTCTCTCCTGTGTCTTTCATTTATCATAAAAACGTGCTCAAGAGTCTCATCCTAAAAAGAGAAATCTAACAAAACCAAACCCTATTTTTGCTACCATACCTTCAGTCTTCTCACAGTCAGGCTTTCAGAAAAACGTTATACTTGTTTCTCTTCTTTCTCTTGATCTGTTTTCTCTTCCAGGAGACTTGTTCTGACTTGTTGAATCTGACTGTTCACTTGTCATGTTTGTTTTTATGTGATCTCCCCAAACTTCCGAAGCAGCGCACAGTGAAGGCATCCTGACCTGGCTGCCGTATTGAGTGGGCAGTACAGCCTGTGTCTCAGACGTCTTCCCCCTTCCATTCCACATGGTGGCTTTTCTTCCTCAAGCTATTAGATTCTTTGACCGTAATCTCTTCTGATTCTCCTCTTGTGTGTCGTTCTTTCTTGGTGTTCGTGCGGGTACCTTTCCTCCTTCCTGCTCTGTAAATGTTGATTTCCCTCAGGACTCTGTGGTCATCTTCTCAGGACTTTTTTCTACCCTTCATGCTGACCAGTCNACGCGGGGCTCTAACCCACGAACTGCGGGATCATGACCCAAGCGAAAGTCGGACGCTTAACCGACTAAGCCACCCAGGCGCCCCTAATCTTCTTTATGCCCATGGCTGCACCGTTGCGGTTTCTCTCCTGATCTCCTGACCTTTGTATCTGTTTGCCTCTGGCATCTGCAGTATATATATACATATACGTATATATATATATACACATATATGTACTCTATATACAGTTGACATTTGAACAATGGAATGGTTAGGGGCACTGACCCCCACATAGTCAAAATTCCACATATGACTTCTGACTCCCCCAAAACTTAACTACTAATAGCCTACAGTTGACCAGAAGCCTTCCATAAATAGCAGATAAACACGTATTTTTCATGTTATATATGTCATGTACTGTATTCTTATAATGAAGTGAGCTAGAGAAAAAAATGTTATTAAAAAATCGTGAAAGAAAATACATTTATAGTACTGTACCATATTTATAAAAAGAAAAAAATCCACATTTAAGTGGAGTTCAGACCCATGTTGTTCAAGAGTCATCTGCACCTCAAGTTCGGAATGCTTCAGACTGAGCTGCTTAGGCTCATCAGACCTGTTTTCCTCTGCATGCGTGGCACCACCAGCCTTCCAGCCAGGTGCCCGAGCCAGTGACTTGGGAGTCCTCGGATACTCTCTCTTTCCCCTGCATATCTAATTGGCTGCCAGGTGCTGATGGTGCTGTCTTTCATATCTCTTGAATTTGTTGTTCCCTTTCCACTCCTCCCTTCCTCAAGTTGGTCTGTTGTCTTCTCAAATACATGCAGTTATAACTGTCTCCTTACTGGTCTCCTCTACTCTGCTGCCCAAATGATCTTTTTAAGGTACCCCAAAATTTTCAGTGGCTCCTTATGCTCTATGGGACACAATCTAAGCACTTTCACATAACAGCTATGGTCCTGGGTCTGATTCCTGCCTTGCCACACTGCCTTAGTTCCTTTCATTCCTGCTCGGTACTTTATATGCTATAGTGGACAAAAAAGTAGACATGAACCCTCTCCTTAGTGGAACTTATGGTCTAGTGGAAGAATAATGTCAAAACTTACTGAGTAGTATGTGCCAGTCTACTGAGTAGACTGCCTTTCCTCTTCTGAGAAGCCTTTAGTGGTTCTTTTCTTTTTCTATACTGTATTACCAATTGTATTGTCAACTTTGTTCATCTCTTCAGAGGCTGGACTATTGAATGGCCTTTAATAGTCTCTCTATTTTTCTATCCTCAGATGTTAGAATAGAAAGCCAGTAAATATTTACTGAGTGAATGGATCCTTTACTATCCACGACTTGTATTCTCATTCTCTCCTTAAGATCCCGGTTCAGGAGCACCTACTTGGCTCAGTTGGAAGAGCCTTTGACTCTTGATCTTGAGGTTGTGAGTGTGAGCCCCACTTTGGGTGTAGAGGTTACTATAAAAATAAGTAGATAAACTTAAAAATATATATAAATGATCTCTGTCCAGTTCTCTGTTAGGACTGATACTCAGGTCTTGCTTATCCATATGCACCAGCGCTTCTATTGTATTTGCCGTTTTAGAATGTACTTTAGACAAGCAGTCCTTGAAATATTACAGTTAAAAGTAGGAAATCTGGTTTTCCCTATTGGTCACATTGCTTTTACGAAATACTTTGCAGCCGTAGTAACCTTTATAGACTCCCTACGAGTGCTGCAGATGCCCCGGAGTTCTAGAGCAGAGAGTGAAACTGGGCATTCATAGAGCCTAAACTAGACCTCCAACAGCTTTACAACTTTTGTTTAAATGAACAACTTTTATTGCTCTGCTTTTACGTGCCAGTTTTAACATATCTTCAAAAATTGAGCTTAATTTTTTTCTAATCTCTTTTTTTAATACATCATTCTTTTTTTTATTTATTTATTTATATGTATTTGGGAAGAGAGCGCAAGTGGGGAGGGACAGGAGAGGGGGGAGAGAGAAAGTGTGGATTCCTGACACTGACAGTGTGGGACCTGATGGGGGGCTTGAACTCGGGAACTGTGAGATCATGACCTGAGCTGAAACCAAGAGTCAGATGTTTAACCAAATGAGCCACCCAGGTGCCCCAAGTTTTTCTAATCATGAGTATTCTAGAGATATTGGTCACTTTTTGATAATGCTGCTGCTCAAATTTAGATGTATTTTTGAATCATAAGTTTATATTTAGGAAAGCTAGAAGTAGGTGAGAAATATTTCAGACCTTTGTGCTTTGTCAAATACTACACGTGACTTCAGGACTCCTAATTTCTCCTTTTCTTTTTTTTTGGCCTTGTAAAGGGAAAATGCTCTAGCAAGTGCTGATTTAGAAGAAGAAATTCACCAAAAACAAGGACAGAAAAGAAGTTCATCTCAATATGGTATTAAAGCAACAGATAAAAAAGTACTTGATGATGTAGATCACACAGTTGTAAATCAAAGAAAGAAAACTGAAATCAACCAAGAAGAAGAGAGATTAAAGAATGAGAGAACAGTGTTTGTTGGGAATTTGCCTGTCACCTGTAGTAAGAAGGTAAGTGTGTAATCTGCATGTTGTAAGGTGCACGTTGTAAGGATTCAGAGAAGTTAATAACTCATAACTTTTACACTTTGTTTACACTTGGGTAATTAACAAGTCATTAACATATAGCTTCATTGTAAATGACTACATGAATCATTCTGTAGCTTGATTCCAGTATGCACCCTCTCCTTTCCATTCCCATAGTCACTGCCCTTATTCAGCCTTTTGCAAATCTTACTTGAAGTATTGCAGTAACATATCTCGCTTTTTTTTTTTCCACTCCACCCAGACCTCTCTTCTGTTACATATCACTAGAATGTAAACCTGAAATCGTGCCTGGCGTAGGGCATGGGGCTTAATAAATACTTGTTGTATAAATGAATGAATACATCCTAAGTACTTTTATAGTTTACATGTGGTAAAGGTTATAAAAGATTCAAAGAAAAAATGCATGCCTTATGGATACTAACAAGAATTTGGGGTGCGTTTTATGTATATGTGTGTGTGCGTGTAAAATATTTTTTGTCTTCCAACTGAGTAGAGTATAGCTAGTTATTCTTGAAATGTTCTTAAAATAAAACCTGGCAGTAAAAGATTATCAGATGGTTTTACTTAATTCTCTTTTGTGGCACTTTTTTGATGTTCTGAAAGTAGACTAAAGTGTATATATATATATATGTTTTTTTATTTTAGAAGCTGAAGTCATTTTTTAAAGAGTATGGACAGATAGAATCTGTACGATTTCGTTCTCTGGTATGTTCTCTCCCTGCCTTGAAATTGCAAATCTTGAAACGTATTGCATTTAAGTCTGAGGTATTAACGTTGTTGGTATTAGTGAGATGGAGAGGCACAGCCTTTTGAATCAACAGGTTCAAATCTAGCTGCAGACAAGAGGTGCGCTGAAGATCGACTTCTGACTCTTGGACCATGTTAAGAAATTAATGAGTTCACCCAGGAAAATGATACCGTTGTTGGGGGGTGGACTTTTGTTTGCGGAACATTAATACGTGTTGAATAGTATTTCTGGGCTCCAAGGCATTCAGTATGAGAGTTGGTGTACTGCAGACAGTACTTACGCTCCAAACACAGGTAGATGAGGTTTTTTTTAAAAAAAAAAATTAATGTTAAACCTTCATAGAAGTATAAAGCTGCGCACTCTAGGCCAGTTATAGCTATGCTCCTTGGAGCACGAAATAAGCATCGTTCATGTTTTCTAAATGTAATGAATGGTATTAGAATATAAGAAATGTTTATTCCTTGTATCTAACTTCTCTGTCTCACGTGATTCTCTGAAATAGAATTTCTCAGCCTTGATACGAGGGACGTTTTGTGCCAGATTATTCTTTTGTTGTTGGAGGCTGTGCTGTGCCTTGTGGGATGTTCAGTGGCATCCCTGGCCTCTGCGCACTGGGCGCCGGTAGCACCCTCCCCACCCAAACTGCCACATCCAGAATTTTTCTAGTCTTGCCAAATGTCCCCCGAGGGCGTAATTGCCCACTTCCGTAAAAGTAGACCTCTTCCCAGGTTTGGGCGCAGTGTCCATAATTTCTGTCATGGTGTTCGTTTCTCGCTTTTTCCATATGTATTTTGCCCTTTAGAGTCCCATTTCTCGAGAGCAGATCCTTGCCTGACACATCCACTTGGGTATCTTCTAGCACCCCAGTTTCAGCATCTCTCCCCCAACCCCATCCCAGGCTACAAGCCTCATTATTGAAGCCTCATTGTTGCCTTGGACTCTTCTTTGGGCCACCCAGCCTATTGTTTTTATCCCTGTCTGGGTTCTGTTTTTTGTTTTTAACATGTATTCATTTTTGAGAGATAGAGATGGACTGAGCAGGGAAGGGGCAGAGCAACGAAGACACAGAATGGGAAGCAGGCTCTGAGCTCCAGGCTCAGAGCTGTCAGCACAGAGCCCCATGCAGGGCTCAAACCCACGAACAGTGAGATCATGACCTGAGCCGAGGTTGGACACTTAACCGACTTAGCCAGCCAGGTGCCCTTACCTGTCTGTTTTTTTTAACTGTTTTTTGTTTTTGTTTCTGTTTTTTCCCAAGAGGAATGCTTCCTTTTTTGCTTTGTTCTACCTGTGTTCTCCTTACCTTTTGCTGGAATAGTTATAGAGGCTCCCTTCAGCCTACCTGTGTCCAGCATACCACTGTCATCTTAATTTCCCTGAAGTACTTCTTCCTGGAACTCAGGATCATTCCACTTACAGACACCACACCACTTAGGCGCGTGTGCATGCATACACACAACACACCTTGGCCTGGTATTACTTTGGGGATCTTGGTGTATCCCTGGATTACTTGTCTCTTTGATGGCCCTGCTGTGCATTCTCTGGCACCCCATACTTCATTATAGTCCTTATGACACTGTCCCTTACTTGTTACATTATTCATCTACCCCACCAGACCGAAAGCTGATTGCAAACAGCGTGTTTGTCTTGCTCGTTCGTGGGTCACCAGTGCCTGCACATTGTGCACCTCAAGCATACACGGAATTGCCTAAAACCCTTATATTCCTCTTGCTGTGAGTGCAGTCCGTCCTGGTTCTTAGCCTGACAGTTGATGTAGGGTGACCCTGAGGCCCTCACTTCCCCCACGTGTGACTCTCCTGCAGGCCCGGAGCTGCCCTTGTTGCTGAGCAGACCCTTGCACTTTCTCACTCTTTTTTGCTCCGTTCTTTGGCTTTGTTGGGACTCCTCCTTAAAGTCTCATTTTGTCTAGTAAAATACTGTCTGTTTCAGTAGGCATTAAAATGTTACTTAAGTTTTTCTTTTTATTTTATGTCATCAAGTGGTATTTTTTCTCTAAATTGTTTCTATACCTTATTTGCTTTATGTTATACTTACTCCTTTGTATCTTCAGTAAGAAGGTATAGATGCTTGAGGGCTCCTAGAAGGCACCTAGTACATGTGTTTGGATGAGCATCATTCACCTGTTGATGGTTCACTTGGGCATTTCTCATGTCCTGCATGGTGGCACTGTCTATATTTTCAGAGTTTGTGAATAAGACAAAGTGAGAATTTCTTGGTTTTACTATATATCGGATGACTAAGAAAGATTTCCAGAGGACATTTACAGTATCTGTCCTAAGTTAAATTGACATTCTTAGATGGTGCTGTTCTGTGAACTTGCAGGGTCTGAATCTTTTCCCCTTTGTCCTCTCAGTACCCGGCTGAGGTATCTCAGTGCCCCAGCCTGTATCTCAGGATTGGCACATTGCTGACGGTCAGAGTCACTGACTTGAATTTCCGTCTCCTCCATAACCCCCTCACTCTGAAGTAGTATGAAAGTTCTTCTATATACGACTGGAAAGAAAGTGAATTTGAACGTAAAGGAAATTACCTAATTTGCCCAATTAATTAAAAAAATTTTTTTTAATGTTTATTTATTATTGAGCCAGAAACAGAGGATGTGTGGGGGAGGGACAGAGAGAGAGGAAGACACAGAATTCAAAGCAGGCTCCAGGCTCTGAGCTGTCAGCACAGAGCCCAACGCAGGGCTTGGACCCACAAACTGTGAGATCATGACCTGAGCCGAAGTCGGACGCTCAACTGACTGAGCCCCCCAGGCGCCCCGATTTGCCCAATTAAAATGTACCATGGTTTTTTTTTTGCCAGCTGGCATATACAACCCCTTTGATATATGGATGCAAATAATGTCTTTACATTATTTGCCAATTTAGACATTAAAATCATACAGAATGTACAAAAAATAAAATATAGAATGTACAATAAAAAAATTAATATAGAAATGTTGCTTTTTTCCAAGCTTATTTTATAAAACAATTTTCCGTACATTTTTCATATGTGCCTTTAACCTCCATATCCTCTTATGACCAGAGATCCCTTTGAGTCATCTGACCCCAGTTGAGGACACAGTATGTTTACTTCGATTTAGATTAAAAGTCGTTGCTTGCAAACTCTAAACATGGTCTTATATCATTGGAAAATTTTGTCCTAAGCCACCAGAGCCCGTTCATATGACATTAGGACAGTTGTTTCTGGTCCCCTAGAATTTTTTAGGGGATGTTTTAATTACATCGCATCAGAATAAGATATTTAGAATTCAATTCATTAAAATATAATTAATTTGAAGTAATATTTCAGATAATGAGTTTTCTTTAAAACCCTTCCGTTTTTTTTTTTCTCTTAAAAGATTCCAGCAGAAGGAACTCTGTCCAAAAAGCTGGCAGCAATAAAGTAAGTAGTTTATAATTAGGGAAAGGGAGTAATCTTAACTGTCTTGCATTTTGGTTAAAATGTTAAGACTGTGTTCTCGTGGATTTTTATCTTTGTATAGTACATCATACTACTTGACTATTATGTCTGTAATAGCATATAAATTGATCAGATGTTTGTCTTTAAGCCTTAACATAAATTGTAGAATCAGAGTAAGCATTATAAAATAAGTTGCTAGAAAATGTGCCATGAGAAATTTCAAGGACATTTAATCAAGTATTGTATTTGGAAGAGAATAAGGAAGTTTTCTTCCCAAGTATTGTAGTATAACTCATAAATACCCTATTTTATCAGTTCTAAGGCACACATATTCCCATATGTTAACGTTTTGAAGTCAAGATGCATCTGAAAATCAGCGGTGTCCCATAGTTATGGTTGGCTGGTCGGGTTTTTCCAGAGAGAATTTGTGTTTGCTTCTGTCAGTTACCTGGGGGGTACTGCCAGCCCAAGACCACTTTAAGCTCTCTGTTTGAAGGTTTGGGGACCGTGCTGGTACTGTAGCTTGTGTTCGTATTCTCAGGGGATTTTCCCCTACCCTCCTCATGCACCCAGTGCCATGGACGAGACACAAAAGTTTTCTTTACTCTCCCTTTATTTCTCATTAATTTTTAAAATTGAAATATAATTGACATATAACATGTAAATTTAAAATGTACAACCTTTATTTCTCATTTTTAGTTCTATGCAGGGTTTCCTGTCAATCTCTAATTTGGAGTTATTTCTAACTCGGATATGAAAGAATAGATTTTACAAGCAGATGTGTATATATTAGATATAGGTACATTAATAGGTATATAGAGTACATCAATATACAGGTAGTTATATTAAACAGAATAATGTATTTAGAAAACATTGCAGCATTATTTACATTAGCCAAGGTAAGTGATGATTGGATACACACACACACACACACACACACACACACACAAGAATATTATTCAAGCCTGGGGTGCCTGGGTGGCTTAGTTGGTTAAGCGTCCGACTTTCGCTTAGGTCATGATCTCACGGTTCGTGGGTTCGAGCCCCGCGTCAGGGTCTGTGCTGACTGCCAGCTCAGAGCCTGGAGCCTGTTTCAGTCTGTGACTCCCTCTCTCTCTGACCCTCCCCTGCTCACGCTGTCTCTCTCTCTGTCTCCTAGAAATAAATAAACATTAAAAAAAAAAAAAAGAATATTATTCAAGCCTAAAAAAGGGAAAGAAGTATATTTACATTTTTGACAACGTTGGTGGACCTTGAGGGCATTATGTTAGGTGAAGTAAAAGAGAATGAAAAACAACTTATAGACGCAGAGCAGGTGGGTGGTTGCCAGGGAAGGGGGTGGGGGTGAATAGGTGTAGAGGGTCAGAAGGTACAAACTTCCAGGTATAAGATAAATAAGTTACAGGGATATCGCATACAGCATGGTGACTAACATTTATTTATTTTTTGAGAGACAGAGGCAGAGTGTGAGTGGGGGAGGGCCAGAGAGAGAGGGAGACACAGAATCCGAAACAGGTTCCAGGCTCCGAGCTGTCAGCACAGAGCCCAACAAGGGGCTTGATCCCGTGAACTGCGAGGTCATGACTTTAGCCGAAGTCGAACACTTAACCAACCCAGCCACCCAGGCGCCTTGCCATTAGTTTTTTTAAATCACCCATCAAGCTTGATACAAAACAGGATCTTGTCACATAGAAGGGGGCAGAAATGGGTGCTTCCCCCCTGTATTCCTTGTGTCAAGGGACCTTTTCTCATAGAGGACAGTTAAGAGTTTTTATTTTTTAATTTTTTTTAGAGTGTGTGCATGCTCAAGTGCAAGTGGGGGAGGGACAAGGAGAGGGAGAGAACCCGAAGCAGTCTCCGTGCTCAGCGCAGAGCCAGACTTGGGCTCAATCTCATGACCCTGTGATTGTGACCTGAGCAGAAATCAAAGAGTCGGATGCTCAAAGCCAACCGACAGCCACCCAGGTGCCCCCAGTTAAGAGTTTTTAAAGTCACTTTCCATTTAGGTTGTCTTGGGGTTTCTCTTCATCTGTTCGGGCTGCTGTAACAAAATGCTACAGACTGGATGGCTTGTAAACAATAGAAATTGCTTTCTCACAGTCTCGGAGGCTAGAATGAAGTGCCAGCATGGTTCCATTCTGGTGAGGTGAGGTCAGGTGAGCTTCCTGTTTCATAGCCAGTGCCTTCTTACCACGTTCTCACATTTTATAGTCCAACAGTCAGATAAAGAAGGGGCTGGGAGCACTGCGTGGTCTCTTCTTTAAGAGCACATGACTTATTCTAGAGGATTCCGTCCTCCTGACCTCAGCCCTGTCCAGAGGCCTCACCTTCTATTACCATCACATTGGGCATTACATGGATTTCAACATAAGAATTTGGGGAGGATGCAAACATTTCAACACTAAAACAAGTTGAGTAGGATATTGTCCAGAGCTGTTTCAGGGAAAGAGTGGGAGCCCTGGAATCAAGTAGGCTCGTTTGAAGTCCTGGGCTGACCACTCCTTGCCTTGTGATCATGGCACTTCTCTGAGTCTCAGCTTCCTTATCCATAAAATCAGAAAAGTAACACCCATGTCAGAGGTGGGACATTAAGTGAATGCACAAAGTATCTACCACAGTGCCCAGTATTATGTTAGGCATTCAAGAAATCGCATCTAGTTTTATTGATTTAAAACTATCAGAGAGTGTAGTATATTATTACAGAATGCTGTGAGTAACGCCCTGACGTTTCCTAGTGCCTTTCTTGATGGTACTCACTTGTTTATTAGCGTTTTTGCTACTTTAAAAACAATAGGTTCATGTCTTCAGGGAATAATCTGCGGTCATTCCTAGGCCTTTTTTGCTGATTGGCCATATCTAAATTATAGAACCATTTCGCAAGCCTAGTGAATCAATGGGTGGAGGCATGGAGCAGCAAATAGCTGTAGTCATTAAAAAAAAGAGTGAAAACCAGTCATAACCTGCTTCCCGTTGAGCAGACACAGCACTACCTCCAGTCCTGACAGAGATGTCCAGTTTGAGTCTGAGCAAACCTCTGGATCCAGCTGCCAATTTACAAGAACTAGGGAGGCCGGAAGTACACGTTGACCTGTACTGTGAGCCCGCAATCAAAACAATACAGGCTTTGGAAAATTCTGTAGGTTGAACAGTAAGGTAAAGAGAGAGATAAAGGCAGAATCCTGCAGATTAAACAGACTTAGAAGACTTCAAGTCCCTACATGGACAACATCAAAGTATGACCAAGGAATAGACACTTGATTGTGATAAAACCACATAGACACGCAAGCAGATGGTTTCTGGAAATGTAGGGGTGGTTGTTACCTTTGGAGGAAAGGATGCACAGAGAGAATTGTTGGGGTGGGCGGTGGCTGCAAGGGTTATGATCTTTAGTGTTTCTCTAAGCTATACACATTTGTGTAGTTTTTATCTTACAGTAAAAAGGAAAAATCAAGTTGGTGGTCACATCTGCGTGTATGTGTGTTAGGTGCAGGGTTGCAGTTAAGATTCTTGTTTCTGGCTTTGTGACATTGCCTGGGGGGCCCACTTGCTCTCTCATGGTGATGACTGATAGGAAGGTTATGTGTTTTGTCTAATATCAGTGTAAGTTGTACGTTATTGTTTGCGTTATTACTAAATATTTATTAAAAGAGATGACACTTCCCCTGGGAATTCTTGTCCTATGTGCTGATTGAGAGTAGAAAACAAACCGTATTTTTGTTAATGACTTTGAGATGAACAGATTTTACACTATCCTTTTTTTTTTTTTTGTATAGAAATAAAATTCATCCTGATCAGAAAAATATTAATGCTTATGTTGTGTTTAAGGATGAGAGCGCTGCCACAAAAGCATTGAAAAGGTAATTTGGTCTCACTGAGATTTGAATAGAATGATTATATTTAAGTATGTATGAGTACGTTTTATTCTTTGGTTTGACTTTAGAGCAAATATTGCCGTTAACTCGGTGCTCATCTTTAACAGCCATTTTCCTCCTTCGTATTTGTAATGCAGAAACGGGGCCCAGTTTGCAGATGGATTTCGTATCAGAGTTGATCTGGCATCTGAGACTTCATCTGTAAGTGGTACTTGAGTTGTTTAAAGAACTTAACTGGAGTCTCGTAGAGAGAACGTTGTCTTTTGTTGAGAGGAGTGGAATCATCAGTGAGCATGAGGAAGCCAAGAAGGAAACACTTCGGCCCTTGAGGTCACAGCGTTGGTGCACAGACTGGCGCAAGGACCTTTGTCCCCAACTTCCAAGGGCGCTGTACTCCCACCCACAGATCAAGTGCTCGTAGTGTTAGCCTGGAAGGAATGCTGGGGATCATCCGGGCCAACACCGTATTTCATATACCGAGATCGAGAAAGTTAAACAACTCGAACAGGTTTTGAGTCCCTGCTCTGTGTCAGGCATGCAGTGCTGAGACAGAGCCTGAGTCCTGCAGGGGTTCACAGTATAAAGGTGAAGACAGATGGGCTGACTGTGGCACGTTTTTTTTGTTTGTTTGTTTTTTTAACGTTTATTTATTTTTGAGAGAGAGAGAGAGAGGTTGGGGCGGTGGGTGGGGGGGAGACACAGAATCCAAAGCAGGCTCTGAGCTATCAGCACAGTTTGGCCCTTAACCAACTGAGCCACCCAGGCACCCCCAGCACTGTTTTCTGATAAGTACACAGGATGCTCTGTCAGCTCAGGAATGGGACACTTGTCCTGGGGGGTGCCGGCAAGAAAGGACAGAGGAGGGCTGCCAGAACAACAGGTGCTCTATTGGACTCGAAAGATGAGTCAGTGTTATCTAGGCTCAAGAAATTTTAAACAGTGTATGTGGCGGGGGCCAAAACTTAATTTGCTTAGGGAATGGCAAGAGCTTGATGCAGTTATTAGCAGGTGGAGTGTGAAAAGGAACAGTAGTGATTTGCTGTTGGAGAATTAGGCCAAATCATGAAGACCGTGGGCTGCCGTGTTGAAGAGTCTGGATCTTGCCCAGGAGCAGTCCCACAGGTTGACATGCAGGAGTGATGTGACTGGATTTGCAGTTCACAAAGGTCTCTCATAGTGAATGAAGGCCTCATGTGAGAGCTCCCCACACAAACCTGATGTGCGTTATTGTGGGGGGTCAGAGTGACCTAGCTGGGAAATGACCAAGGCCTGGGAGACTTCTCTGGCTTTGATTGTAGACCTGCCCTGAGGGCCAAGTCCATCAGCTGTTTGTGCTATTTAAATTAAATTTTACTAGCACACAACCACACCCATTAGGTTACATCAGAGACCACTTGGCCCGCAATGCCTGACATCCTGCTATCTGGCCCGGTACAGAGAGACTTTGCCAACCTAGCATGCCTGTCTTGAGCACTGCCAAGTGTTAGAGCTAGCTGTGAACAAAAACAACCCTACTTCCTCTGGTGCCTACTCACTTTCAAGAAGGAAGACAGAAGAAATAATCAGATCAGGGACTGGTGTGTAGTTAAATCAGAGCAGTGGAGACCTGTCGGATACATGGGGTGAGGGAGAGTGGATTTTCGGATGACTTCCATTTTCGGCTCCAGTGATTTTTATTAACCTTCTTTGTGTTTCAGAGGGACAAGAGATCAATATTTGTGGGGAATCTTCCATACAGTAAGTTTTAAACAAATAAAGGATCCGTTTATCATTAAAATAACAGGAAAATAACAACTGAGTAGTAACTTAATGTTTTGCTTAAAGACTAACTTGAGAAAGTGTAGAGTGTAACTTGACTGATTTTTATGGGGTTTGCTATATTGTATTACATTAACTTGCTATATTATTAAATAGCTCCGGCTTTCAAAGGCAATTCTGTCCTTACTTGTGCTCTGGTCGAATTTGTTTTTAGAGGTGGAAGAATCATTAGTTGAGAACCACTTTTTGGACTGTGGGAGTATTGTGGCGGTGAGGATTGTGAGAGACCCAGTCACTGGAGTCGGCAGAGGGTTCGGCTACGTACTCTTTGAGGTATGGGAGACTCGTGCATTGCCACTGTCCTTGGAAATGCGCTGGAGAGGTTATCACTGCTTGGGCTCATCTCTCAGACATAACTGTCACCTTCAAATTCCACCTTCAGGAAACTAAACTCATAACCTGTCATATTAGAGTACTATTCCTGTAACCGTACCTAATCAAAAGACATTCTGGGTCCCTCTTTCTCCATATTCATGTTATTAAATAATGTTTTAGATATTGGACATGAAAGGTGTAAGGTATTAAATCTCTAAAAATGGAGGAAAGACTTGGCCCGTTTGCACAGGTAGAAAAAAATTTTAGTCTTTGTACAAAATTGGTTATATTTAGTATGCTAAATATTAACCAGTGTATCCTGCCTAACAATATTAGAATATACATCCTATTAGAATATACATACTGCCTTAAGTTTTTCTTAAACTTATGTATATTAGAATATACTTTTCTTAAACTATGTATATTAGAATATACATACTGGCACTTAAGTTTTTCTCTCCTCCACAAGCATCCATTAATACATTTCCTTTCAGTTTTTTTCTGTGCCTTCGTTTTTAAAGTTGAACTTCTGTCTGTGAACATAAAACTTTGCAATCTGCTTTGTGTTTTTCTGTTGTGTAAGCATGTTCCTTTGAGCGATGTAACATAATTTATACTGTCTTTTCCCTCATGTTTCTCAAACGTTGGAAATTTGCAGTGTTCTCTATTTTTCCCTGTAAAAATGAAATTGGGGTGGCTTTTTTCCTCCAAATGTTTGTGTGTAGTTTTTTATTGCTTTTTTGGGATAGTTCCCCAGTGGGCTGTTACTGACTAGGTCAAGATGTATGACCATGTATCATACTCTTGAGATGTATTATTACCAGATAGCTTTTGAGAAAAAGCCTATGTTGCCATCATTACTGCATTGTAGTGTTTCTCTATTGTCTACTATTTTTTTTTAAAGGTTTATTTATTTTGAGAGAGGGCTCGAGTGGGGGAGAGGCAGAGAGGGAGAGAGAGAATACCAAGTAGGCTCCTGCTGTCAGCACAGAGCCTGATGCCAGGCTCTAGCCCATGAAGTGTGAGATCATGGCCCGAACCAAAACCAAGAGTCGCCTGCTTAACAGACTGAGCCCCTGTGCTGTCTATTATTACTTGATAAGTTGGTAAAGTCCTTTAGCAAACATCTAATGAATATTCAAGGTTGTTAGCGTTTAGTGGTTCTGTATTAGAATAAAAGAGTAATAGAATTTGGGATCTAAATGGGACCCTGCAGGGGTACCTGGGTGGCTTAGTCGGTTAAGCGTCCCAACTCTGTGCTGATAGCACGGAGCCTGCTTGTGATTCCCTCTCTCTCTCTCTCTCTCTCTCTCTCTCTCTCTCTCTCTGCCCTTTCCCTGCTTGCTCTCATGCCTTCTCTCTCGCAATAAAAAAACATTAAGGAAACCAGAATTCTGCAAGGCATCTAGTCCAACATCTCAGAGACCGAAAGGGAGTTCCTTTCTCTCAAGTCCGCTAACACAGTGCAGCATTTGCAGAAGGAGCCTGTGAGAAGGGAGGCTCATTGGCTTAAAAGATTGCATGTGCCTAGTCTAGTTGGTTGAAACTCCATTTTACAATGAGGAAAATGAAGCCTGTTGGATTGTGACCTACCTGGTGTGACACGGCAGCTGAGTGTTTCCTGGGGAGAAACTCATGAGGAGCCTGACCAAAACGAGAGTACTGAAAGCCATGGGATTGGACTTCTTGGATGTGGAAGCGGGAGGGTGTCTGTCTGTGTGCAAGCTTGAAACTTCTCCTGATCCACTCAGGTCACAGTTTTACTAGTGCCTTTGCAGAGCAGTTTCTGGTGGAAATTAATATATTGATTTTTATTCCAGAATACAGATGCTGTTCATCTTGCTCTGAAATTAAATAATTCTGAACTGATGGGAAGAAAACTCAGAGTCATGCGTTCTGTCAATAAAGAAAAATTAAAGCCAAATTCAAATCCCTGTTTGAAGAATGTCAGTAAACCTAAGCAGGGACTTAATCTCGATTCAAAAAATATAGGACATTCTAAAAGTTTGTTTATTGGAGAAAAAGCTGTTCTCCTTAAGAAGAAAAAGAAAGGGCAGAAGAAAAATGGACGGACTAAGAAACAGAAAAAACAGAAGTAACAATCCGAAGATTATTTTGCTCCCTTGAGTACTCATAATAAAACTGTGGTAAACCCATGTATCGAATTGCAGAATTTTTTATGGACAGTACGTGTGAAACGTGGGAACATTTTTAGTTCATTCACATTGTAATAGCACCTTTGAAGCATTTGTTTTAAGATGTACACAGATGAGTCACCAATGATTATGTGTTACTGCTGATGGTGTAAGACATTATTTTATACTTAAGGTAAACACTTAGAATTTTAGTGATTATGAAAAAAAAATCTTGGTGGTTATATATTAGCATCTGATGGGAAAATGTAACTAACGCTTGAGACAGTTGTTTCAAGAATTACTTGGGATGAGGGGCAAAGAATTACTTGGGATGAGACTAAATTAAAGTGAGTAAATTAAAAATATATATATATATGTATATATATATACACATACCTTAATACAGATTGGACCTAGATAGGCCGGAATATCTATCTAATACAAATAACAATCACAAAGAAGAAGGTTTGAAGGGCTGTTATATAACAGCCGATGATTTTTTTCCCCCCTTTCTCTTGAACTTGTGACAAGTGGAGTTCTGGGTTTTTATTTTACTTCATCAACCTAGTAATAAACTAACCAAAGAATATTATATTGAAATGTTGCTTTGATTTCTTATTCTCAACCGGTAATTAAACTCGTTATTGAAGTCCTTGGTAAATTGTCTATAAAGCAGATCTCTTCTTTTTTTCAATTTGAAAAATACTCTCCCGGAAAATCTCATGATTCTTAAATTGATGCCATGCAGTAGTATGAAATGAAACAATCTTTCAGAAATACCCTATTTAAAGGATATTTTCTGATAAAATATGTAATTAGGCCACAAAGTGTAAAGTTCAACAAGAGGAGAGAATACCATTGTATTGCCTTGGGGCTTAAGCTTGTGCTATAGCTGTCGCCCCTCTCACAGATCTTACCAAGCTGCGTCTGTATCCGAGAGGGGGAGGTGGGGGAAATCCAAGGATGCTGATCTGAGGCAGGCAGAATCAGTGATGCAGGTGTCCTGTCACTTGAGTGGAGAAGGGGATTGAGGGACAGTCAGTTATTCCTGATTATTTTGAAAATCCCACCTTTTGGTTGTAGCACCAGGGAAACCTAATGATTTTTAAAGTGTAATTTGTAGAAATCAGCTCTATTTTACTGTTTCCAGAGACTGGGTATTTTATGCTTAGCATCCCCTATGGTTCTTAGAATCTAGGCTTTTGTTAAGTATGGTTCAGGAAATACTTATCCTGATAATCTTGAGCATTTTTGCATATACTTCCAGTTAAAGTTACATAAAGATGCATCACCTATAGACCATATAGAACTATGACTGTAGATGTAGACTATATGTAGCATATATTTTTATTGTGTATACTTTATAGTGTGTATTAGTGTATATTATGTAAAATTCAGTGTATGTATAAATATTTAATTTTAGCCTTTTTTTCCCTTTCATAATTTAGTTTTTATTGGTTGTTCTGATACGTAATTTTAGTCTTTAACACAGGATGCTCCTTTTGGTCTTTAGGTTTTTGTGTAAAGAACCATGGGCTGCAGTGTAAGGGCATCTGGTTCTTGATGCACCTTTGTGCATGACCTTGGACAAGCCTCTCAGCCTCTTTATCTAAATATCTTGATTGAAGAAATAAGGGACTTTAACTTTATTCTGTGACCAGTACATAGATGGATATATTTAACCGACATGAAAGTTTCACATGACATTACTGGTCCTTACTATACATTTCATTTTCTGATATTTCAAATTGTTTTATTAAAAACACCATTTGAGGGGCACCTGGGTGGCTCAGTCGGTTAAGTGTCCGACTTTGGCCCAGGTCGTGATATGGTTCCTGAGTTCAAGCCCTGCATCGGGTTCTGTGCTGACACCTCAGAGCCTGGAGCCTGCTTCGGATTCTGTGTCTTCCTCTCTCTGCCCCTCTCTTGCCCATGCTCTATCTTCTCTGTCTCTCAGAAATAAACATTTAAAAAAATTTTTTTTAGCCACCAGTTATGATCCACCAGTACCCCACAACCCACTAATGATTTCACTCACAAACAAGTGCATAAGGGATTCCAGGCTGTTTATATTTTGGGATTCTATGCTTGCATTTTACAACAGGGGTTTTAAAATATAGAGTGGTTAAGGGAAAAGGACAGATGTTGCTCTAACTGTGCTTTGTATAAACATGTTGCCTGGTATATTGAACCAAAGTAGTGACCTCAACATTTATACCATGTTTACTATGCACAACACAGGGATGGTTCTTTGTTCATTTAGGAGTCGTAATCTAATGGCCATGCAGTCTGTTTAAGTTTTCAAGAGTGAAGTTCTAGGCCTCATGTCATCTGTCCGGCCTTGGATAAGTTTTTTCCTGTTCCAAACACATCTGAGGCTCAGGATATATCTCTAACAGCTGAGGTCACTGGCAAGTTTGGGGACAGGAAGAATCAGAATGTGTGCAGCACAAACGGAAAAGCTTTTTGTGCTACTCTGTTGTGTGTAAATTTCAGTTACTATCTTTGCTTTGGTACATAATGCATCTCAATATCCTTCCCTCTCCACCCCAGTCCAGGCAATGCATACATACCTTTGGTCCTATGTCTGGTCTTCCATTGGGTCTCAAATTCATCATCATCTAAGCAAAGGGCTTTCCTGAACTCCTGGACTAGGTTAGGGGCTCCAGCTAAATGTTTCCATAAGTACCCTTGCAGTAACTTCTGACACCAACGACCCAGAATTAGGTCAAACTTCGTAGGTTGAGCACAGTCTCCTACAAGACTGCCTTCAGACAGCAGACAAAAACTGGGGAGTGGGGGTCTCCAGATCGCTCTCTTATGACTAGCTGGCTACTAGTTTGGGGGTTCCCACTACCCCCTCAGGTTCAATAATTGGCTATAAGGGCTTAACTCAGGAACATAGTATACTTAATTTTTAAGATTTATTTAAGTAATCTCTACACCCAACATGGGGCTGGAACTCACAAGTGGGAGATCAAGAATCCTATGCTCCTCTGACAGCCAGTAAGGCACCCCAGGAACATGTTATACTTAGGATGACAGTTTTATTACAGCAAGAAAAAAAAAATTACAAACCAAACCAGCCAAAGGGAATGACGCATGGGGAGAGGTCTGGGAGAGTCCCACAGATGAAGCTTCTGTTGTCCCCTCCCTATGGCATCACAACACCTCACCCTCCTAGCACATGGCACATCAGTGTAGAATTACCCAGTGTATTGTCAACCTGGGAGGCTCACCTGCTTCTGTGTCTTGCGTATTTAAGTTTCATTATATAGGCCATTTCAATCTCCAGTTCGCTTCTGCTCCAACTCCCTGACCTTCCCAGGGGTAGGGTTGATATCACCGGCATCAAAGTCTCAACCCTCTAACCACATGGTTGGTCTTCCTGGCCTGGCTAGCCCCCATCAGAGTGGACTCTGCATTAACTGCCAGGGCCCACCCTGAATCAGAGACATCTTTGTCACTCCCAGGGTTTAAGAGGTTCCCTCCCTATGACTGGGGACAGAGGTAGCCACATTCTCATGACACAACCCTGAAGGTCCCTTTTCTCCCTTACCCCTCTCAATTTATAGTTATTTAATGCCTTTCTAGCACAAGGTTTTGTCTTTTCAAACTACCATATATAATGTTCCTAGTGATTATAAGACAACTCATGTTTTCAATTTTCTTCCATCTCTTTTATCCATTATATTTTTCCAGGAATCAGCGTCATTTTCTTCCACCCCTCACGAGACTATATTGTTAATATTCTTTCGACACTGGATCACTAGATTCTGTTGCTCGCTGTACAGCAGATTGTGACTGAACTTGAAAAGCAAATTCAGTTCAATTCAAACGAGTCACAGGTTGTCTATATTACACAAGAATAACACGAGGCATTTGTCACCAGTCCCTTCCATCTTTGGCACAAGTAAAAAAGTCAGCTTCAAAGTCTTGAGTATGTGACTGGCGGCCACGCACCGCCTTAGTGTTACTGTAGGGATGTCACGCTCAGCAGCACTCCGGGAAGTGCGAGCTCACTAGCAAAACGCTGACGCCAACGCACATCCCGCCCGGGGGCGCCTAGGCTACAGAGCTTAGGCCCCCTGCGCAGGCGCAGAAGCGGCGCGGGGGGCCTGCCGTTCAGGCAGTGCCGCGGACGCACCCGAGGGCCTCGCTCGGCTGGGGCCGGAAGTGCGTGCGTTCGGTCTTTCCGCGTCTCTCGCGTCGAGCGACAGGTCGCGGCGGCGCGGTCCGCTGTGAGGACTCGCG